>NC_064854.1:101655022-102025022 GCF_024139225.1 Suncus etruscus
TGAGTGCTGTTAAGCAGGGGGGATTGCATTAACAAAGAAGGAGTAAAGCTTAATTTTAACCTAGTTAAGTGCTAGAGGTTTATTTGTTTTGAAAGATTGCAATCATAGGTTCTAAATTTCTAAGTTTCTCATATGTTCTGAGCAAAGACAATAGGGTAGCACACCAATGTCTTAAAAATCAGTGATTTTGGGACCAGAGTAATAGCACAGAGGGTAGGGTGTTTGCCTTGCATGCAGCCGGCCCAGGACCAAGTCAGGTTCTATTCCTGGTATTCCATATGATCCCTGAGCCTGCTAAGAGCAATTTCTGAGTGCAGAGCCAGGAGTAACTTCTGAGCACTGGTAGGTGTGATCCCAAAACAAAACAAAAAAATCAGTGATCTCTCTAGCTTTTAAAGTTTTAGATAATTTTATCATAAATCTAAATTGTGCTTTGGCCTACATGTTTTGATAATGAGGGTAATAGAACTTGAAGCAAATATCTCCTTCTGTGCTTATTTTGTGTAGTTAATAAGACTGAGTAATTTAGAATACCGAAATTATAATTTTACTCTTTTAGGTTTGATTCACCCCCTTTGATTATCAGAGCTTCTACATCTGGTATAATGGATTGAAAATTTCATTTTGTTAGCCATTTCCCTGTTTGAAAATATAATAAATAGTAAAAGGACCACAAGACAGGCCTACTCAGCATGTGGCCTGAATCATCTACAAACTCTGTATTTAGACGATTAGCAGCCAAAATCCCAGGCAGAGTTTTCCTTTTAAGTAATTGTCTGCATCTTCCCCTCTCATTGGTATATAAATTGCATGTATAGGTTCATGTTTCAGATTTCAGGTTGAAAGTTGTTTTTCCACTCTTTGCATTTCTGTTAAATACTTTTCCATATAAGGATATGTCATCAATGATATAAAAATCAGTTAACTTGTAAATAAGTGCTCAAATCCTTTGAACAAGGGTTCAGACCCAGACCAAGTAGACTCTTTTGAAATATCCAGTAGGCCCTGTCTCAGATTTCTCTCCAATGAGATGGTCTTGAATGCTGACTTGCCTTAATCTCTTAAATTTTCCTAATCGTGTGTAAATGGTTGTCTACAGATGCCCTGGAGAACTTCTCCCTGGCAGACTTTTATTTTGGTATTAACAGTGTACTAAATTCCATGTAATGATAGTATTAAATGGTGGGGATGAAAAGGGCAGGCCACCCACAAAACTATCCATTGTGAACTAATAAACACGCTGCCCAGTTTTATTTAAGCATCCTGGTAACTTATATTTTCCTCTTTTGTTTCTCCATTTCACTTAATGATTTTCTATGTATTGTTGCAGACATCTCAACAGTGAGCATGCGCTGGACGATAGAAGTACAGCTCAATGTAGAGTACAAATGCAGGTTGTACAGCAGTTAGAGCTACAGGTAAAACCAAATTTATTTTTAATATTGCCTCAGTTATTTCTCAAATTACCAATGTCTATAGTGTTCTGTAATAAGTTCTGTATATTCATTAGTGATTGAGAGATCCAAAAACTACTTGGATCCTTTATATTCTTTAACTGTTTAATTTTTAATTCTTTGGGAAAGTGCAGTTTGTGTTTATTTTTTTTTTTGAATTGCTGCTCTGATATTTCAATACTTGATACATAAATGTGTATGCAGCCAATTGAAACTTCCTCTCCTTTTCCCTCTCCCTTTCTATACCTTTCTCTATCTCTCCTTTTCAGTCCCCTCTTTTTCATTCACTTTTCTCTTTTTAACTTTCTGGCTATTTGTTACTGGTTTAAGACTCTTAACATGCTATATTTTAAATTAGTCTGAAGAAAGGAAGACCAGCTGGAGAGAGAGATTGAAAAAAATAGTGTATGTGTGGAGAGAGTGAGAGTAAGCAAGACTGGGGAGTATGCACACGTGAATACAGGTGTACACATAGAAAGAATACATGAAATTATTCTTAATTTTGCATTTTCCCTTCTCTTTCCATCACTGAGAAGTTTACTGTGCAGCATTTCTACTTAAGCATTCATTTTTATAATTTAGTTTATAGTTGATAGTCAAACTCATTCATACATATATTTAGATCTGATAGATACAACATGTATTTATAAGATATATACACATATGGGTGTATGCTTAAATATGTTTATGCTATATCATACATCTATATGTATATATACGCACATAGATCATCTTGTGTTTGGGCACTCATTGGGGTTGTGTTATGTCGAATATAGTTGATGACAAGAGAACATACTGTGGATTTTCCTGGGGAACAGTTTGTGAGATGAGAGCATAGGTGGGTCTTTTCAACATGGCTTTTCTACTTCCTGATGTAACTTGTTGATGAATCATATGTTTTAATAATAATACCATTCTTGGTATAATTAATAGAAAATTTGTTTCTAAAAGTAAAAATTGGGTCAGAAATGGAGATTATTAAAATGTACAATTGCAAAAGCCTGACCCTACAAAACCCCATTTATGCAACTGTGTTCCAAAATGCTTTTGAGTGCTTGATGACTCAACGAAGCTTCTTCCTCTGGCTGGTTTAGTGTAGGCAAGAGGTTAGCCGAAATTAAAACAAAGTTGTACATTATATTGTTACCAGCCATGGAAAAGCCTATTTTGTATGCAAGACAGCAATGCTGATATATATGGAGAGCCCTAGGCTAAGTACAGAAGATAATTACATTTGGAATTTTACTGAGTTAAGTCATTTACAGCTTCAAATAGTTAGAAAGAAAAATCAGCCAAAACAGACTTAAAACTTTTTGTTGTGACTTTTCAGGTTAGGAAAGATTTTTTAAAATTAGTTATCTTTTATAAAAATTACATTTTTAATAAGAATATATCAAAAGTTATTTTCTTTAGCTAGTTAACATTATGTTCATTTGAACTACAACTATGAACTTATTAGAACACCTGATATTTATAGAGGCAAATACCAATTTTTTGTCTTTGGAAACATCATTAAATTCAGTCTGTTTAGTGACAAAAAATACGTAGTTTATTTTATTTCAAAATTTAACTTATGTTTTAAACACAGAAAAGCCTTAATGATTGGTTTCAGTAGAGTTATATGGTATTATTACCTGAGTTTACATATACCAGTATCTAGAAAGTGCTGAAAAATTTTGCATTTATTTTATAAAAACTAAATTTTAATTAGCATTTAAATTAAATTAAACCACTTACTAGAATTATCATCTTTCACCCAGATAGGCATTTCTGACTATAGAGCTGAATGTGGGACCAACCATTTTCAGTTAATAAGGATCTAATTGTCTATTTTTATTCATCATTCTTTAAGTGGTTAGGAGAAATAAATTAGAACCTCATTTAGTCAAATGACTTTCTGTAAGCAGATTCACTGTTGTTTTCTAGAAGGTGTGGCCTAGGATTAGTACAAACTGATAAAAGGCTTCTTTAATTATTATTAAGCTGTATTACTTACTGAATCTCCTTCAGCATGAAATCAGATTGATGCCAGGTTGTTCAACTTGTGGCAGAAATTGGTAGAAATCTGGCCTTAAGTTATTCTATGGTAGTCATCTATTATTTTATTTTAGTTTGCTTTAATGAAAGAAGGGACTAATTCTGAAGGGTTTGGTGTCATCAAAACTTGGGACAATTGCTAGGGTTTGAGTTTGTCAAGAACAAAGGTTGGAAAACTGAATCGTGGACCAAATCCCATCTGTTAACTTTTTTCTTTCTTTTGGACTCTTTGGTTGGGGTGGGGATGGGGGAAGATCAAAAGAAGAGATTACACATTGTACCTGAATACAGTCACACTCATTTATTTATTTTTAAATGATTATTTTTATTTATTTATTTTTTTTTGATTTTTGGGTCACACCCAGCAGCGCTCAGGGGTCACTCCTGGCTCTACGCTCAGGAATTGCCCCTGGCAGGCACGGGGCACCATATGGGATGCTGGGATTCCAACCACTGTCCTTCTGGATGCAAGGCAAACGCCTTACCTCCATGCTATCTCTCCGGCCCCACACTCATTTATTGATACATCATCTATGGCTACTTTTGCATCCCAGCATTACAATTAAATAATTGCATCAGTCCCTGGGTCTGCAAAACTGAAAATATTTTTTATTTGGCTCACCCTAGCAAAAGATATTTGCTAAGCTGGTCTAGATCAGAAAAAAAAAAAAAAGACAATTTGCTTCACAGTGCTTCTAACTTGTTCTCTGTGTTCCTTGCTGTTGAGAAGACTTCTTTCCCTCCAACCTCTTTTGTTCCTTAGTTTTCGAAACAGATTCTGTCAACATGTTAGCCAGGTTCTGCCAATAGCAGCTTCATGTGACAGGCAGATATCCTGCACATGAATAACTGAGGTCTACTTCTCTTTTCCTTAAAGAAAATATTTCCCAGTGAGTCTCTATTTACCTTGAAGTGTATTTACAAAATTAGTCTCTATTAACTTGAATTTGAAAAACAATGTACTGAATACTACAGGAAAGAGTAGTTAAAATTAAGTTATACCAAGGGTTGATCATCATGTATGGGATTAGAAGGTGAAAACTTGGGACCAGTGCAATAGTACAGTGGGTAGGATATTAGCCTTGCATGCAGCCAATCCGGTTCTATTCCCAACATCCCAAATGGTCCCCTGAGCCATCAGGAGTGATTTCTGAGCACAGAACTAGGAGTAACCCCTGAGCACCTCCTGGTGTGGCCCAAACCAAACCAAAATAAACAAAAAAAAAAAAAAAGAAAGAAAGAAAAGAAATCTCCCTCTGTTACCTAATGTGCAAGGTTTTTCTTTGTAGAGCAATTTTTAGATTTTTAGTCTTGACATATTAAAATAAGGCTGCATATGTGTCTCATTGTAAAAGCAAACCCAGTCGCCTCAAATTGGAGTAAAGAAGTTTGTTATGTTTTCCTTAGAGAATTACTATAACAGGATTTCATCAGAGAATTTTAGGAGATAGAGGAAGCCAGCACCAGATACAGCCAAATCTAGTGAAGGCCACTGGAGAGCTATCTTGCTATTTTTTTTCAGTCTCTCAATTTCAAAATTCAGAAACCTTAATTCTGAACCAAAATCCTTGGTTCTCTCTCTTACCTAAAAGTTAAGCCTACCTAAAAATTAGTTGTGATTTAAATTATTTTTTTTAATTTCATTTAATACCTTTATGGAGAATATTGCGGCCTGTGATGTTTATCATTGTAGTGCTTTTGTGCAATAAATAGTCTTCTTGAGTCAAACAAGAAAGCTTTTAAGATTTTAATGGTGGGAGTACAGTCAACCAAGCGAAATCTAGGGGTTAGATTAGAGGGACTTAGACTTGCCCAATCTGCTCTAGGAGAATATTTTTGTTTTATTAGAAAATATGAAAATATATAATGTTTCCTCCCTCCCTCTCTGCCTCCCTCTCTTCTTTCCTTCCTTTCATAACTCTGGCAGCTCTCAGGGTACTCTGGCTCTGTGCCTCAGAAATCACTCCTGGGATGCTGAGGATCAAACTGGTCATCCACACATAACACAAATGCCTAACCTGCTGTACTATTCTCCAGCCCTGAAATTTTTTTTTTATTATAAAGATAGTTGTGCTTTTATGTTTTACAAATAAAATAGATAACAATTAGTTTTCGATCTTAAAATCAATATTATAAATCCCAAGAAGTTGTCTGAGCCTCTTGTATTCTACTTATAAACACCTAGTATTATGGCAGATGAACAGCAGAAATTATTTGAGTGAGGAACATCACTTTTTGGGATCAAGGAATGTTAAGATTTCATCTGCTAAATGCCAACTTACAATGGTCTTCTATCATATGTAGTCTGAGTTGAGTTAGAACTGGAAGAAATGAAGAGTTCCCATAATCAGCTGTCTTATTATATTGTCATACAGATCAGAAAATATATTCCCTCTCCTTTTCTTTTTTTTCTTTTTCTTTTTTTTTTTTTTTTTTTTTTTTTTTGGTTTTTGGGCCACACCCATTTGATGCTCAGGGGTTACTCCTGGCTATGCTGTCAGAAGTCGCTCCTGGCTTGGGGGACCATATGGGACGCTGGGGGATCAAACTGCGGTCCATCCTACGCTAGTGCTTGCAAGGCAAACACCTTACCTCTAGCGCCACCTTCCCGGCCCCAATATATTCCCTCTCATATACAGAATGCAAAGGGGACAGACACAGGGAACTGACAACATTAAATATAAGAATTGCCCATTCCAGTAGCCATGGGCATAGGCAAGCACTTGAAGTTTCCTTGATAGTTGAGAACCTGCTGTTGATCAGACATGGACCTAGGAGTTTAATTTACATTGATCCACTTATCTAGATTCATTCAAGTGCTATATCGCTTAACCAGTGAGCTAAAAATGAAGCATCATGAAAGGCATCTCAAAATGAACTTTAAAAAATCTTTATTTAAGCTCTTTGACTGAAACCCAACTACAATCATGTCTGTAGTCATATAATGCACTTTATAAAAGAGAAAACTAAATTTTTTCTTTGGCTTTTTTTTGGGGGGTGGGGAGTTTGGGCCACACCCAGCAGTGCTTAGGGTTTACTCTTGGCTCTGTGCTCAGAAATCACTACTGGCAACTTGGGGGACAATATGGGATGCGGGGAATCGAACTCAGGTTTGTCCTGGGTCAGCTGCATGCAAGGCAGACACCTTCCCACTGTGCTATCTCTCCTGCCCTGAGAAAACTATTTCATTTCATGGAAATGGGGAAAAAACTTAAGACAGATTTCTCTTTAGAAAAATGAGATGTTGGGGCCGGCGAGGTGGCGCTAGAGGCAAGGTGTCTGCTTTGCAAGCGCTAGCCAAGGAAGGACCGTGGTTCGATCCCCCGGTGTCCCATTTGGTCTCCCCAAGCCAGGGACAATTTCTGAGTGCTTAGCCAGGAATAACCCCTGAGCATCAAGTGAGTGTGGCCCAAAAAAACAAAACAAAACAAAACAAAATGAGATGTTTGTGGTATAGGTAGATTTTTCTGATTACAAAAATCGGCTGTACTCTGTTCTCTATTCATATGACCTTGCTAAATTTCAGAATGTTTTCTGGTGTGTTAAAATGGATTTTGAATAAATGAGGCTGTTAAGATTTGTTTTGGGGGAGGGGCTGCTGTCAAGCAGTGATCAGGGACCCAGGGGACCCACTTGTGATGATCAGCAAACTGTACTGTCAGGTTGCTGCAAGGGCCCCCCCAAAATGTTGCTTATGTCCTGTGGTAATGGGACCAGTTCTCAGGGACCTCCTGGTCTGAATTTGGGAATCATGAAGTGCTGGGAATTGAACCTGGGAACCCTAACCATAATATGTGTCCCAGCATTTAACATTTTTTTTAATTCTAATTTCATTTTTTAAATAATTTTTATTGCAATCAACATGAGTTACAAGTCTTTCACAGTAATATTTAAAGCACATAGTAACATTGAATCAGAGGTATTCTCATCAAGATGTTGTCTTCCCTCCAACCCTGTTCCCAGCATCCCCCTCTTTTGCTCCCCAGACTGTTAATATAACTGCTCCTCTCTGTGTATAGCTTGTTGAAGATTGGGTATCAATTCTGTTGTCATTGACTTTGTGTTTGGTGTTTTAGTCTGATAATTTTTTGTTTCTTTTTTTTTTTTCATTTTTTAATTTCTACTCAGTATTTATATGACTGACTGTTTGATTCTGGTATCATCCATTTTTCCCCCCTCAATTTATGAGGTAGAACAAGATAGTTCAAGTTATGTGGCTCTGTTTGAAAAAAAAAAGAAAAGAAAAGAAGAAAATGAGAAAAAGAAAACCAAAAACTGGGCCCGGAGAGATAGCACAGCGGTGTTTGCCTTGCAAGCAGCCGATCCAGAACCTAAGGTGGTTGGTTTGAATCCCGGTGTCCCATATGGTCCTCCGTGCCTGCCAGGAGTAGTTTGGTTCCTGGTGCTGTTGCAGAAAACTGTGTCCATTCTATGTCTGGGCTCTAGGGCTCGGCATTGGACGGTTGCTGTCTGCTCACATGGAGTCTAAGTTGGGTCCACATGACACATATTCAGGGTGGGAGGTGCCCCTGTATTATAACATGTATGGGTTCTTATCCCTAGTAGATATATAAAATTTCTCCTTATTTTAGTATGCCTTTGCAAAAAAGGAATGGTGCCATTTTATATTGCTGGTGCATTTGGAGGTAAGAACGTCAAGCTACACAATCTCTGTGCCCTGGTTTTGACCTGAGCTTTTATCCCAGGCAAGACTTTTTCTTATAGGTTTTCATACTAAGCAGAACCAATCATTCTAATTTCTTTTTAAAAGCTCTTTGGCACCCAAACTCAGCACATGTCAGCATAGGGCTCATGGCTGACTTCCTCTACCCCTTCGCCTAAAGACCCTTTAAAGTGCATATTAAAAACTGCCCTGGCAAATAGGAGCTAGTGACCCTAACAGAGTTAACCTACCCAATTTACAGGGAATGGGAAGTGATAGCTGGATACCTTTTAGTCTTTAATGTTATGTTCCATTGAGTTACTGTTTACCAAAAATCTATTTTTAAAGTCCTGGGTACAGATGACTAAGAAAATCTCCTGCCTGTGTTGTGTAGCCTAGTAGGGGTGGCAAAAGCATAGGTTTCATTCCTCTACCATGTGAGTTTAAGAGTGAGAACAGAAGAGACGGGGGAAGAAGGATTTGCCTGGATTATATATAAGGTGAAAGTCTTTATTGTTTCTTTAATATATATATTCTCCCCCCCCCCCCCCCCGCCACCAGTTCACAAGAATTCAGGTGATTAACTTGAGTCTAGCAGGATTCCTAAGGTTTCAGATTTTGAATTTCAAAAATGATCAAGTAGTTTGTCCAAAGGATCTGAGTTTTTATTAAGCTCTTCAATAACTGGGCAAGTCCTGAGCAAAACTGGCCCGTTACTCACCCTATTGGTCATTTTGAATCCATTGACTGTGGAAGAGAGCCTGTTGAATGCTGTTGATCAACTTGCAGTTATTCATAGAACAACTGAAAAAACATTTGAAAGGATTTTTTTTTATTGCCAATGCATTATTCTAGGCATTTGATGGTAATTATTCTAATCCCTCTATTCTGAGTCTTTTTTTTTTTTTTTTGGTCCTACTTTGGTCCTACTCAGAGTCTCACACATGCAAGGAAGATACTCTAACATTGAGGTACAGAGGTACATCCCAATCCCAAGTAATTTTTTAATGATAAAAGATAATATTTGGAACATATTATATAAGTTTATACCCAATGAGCCTGACTATAAATCAGTGGTGTCCTTATTAATACTTGACTTCTTAGCAGTTAAAGAAATATATTTTTTGTGCCACTCCCCATTACAGAGGAGTCTAATACTGAATCTTAGAAGTGCTGGTGAGTGGCTGCAATGATAGTGCAGCAGTTAGGACACTTACATTGCATATACATGACCCTGGCTAGATCCTTGCCATCCAATATGGTCCCCTGAGCACTGCCAGGAGTAATTTCTAAGAACAGAGCCAGGAGTAAGTCCTGGCTTACTGAATTTTAAAAACCAATAGCAAATAATGAGCAATGCTCAGGAGTCTATGCCAGCCACTGTAGCCCAGATTACTTTATTGCACAGTGCTCTCTTCCATGTTTTACCTGGTGATTATGGTGGCCAAGTTGGGGTTGTGCATTTACACAGAAACTGCTAGTTTCTGATTTTCAGACTTGGCTGTGACACTATGTCCATTTATTGCTTTTTGAACTTCCTTCTGAGCAATCCATAGTAACAGGGAAAGTGGTATAGGGGATCATTCCAAAGTTTTCTAATCTCCATGAGGTACTATAAATTCTAAGATTACATCAAGTTAGTAAAAAGTGTGTGACTTTTGTTAACAGAAGGAGGCATTAAGACAATAACACAGATAAATATTTTAGGAACTTTATGACTATTCCAACATAATCATTGTTATTTGTGATTCCACTAATTCCCAGAATTTTGCAAATACATTTTCCGTAATATGCTTGCCTTTGGACCTTTCTAATCCCATCAAGGCAATGAAGAGTACTTCTGAAATCGATCAGGGCATGCTGGAAAGAGGACCTAATAGTATTGTAGCTTTGTATTGCCACTGCTCTGTGACTGGAGCCAAGAAATAGAGAGTTTCTGTGTTCTTCGTGCTTCCATGTTCCTCGTTGAAAAGCAAGCTCCTGAATTTTTTCATAATTTAAAATACTACTTAACTGTGAGCATTAGAATTCCTAGACTATGACTGCGTATTACTATGTGTCTGCTTTAAATGTCAAGAGAGTCTTTAATAATAACATGTAAGGAATGTTAAGATGATGACAGAATACAATAAAAGTAGGGAAATTCTTCGATTGGGGTGAAATGAGCCATAGATTGCCTAGCACCTGAGAGTTGTAGTTAGTGTTAAGGAAATCGTTTACAAGTTTTCACTAGTGCCAAGTTTTGAAGGCTCAGGAATGAACCATAGTTTGATACAATAGGTAGAAAATAGCTATTGGGTAAATGCGCCATTTGATAGAAGACTAGTTTCTGCTTCTCTCCCCTGACACTTCTTTTCTTTTGATCATAGCCCTTTCAAAACCTGTATAACTAGATAGATTCTGCCTCCATTGGGTCTGTTGAACCACCTTTGTATACAAAACTATCGAGAAAACCTAGACACCGTTTAAAGGATAGATCCATGCAAGGGAATGGAGTTTTTCATATCTGCCTCATGAAACTTGTATATTTAGAGGGTCTCCCATGGAATGTTGGGGCTTAGCAAATTTTGGTGCAATCCTAGTTAAATTAGGGATCACCATTATATGGGAATAATTAAGACTTGCCTATTCATAAATTAAATGCCTGCTAGAACTATAAATTCCACCTTTCTGGTGGAGGCTCCACATTTGTACATTTTTCCATATGTTCTAGGAAGACAGAAAAGGTGATATTTTTTCAGATCACAGCAGTATGGAAAACTCAGATGAGGTATGGCAGGATTTAGATTCTAGCCTTTTCTGCCCACTCCTCAGATCCTTGTCCTCAACTTATCCATGGCCTCAGATCACTCTGCAGGTCTATCTCCCAAACTGTATAATATGGAAACAGGACAGAAGAGCTTGGAATGACTACAACCATCTTTGCTTCTTTGAAATCAAGTGAGTGCCTTGGCCTCTTCTTAGCTGTCCTCAGTAATTCTGGTATTTGACATATCCCCCAGTCCTTCATTTATTGCAGTAGAGTTTTTTGTTTCTCACAAGTGAGAACTACCAAATTGGGTTTAAAATGATTAGTCCTCCTGACAACATAAAATGATTATGTTAAATGAACCCAAAATCATGTTCCCCTTTTATTCTGCTAAAAGAATGAGTTTAATCTCCTTGGTTCTTATCTTTTAAGATGTTGAATGGAGCTCCTAGCCTTCGGCAGCTATCAGTGGATCCAGAATAATACACATGTTCTGGTCTTTCACAGCCTGGGCTATCTAAAACCTAATTTGAGGGCATGCCTAATAGAAGAGGAGATGACCTATATCAGCCAAAGGCTAGGAAAGCATTTGCCTAGAATAAGGGAAAGATAGCAATGAGAATAGAGTAGATAAATCCATAACAAATGGGCTTCATCTTTTCTATGCTTCCTGTTCTATTCTTTAAAAACATCAAGAGCTCTTGCCCTCATTAGACCACCTGCAAACTCCCTGAGATCTATGTTCTATTGGTAATAATTCCAAACATACTCGCCGGTAGAAAGCTAAGTAAATGATTGATTTCATTTTCTTTTTTAAAAAATTGATCTTTTTATGAGCTTTCACAAAGTGTGAGACTCCTATACTATCCAAGTGGATTATATGCAGGAATCTAATCCTTGAAACAATCCTTCAACATCCTGAAATTATCATTCCATATTGAGATGGAGAAATTAAATATTTTAAAGGGTAAAGAATACATTCAAGTCACAGCTAGATTCTAGTGCTTGCACTATAGCTACCAGTCAGATTATAGTGCTCCATCCTTAACCCTTTTTCACTTTGAAGTTTACAAAATTGGTGACCAAACTTGAACATTCAAACCAGAGGTTCTGTGATGTGACTCCCTTTTCAGAAGAAAAATATTACTTATTGTCCTTGGAAGTCTACCTCCTTTAACCAAATAGAAAATGTCCCCTCCCAGTTACTCCTATCTTCTATGTCCCTCTCTCATCCCTAATGTTCCTACAATGGACCAGGTATTAGACATTGTGTTATCAAACAGTAATTTGAGATACTTGAGTAATTTCAAGAAATGTTTCATAGGGAGCTCCTCTTAATGTACGGTTAGTTGCTGCTCTTCTTATTCTCTCTCTCTGTCTCTCTCTGTCTCTCTCTCTGTCTCTCTCTCTGTCTCTCTCTCTCTCTCCCTCTCTCTCTTTCCATTCTTTCCTCCCAGATATTATTTCTGTGCCAACCAGGAAAGCTTTTAGAGATTTTCTTTTGATAGTACACACACAATTTTTTTTTAATTTGCCAACCAGATTTTCAGTTCACCTTTGGACTGAATTTTTATCCTCCTTTATTTCATGTGATACAACATATGAAGAAATGCTGAAATATACTTCCGAATACTGAATGTTTGTATTCTCATATTATAATAATGAAGGGATGCTGTGAAAATTGATGGGGATGGTGAGCTCATGGAATGATGGCATAGAAAGTAATAAAGAATTTGAAAGCTTTGTGAAGGACCAGTGAGTATTATAAATGCAAGACAGCTGCTCTAAAGGATGTGGTTTCAGTTGGTGTGAATATTTAGTCTTTTTTGCCTAAAGAAAATATAAAAGCCTGCATTTGGCAGCTCTTCTTCTTTAATCATTAAACCTATGTTAGAGTTGGAGTTGTAATAGTAAAAAAAAAAAAAATCCACAACTCACCTAAAACTCTGCCAGTTTTTCATTTATGTTAAGTGCCAGCTCGCAGTCATCACACTAAAACTTGGGTTTTGCCTTTAAATCTGTAACACTGTCTTTTATAATAAGGCAATGAGGGTAGTAGTTGGAGGTGAGACAAAGTAGGAAACTTGGCATAATTCTCAAAATGAATAATGAAGCTCAGTTTTTATCAAGGGAAAATACAAAGGCAAGAACCTCTCCAGGTTTATTGGTGTGGTTGTGTGTACATACTCTAGATATGGGCTTGCAACCTTTGACCAGTGAGAGGTCAGCATTGTAGATGTTTACATGGTATATAGAGGTGATGATTTCTTTGGATGCTACAGAATTTGAGTTGATCTTCTACTTGGTCTTTGTAATTGCTACATCAACAGTGTTTATTCCAAAATTAAACCACAGTTAATATTCATTAGACTCTTGAGTAAATGTCACCTCTCACCCTTTAATTTGTAATGTTTAGCATGGCAGGCCACTTCTGGTTTTCAAAAAGAAGGGCATCCATTCCTTGATTCTGCCCCATGATTTTTTTTTATAATGATTTTTATTTTGACCAAAGTGGATTACAAATCATTCACAGTAAAATTTGAGGTATATAGTGACATTGAATCAGGGGCATTCCACCAATGTTGTCCTCCCTCCCCCCCCTCCCCATTCCCAACATGCACCCCACATCCTCCTTCTTTGCTCCCCGGACTGCTAGTATAAGTGGTCCCCTCTGTGTCTAGCTTGTTGTAGATTGGGTATCGATCCTGTTGTCGTTGCCTTTGGATTTGGTACCTAAGTCTGATCATTTTTTATTTCTACTCAATGTTCATACGACTGTTTGGTCTTGGTAACTTCCTCAGTTTGTGAGATGGAACAAGATGGTTCAAGTTATGTGGTTCTGTTTGAAGGAAAGAAGAAAAAAAAGAGGGGACAAAAAACAGGAGGAGTCCTTCTTGAGGCTATACATATCTGTTTAAAAGAAGAAAGGGGAAAAGGAAGAAAAACATAACAACAATACTAAAAAAAAAAAAAATCAAACTAAAAACCCGAAAGGCACCACAGCAATAAATATAACAACCAAACAATAATCCTGGTCCCGAAATAAAAACAAAACAGAGCTCAAAAACAGAAATCAAAACAAAGTAAAACAAAACAAAAACATACTAAAAACAACAACAATAACAATAAAAATTAATTTATGATTTTTTTTTTGTTTAAGCACAGTAAATATTGGGGAGATTAGAAAGGGAATTCCCTTGACCTAAGAGATACAAGGTTTCTCCACCCTGGAAGTATACTGTCATGTGCATAACTCCAGGTTCTGTACCTGTTCGTTACTCTCCCCTAAGTCCTTTTATGGTGTTTGGAAACTATCCGCTCAGTCATGGATGATGGGAGCAAAACTTTATTTTAAAGCCAAGAGTATTTTAGTTTTACCATCTAAAACTTAGAACACTTACATACAAAAACAAATTACTGTTAAAAAAAAATGTCCCGGCTCACATTTTAATTGTTCTGAGTTACTTTGGAAAACTAAATTCCTTTAGCATTATGTGTTCAGAGCATCTTTGAGTTTGGCTGTTTAATATCTTACTAAAGAACAGAGGATAAATAACATAAAGTGGCTCCTAATATGGTATCTTTTTCATTTCCTGTTTGTTGAAAGATAAATGCTAACAGTGTAAGGCTTTTTTCTTCTTCTTAATTTATTCCTCCCTGTACCACAAGGGAATAAAATGGGGGAAAAAAAAATCAAATGTGATATGGCTTGAGACTGAGTCATCCACTTCGGATAAGCAGAAAGCTTTTTCTTTCATGTGTTTGTGTCTTTTCCCTTTCTTTTGCCTTCCCCAATTCCTGAAATATTCTCCTTCTTTAGAAAATATCATTGTTATCAAATGTGCATCTTTGATATTTTTTACTTTGGTTTAACTTTGGACTTATAAAAATTAATATTTAACATATTTAAGATTGTGACATAATCGAGATGATTTCTTCCCCAGTTCTAAGGAATTATTTTGGATGGTTCATAAAAGTACTGAACAAAGATTGTTTCTCCTTGTCTCTCTCCCACCCCTCCGAGTAATCATCTCAATAATTTCCAGAAATTTCACAGCTGTTCCCTCTACTATACCTTTATTTTAGGGGAATATATTTCCCACTCCTTTTACAAAGTAGTTATTGTGTGTCCTCTCTGCCCAGATGTCTAGAATGATTGAAAACATCAATGTGAAACAGTCCAAGAGAGCACAGTAAAACAGCACCCAAAAGTAGTGTTTGATTGCCTAGTTCAAAGTTCTGTGTCTTCAAAAGATAATTTATTACTTTTTTCTTTCTTTTGTTTTTATCTTGGGACATACCTGGTGGTGCTCAGGAATTACTCTTGCTCTGCACTTAGGAATCACTCCTGGTATACTTAGGGAACCACAGGGGATGGGGGCTTCGAACTATGATCACACACATGCCCAGATAAAACAAGCACCCTAGGCACTGTTCTATCTCTCCAGCCCCCAGAAGGTAATTTTTCTATAGAAAGAAAAGACATAGATTTTTGTTTTGATGAAAATAGCCTACAAGTAACTGCATATTAGATGAATGAAGTTTATCCTGCCCCATTTGAAAAGGAAACCTATCAATCCTTGCTTGCAACCCCATGCATGCCCCACTTACATTGCTGGCCAGCACTGTCTTAATCTCTTCCTACTAGTTAGGAAACAGGAAGTTAATTTTGCATCAATGTCTCCATCTCTCTAGGAGTTTTTCCACAGCCACAACAGACAAATTTATGAGTTTTAACTACCTAGCTCGTTTTCCTTTGGCTTCCTCATGAATAAGACTGGTTTATAGGCATGATTCACGTTTTTGCCTTTTAGCTGTCTGTGTTCCATGAAACTCCTTGGTGCCAGCAGGTCTAGAACTTCCCAGCTAAAGGCTAATGCATCTCTTGTTGAGAAATCTCACACCGGCACCTCCACTTATGAGAGTTTGGCAATGTTCATAGAGATTTCAAAAACGATTAAGCAATGAAAATGATTTTGTCATGTGCTATAAAGCCATAGCTTAGTTTAGAATGTGTCACTTTAGGTTTAAAATATATTTGTGTATATGATAATACTAGTGTCATAGTTTCAAACCACTTGAATTTATTCTGATATCAAAAAAAATAACAAAATGATTTCTTCCTACTAGCTTGCAAAAGACAAAGAACGCCTGCAAGCTATGATGACCCACCTGCACGTGAAGTCTACAGAGCCCAAAGCCGCCCCTCAGCCTGTAAGTACTGGAGCACTCAAAAGGAAAGAGCCTTAATATTTCTTCTGCTTTCTCATCCTCAAGGAGAGGCTAGTGCTTGTTGAAGAATGCTTCTGAATAATTTTCAGTGAACTGTTTATGTTTGCCTTTTAGGGCCTAAAAGGGCCTAAATGGAGGTTATGGGTAATTCAGACATGGTCTTTGGTCCTGAGTCCAAACTTGCATGTCTTCTTTGAGAAAGAATGGATGATACTAAACTGCAGCGTTAAAATACGTTAGGAGAGCTTGCTGGACAAAAACAGAACATATAAAATACAGGAAACAATTCTGAATTGTGGGAATGCAGAGAACAGCCGGCTAAACCAGAAAGGTAGAAGAAAAGGCATTTTTTGTCTAGATAAATGAAGAGCTGGCAGGCAGTAGCTGAGAAAATAAGTCAGGTTAGTTCAGTCTGTTACAGAGGAAATAAATAGGAAATACCAGTTTTACCTTCAAAAAACTTAACCTCATCAGATAGAAATGGTCTATCTTCGGGTATCAGGGGAACCTGTGTACTGTCAGAATACTTAGCTGTATCATGGAGAGGATCTAATGGCTTTAGAGAATGTGAAGGGAAAATTGGCCCTTGACAGTTAGAAGTCCAAACATGGCACACTGAAGTGGCATTTAACTTTTAGGAATATCCTATGTCTTGCCTAATTCTTGTACTTCTAAGCACATGAACAATTAGCTTCAGAGCAGAAAGAAGGCATCTAACCCCATACACATACCCAAACCCCATCTTGGGCCTCATTTCTTGTTTTAAATTGATCTCTGAACAGTTGTATCTCTCATATACTTAAATTTCTAAAAATTTCCTTGTAGCTTCAACTGATTATTCAAAATGGAGACAGTGCTTTGCCTCTTGATTTTAAGATTTGTAAAATTTAAAGGTACACTGCCTTTATTTGATTTTGCTTGGAGTCACTGTGTGAAAATTAATTGAGCGTTGACAATCTATAGTTAGTACCAGCAATTTTAATCAATATGCAATGATGCAGCATAATGGCAAAGTATTGGTTTATCTGTTTTGACTGATTTTTTTTCTATAAATAAAGCAAACATACACCCATATATGTATGATTTATGGTGATAGAAATAAAACGGAGTCAGACTATTAACCCAGCAAATATGGTAGCCTGCCAAGATGCAGTTGGCAGACAAAATTAATGTCTGAAACAGAACACATTACTGAGATATAGGACATAAAATCATTAAACACTTTGCACATCCATTTTTACTCGGAAAGAGTCTTTGGTTCCCACGTATTTTGCAGTAAATGCAGGACTCAATGTGTAGGCTACCAAAAAAGAAAGGGGAAAAAAAAAGAAACCTGGCCATTCAGCATTGGGATCAGTTGTTACCATTCCTGTACCAATCAATGCCTCCTGGGAATAATATGAGCCCAAATAAGCAAATTCATGAGACCCTGAAGTGATTTGTCTGAGATACCCAGTCAGCATAACAATTTTCATTTCTTTTTTTTCTTTTTTTTCTGTGGTGTCAGGAATGAGTCTAGGATCTTACACATACTTTAGAAGCACATATTCTCTATGATTGAGATAAATCCCCAGCCTCTGAACATAGCAGATTTACACAGGAGTTGATCAATTCTCTGAGGGTTTTTCTCCAGCTTAGTCTGCAGGGGAATGGTTGTCTTCAGGATGAAGGGTTTGCATCTTCTCATTTGGAAACAAGAGGAAGCATAAGATTACAAAGCAATGAGAGGATAGTGTTTGAACTCAGTACTCTAGGAATGGACTCATTTCAGATTATGTGGCTCCTTGGGAATGAAAGCTAGACAGAGAATCACAGTAGGCTCAGCAAGGGCTGGGATGGGCATTGGCAAGTGCCATACATGTTAACCTACCAGGGTCACAGAAAGACCACTGGGGGACTCTCCAGGAGAACCAATGGTAAGCAGCCAGTCAACAGTGAAAATCAGTCATGGGGGGAAAAGTACAGGGAAAGTAAAGCTTGCCTTGATTAGTATTTAAAAAAATGTTTTACATTCTAGAAAATTATAACTTTGAAGGGGACCTCCTACTAAATTTATTTTTAACTGCTCTATTGAAAATTCTCTACCACTAGTCAACATTATCTCTTAGTAGCTCAGCACAGTATTTCTTTATTAAAAGAAATAGGCACGAATATTTTTGACTGAAAAATTAATAGCTTTTGAATTCATACACAGCAGGTTTTCTTTTGCAAAGAAGTCCAATATCGCTGCACAGCACTTCTATAACCATTTATTTAGAGTCCAAGTCAAACCTTTGACAGCTAGAGCAGCGCTACAAGCCAATATAAAGAACTCCAAGATGTAAACCAACAATAGGCCGTCTGTGTGAGGTTTGCCATTGTCAAATACATAGATTGTTTGGATTAGTTTATGTAAATGTACTGTTGTATTACCCTTTGGAAAAAAAAGATCACATTTGTGTATGAAAAGTGGTTCCCCTCACAGGCAGCATTATAAATTCCTTATCCTTTAACTTACATGTAAGAAGTAAAAATTGGTGCCTGACAAGCAGATATTGTGTGACACTCTGTTGCCGGAATGAACCTGCCTTCTTTTCATTTGTTGGAAAATAGAAAATTTTATTATAGATACCATCTTATAAATCAGGAATTATTAAAATATGTATAGGTAAGGCATCGGGAAATTAATTATAAAAGGGAGATGTATAGTGTTTTGCATAAATTTTTACTTCTAGCCAATAAAGGGGATGGGAGGGAGACATATTGTACAGAGCAAACCCTTGATTCTTTCAACTTTAGGGATTCAGAGTTATCTGGTGATTGATTCTAATGTGCAGAATATTCCCATTACCGATAATGAATTTATTCCACCTTAAATAATAGAATGTACAGTAATATATTCGAATGAATATCCTTTTCAGCGGGAGTCAGCTTTAACCCTAGATGGGGACTTTCATGTTACAGCCTTGCCAGTAAGTTTATAAAGTTTGTTCTTTTCTTCATTTTTGTTTAAAGGGAACTCATGTTTATTTTAAAATTCTTAGTCACTAAGTAATAGAATGCTTTGGTGTAAACATTGCTTTTTGCTAAATGCCATTTGGGTGGTAAGTGTCATTTGTTGTAACCAATCCTCCACCCTTTCTTGGCTACAAAGAAACAGCCAAGACTTTCTTGGGTTGTTCTTTCATTAGCTCATGGTCATATTTTCTCAATTCTGTTGTGGGGCTCATCTTCAGACTAAGATGATTTGAAGATGTGCCCATCTCAGGACAGTTCCTAAGTTCTTAGATATGGCCTGAGGTTGGTTCATTCCCGGAAATGTTAATGGAATGTTTCTGGAAAGAGCATTCTTTTATTTAAAAAAACCTTTGCTTTAACAAATACTTAATGAGTGCACTGCCCAAAAAATATAGTGGATATATTGAAACAATATAGACCATTTCTACAATTAAAGTGTTTAGTTATCTACTAGGACAAGTGTACAAGTAAATATATACAGGTGCCTGAGCATGCATACACACACAAAGGCACACTCAGACTGCATGGATCACATTTAAATGAACAGAATAATGGATCTGGAATGATGGGCTTGAGGAAGACTTCTGGAAAGTGAGACATAAGATGAACCTAAGAGAGGAATAGGAAGAAATAGAAGTTGGCATTATTGAAATTTTCGCTGGTGGCGGCGGTGCATGTACCTGTTTGAGAGCAACGAATCTAATAAGCTTCAGTTGCACAAGAGTGAAATACCCAACATCAGTGAGGCTATTTTTAAATGTATGATCTTTTGTTTATTAAGATTGACCCATTGAGGAAAGATAGAAAGGAATATGTTAAAGTTTACCAGAACATTGGGCCAGAAAGATGGCTCAGGGGATGGAACATGTGCTCAATATTTAAAAGGCTTTGGTTTGATACCCAGCACTGCATGATATCTGAGCACTGAAGTAGAAATAACTTCTGAGGCATACCAGGTATGAATTGAAACAAGTAAGATGATAAATAAAATCAAGTTTATGAAGGTAGCTGTCTCTCAGCAATTGGGTGCATACAGTGGGGAAACCTTTCTTTTTTTTTTTTTTTTTTGCTGTGGTTTTTGAACTACACCCGGCAGTGCTCAGGGGTTATTCCTGGCTCCATACTCAGAAATTGCTCCTGGCAGGCATGGGGGACCATATGGGATGCTAGGATTCGAACCAATGACCTTCTGCATGAAAGGCAAACGCCTTACCTCCATGCTATCTCTCCGGCCTCCGGAAAACCTTTCTTGACCAATGTTCAGAATAGTCAGATATGTGGTATTTTGAGTATGAAAAGATGTTCTGCTTTCCCATATTGAGAAGCAAAAGTGAACAAATGGAGACAGGGGCAAACTGTAGTGAGACTGATGGATAGTCTTTTGTTTCAAACTCAGTTATATTCTCAAAGTAAATAGCAAATTGGGTTGCTTGGGGGTTATTGTCTTCATGCTTACTCCCCAGAGAATTGGCTGAGATATTTCCTTGGAGGGACTTGTAACTCATAGGACCAAACAATAACAACAACAAAAAGAAGCGTGTCTGTGTTATGACTTGATTAAGTTGCTAAGGATTTTTTTTTTAAAGGCTTCACTACCATTATGTCAGGAGAAGATTGTAAATCATACTTTATAATACCAAATACATGAGAGGTACATTTTGCTTGAGGGGATTCCTACACGCCAGAGAACAATTCCTGGAGAAACCACATTCCTTCAGATTTGGTGGGCAAATAATTATAGTGTAGGCCGTCTATCCTTCTTTATGAAAATGTTATAAAACACAGGAACTGGGGTATTTGAAGTGAGCTGCAGTGTTACATTTTCCTTTTGACATGTTCTCTTTGACTCTAGCCAGGGCAATTAGGATTGTTGTGGAATAGTACTTAGTGCCTATAAAAACAAAGTGCCTCCCTTTTGCGGAGGGTCTTTTAACTTGGAGAGAAATGGTTCACCTACTGGTCACACACACACACACACACACACACACACACACACACACACAGTATGCTTTCTCACTAGGTTCTACACACACACACACACACACACACACACACACACACACACACACACACACACACACACACACACACACACACACTGTATGCTTTCTCACTAAGTTCCCCTCCCAAGCTCTGTGCTAGTGGGGGCTTGTTTTCAACTTCCGGGCAGTGTCACCCTCTATTCTTGCCTTCCAGCCCAACTCTAGTCTAGCAGGGCCAGACTGAGATTGAGAAGGCCTTCCACTGCAACTTCTCCCACCACTCCCCTGCCCTGTCTCCCCACAGTCTGCTAATGGTGTCCTCGAAACCTCAGAAAGGCCAGGCTGGCTGTGAGGGCCAGTGATTCATGTCTAGAAATGATGTGTACATAAGCAGGACTGGAACCCTCTCAGGCCAGGAAATGCAGCAGCAGAAAAACGAGTTCTGTAAGCCCGAAAGTCCCTACTAAGCAGTTGTGTCCCTTGGTGTTTTGGTTTCAGGTTTGTCTTTTGTTCTCAGAATCTGTTTTCATGTGAGGCAAGAGCACAAACAAAAATAAAAATGAGTTCTTATGGGAATACTTACGACAAGTCTGTTTCTGTTAGGGGTTTACGTCAGTGGTTTGTTTATTTTTTTAAAAAATGGGAGTGACTCATCATCTTTAAATGAGAGACAAGCTTGCTGTTTGAAAAGTAAATTTGAATCCTTTAAAGGACTACTAGAATATTAAGTAGCCGATACTGTTTCAGGAGTTGGGAAGGGTGATATTTCCAGTATTGTTGCTTCCGAAAATGGTTTTCGGGGGGGGGGGGGGGTTGGGGTGGATAGAGGTTGAGCACATATCCATGTTAAAAGTGGAAAATCCTATTGCAAATTTCAGTGACACAAGAATGTAACTTTTGGCCACAGTTACAAAGAGATTATCTTTGTCTAAATCATCCCATCATGGAAACTTGCCATGTAGAAAAATATCAGTTACTAACTTTTCTAAATATAGAAATTTCTTTTTTTAAATAGAAAATGAACACAATAAGAAAACAAGCAAAGAAACCTACCCAGTTCAATGCTTTCCTGTTCCATGGTGGTGGGGGGATCATCTTTGGTATCTTTGACCATGATCAGAAACCTAAAACTCATGCTTCTATTTCTAATTCATGATTGTGTTGCAGTTTAATAGTTTACAATTAAGGTAGTGATTTTTTTAAATATCTTCATTTAAACACCATGATTACAAACATGTTTGTAGTTGGGATTTGGTTATAAAGAAACACCCCCCCCCCCTTTCGCCAGAACAATGTTCCCACCATCTCCCTCTTCCTTCACCCCTTGCCTGTGTTCAAGACAGGCATTCTACTTCTCTCACTCAATATATATATATATATATATATATATATATATATATATATATATATTTTTTTTTTTTTTTTTTTTTTTTTTTTTTTTTTTTTTTGGTTTTTGGGCCACACCTGTTTGACACTCAGAGGTTACTCCTGGCTAAGGGCTCAGAAATTGCCCCTGGCTTGTGGGGACCATATGGGATGCCGGGGGATGGAACCACAGTCCTTCCTTGGCTAGTGCTTGCAAGGCAGACACCTTACCTCTAGCGCCACCTTGCCGGCCCCATAAGGTAGCTATATTAAACAAAACATACACACCAAAATCTACACCATTGATGCAGGCTCTGATCTTGAGTCTGTAATTAATTTCTTTCCTCTTTGGAGAGGAACAAGAGTTGGTAGGGGTGTGTTCTTCAATTTTGAAAACTTTAATTGAAAGAGCAGATTTAGCATCCTCTCTCTCTCTCTCTCTCTCACACACACACACACACACACACACACACACACACACATACACACACCCCAAACCATCCTTTCCCTCTCCTCAAGACAAGCATGTAATCATCAAATGAAGTTTAAAAGTCAAGAAAGCGTTGGTAGGGGTGTGTTCTTCAATTTTGAAAATTTTAATTGAAAGAGCAGATTTAGCATCCTCTCTCTCTCTCTCTCTCTCTCTCTCTCTCACACACACACACACACACACACACACACACACACATACACACACCCCAAACCATCCTTTCCCTCTCCTCAAGACAAGCATGTAATCATCAAATGAAGTTTAAAAGTCAAGAAAGAGTTGGTAGGGGTGTGTTCTTCAATTTTGAAAATTTTAATTGAAAGAGCAGATTTAGCATCCTCTCTCTCTCTCTCTCTCTCTCTCTCTCTCTCTCTCTCTCTCTCTCTCTCTCACACACACACACACACACACACACACACACACACACACACACATACACACACCCCAAACCATCCTTTCCCTCTCCTCAAGACAAGCATGTAATCATCAAATGAAGTTTAAAAGTCAAGAAACTTCTATAGCCGTTGACAAGGTTGACGTTTCATTAACTTGTTGGTTCAGGCTTCAAATGATTTCACTAGGCAAAGCACCCTGTGTTTGGAGTTTACCGCATTTTCTACTTCCCTCCCTCACAGGCTACAGTCATGTTTAATTTGGAAGCAGGGCTCCTTTGGCAAATTAGCAATTAGAACAATTTTGTGGGAATATGTATATGTGTCATTAGTTTTCCTGCAAATTAATAGCTAGGGCAAAGGTCAGGCAGAAATTTTCCACTTGACTGCAGTTCCTCTATTGAGACTTGGCACTTGGTTTTGGAATGGTCACAGCTGCTCTCAGACACCCTCTTCCTCTAGGAACTGTCTTTTAATTAGTTTACCTCATAGCCATCATTGCAAATATGACTGCCTCCCCTCCTCGAAATAAAATTACTGTTTCTACAAAATATTCCAGTGACATCTTGCACCACTGCACATCGATGGTGGGGTCATTCGAATGCTGCATTTAATCATTAGATCACCTCCATCCGCGTTTCCTAATTAGAGTCCTTACAATACATTTTTATCTGGTAATTAGCTGAGATTGGCTGCTTCCTCTGTGGCTTATTAGAGACAGCCCAGCAGTGGGTGTGACTCACGGTGTCATTTGTCAAGTCTGGTAAGCCCCCTCTCTGCTCTCTTCAGAGGTAGTGTTGATTTCCACTTGCTACTGGTGTTCAGAAGCCTTCAGAAAATTCTGCTGTATCTTTCTTTGTGGATTGTGTGAACCTGAAGGGATTTCATTTTTCTCTAGGACTTTTTTTTTTACCTTCGTAGAAACAATCTTAGTGTTAAGAACTTTGCAAAATGCTACAATAATCAAATTCCTTTCACAATTTAAAGCATTGTGCCATGTCCAATCCCCTTAGATGCTGATCACCTGAAAAGTGGGGTACATGCTTGTATATGTTTACACGGATTTTTGCTTTGGGCAGTTACACTAGAATCCAGCAGATCCTTGTTCATCTTACCTTCAAAACTGGAAAGGAGCATACTGTAAATTTAGCAAGATTAAGGGGAGCGTTCGTAAACTAAAGAGAAACTTGAAATGTAAAGTCAAATAAACTTGTTTTTGTGCTTGGTTTTCTTTGACCTATGTCTGCATTTGATGGCAAGCTCTTTAGGGGCAGCAGTTGTGTATAGTCCTGTTTTTGTCATTTCAATACCAAATGCTCTATATTTGCCTCAGAATATGAAATGTCTTTTGTAGGCAGTGATGGAAGCTTTTCTCCGAATCCTTTCAACAACTTGCTGAAAAACAAAAGCTGTTTTGTGTTTGTTTTTCTCATTAACTGGGTATAAGATGATGATAATAATACAAAGGGACTAGAACCCCGGATTTGTGGGTTTTAGACTTTGGCAGCCCAGTTGTGAATAGAGGCAAATTATTTAATTTCTACTGAGCCTCAGTTTGCTTATTTGTAAAATATGAGAAATATTATCTCCAAGTGAGTGATGGGGGGAGAATTAAGTGAAACCAGACAGTGGCAGGTGGTTTCCAACATGAGGTTTACCAGTGTTTTCCATGACTTTCCAAAGTGTTCTGATATACTTAAGCTTAGCAACCTCTGAATTTCAAGGCTATATATATTTTTTATGAGCTTTCACCTTTCACACAATAATTTCCTTGACCTTTATTTAGGCTGATGCTTATGCATACTTTCTGCCACTGGTTCATGATTAAGGCCCAGGGCAAAGAGAAGGTCAGCCTTAACCCTCTGTTTTGGGCTTCTGAGCTCTGCTTCATCATGACATGGCTACTGCATTGAACTGTTGCTGGTATCCAGTTGGCAGATGTGTGTTATGAACTCACGTTTCTAACACACATAAAAAGCAGAGCCTCTGCCCACCTCACCTTTGATTAGTAAAGATGCAGTTTCCTTTCTCATTGCCATAGTTACATTGTATTCTGTTGTATTGCTGACTACATTCCAAGCCTTCCTCCCTGCCTTCATTTAAAAAAACAAAAAAGTTCAAATAAAAGATAGTCGATCCAAAATTCAGTTTCCAGCACTGTTTATTTTTTCGATTTGTATTTTCCCAATGCTACTTGATCTTTCATTTTCTTCGTCATTGTTCTTTTATGGTCCTACCCTAAACATATTAGAAAAGTTTCTTGTGGCCTTTTCATTACTAGATTGTAAAGTCTTTTGTAGAGTCTTTCTGACAAATTGAATCTCTTTTTTAATATGTTCTTTGATTATGCTCTCAGAAGAGCCTCATTTTTAATATCTTCTACAAATAATGCATCTACTCAGGACTATAGTTAGTGACGGTGAACTAGACCTACTTTGTTAAGTGATTTGCAATCTGGTTAGAGAAATTGTTACCCAGGTAAAGCTACAGTTCTGTCATTTCTGGGATTTGGGGTGGTTTTATGCATCGAGGATAGCAAACTTTTGTAAAATAATAAACATTTTGAAAGCAATCAGTTTGTTTCATGTTGCCAGATTTAATATAACAGACTTACTATGACAACAGATTTGGGAAAAGGGAGACAATCCCATTTTTCCAGAATTAATAAGAGAAATGCTTTAAGGTGAAAGCTAGGTAGGTAGATCAAAGAGAGAGAATCAAAACAGTACTGATGCCCATTCATTTTCCTATACAGTACTTCAAATATTCATTTCCTGACTTGATGCAATCGATGACTCCATTCTATTACTGAGATTTGAAACTTAAAGGGAAAAATATAAAAATTTGCAGTTCCAGGTTCTCATATGCCATATTCTTTTAAAATTAATAGATTTATATTTGATAGAGTTTAATGAAGATTATCCATAAAGCTTTCAAAATTGTGTCTCTGCCAACTGATAGAAACCAATGACGGCTTACTGGATCAGTGCCACTGTCGTTAGTGTCACCCATAGAGGTAACATATTTGTCGTCGTTTCTCTCAGTCAGGTTTCATTGTGGAGGTGGTATATATAATGTATCCTTGTGCTGTCCAGAGTGACAGCCCTGAATGCCCATAGCCATCTGAAAATTCTATTTTAATTCAGTATCAGTTCCTCACTTGTTATAGCCTATCACAGAAAGTTTTCTTTCTGGTGAGCTAAGATCTATACCAGTGTATTCCAACCAGTATTCTCTAAAATGTTGGCATTCACTGGCACCACGGAAACTCTGTCTTTGGGCTTCTGGTGAAGGGAGTGGAGACTCATCACTAGTTACTAGAAAATTATTTGATTCTAACTCACTAGTTAGACATTTCTCTAACTCACTAGACGAGGTGACCCATTTTGTGTCTACACTCATTTAATGATCTGTGAGAAATACCCATCCCAAGAAAAGAAAGAACATTGCAGGGAATACTTTATACTGATGACAAAAATAATCATTTCCCCATATTTTAGTTGGTCATAAACATCTACTTAGTGAAACGATTCTGGCTTAGCTCCTACTATTATTATTTCTGCTGGCTTTAGATGCTTCTTTGGTTACTGTGCTTTTAAAAAAAATTTTTTTTCTGAAGGTCTTCTAAGTATTACCCTTTTTTCCCCTCCCTCACAGTTGAATCTGGTATCAAGTGTCACGCTCTCCAAGTCTGCATCAGAGGCTTCTCCACAGAGCTTACCTCATACTCCAACCACCCCAACGGCCCCCATCACTCCTGTCACACAAGGCCCCTCCGTCATCACCACCACCAGCATGCACACGGTGGGACCCATCCGTAGGCGGTACTCAGACAAATACAACGTGCCCATTTCTTCAGGTAGATACTCTATGTTGGCCTCCTGAAGAACGGTCATATGCAATGCTAAGTGATAGTACTCTGTTTTGTTTTTCAAGTTATATTAACAGGACCATGATTCTCATTTAGCAGATATTGCGCAGAACCAAGAATTTTATAAGAACGCCGAAGTTAGACCACCATTTACATATGCATCTTTAATTAGGCAGGTAAGTAAATAACACAGTATGTGCAATTCTATCAAAAGGTGTACGTGCACATGGATACATTATATTGATGAAGTAGATTTAAAACCGTTTAGTATGCAAGCATGCTAAAACCTTTTCTATAAGGTTTTTAAAAACTGCAATATATAACATAATTGCTTTTGATTAAGTATTACAATACGATGTGATTATTAGGAAATTCATTTCACACAACAGTGAAAATGAGCCTGTTTAAAGATGGCAAGTCAATTATCACAAGCTACAGTAATCTCTGATCCCTAGAATTAATCTGAGCTCTAAATAATTACTGAGCTTTAATCAGCTAGTGAAATGTTTTGCATTTCTCTTTGATTCTGCTTTATGAATGACTAATAAATTAATATTTCTGTGCGGAAACAGAAATAAAAACTCAAAACAATTAGGTAATTCTATTTTGAATTTTTCTATTGAACTGTTAAATCTAACCATTAATCTCAGATCATTTTGGGAAACCTTCCTTAGGATGTAGCTTTGATTCAGTTGTTTTATATTTTCAAGAAACATTATAATGATGATTCTGCTGATTTGGTCATAAATTACCATCTTGTGTGAATTCTGCCTCACAGGCCATTCTTGAATCTCCAGAAAAGCAGCTAACACTAAATGAAATCTATAATTGGTTCACACGAATGTTTGCTTACTTCCGACGCAATGCAGCCACATGGAAGGTAAGCTTTCTTGCAGGCCTGTTTAGATCTAGATCTCTTAGAAAGGAGAGTTTGTTTTTAATAAAATACCACTGTTGTGTTTAAATTGTTTGCTATACTCGAGTGTTTAGAGGGGTATTTGATGGAGAAAATAGTGCCGTTCTGGTTGAAATGCTAGAATGGAAGACTCACATTTTGTTAGCAACAGGTGTTTAGAGACTAAATGGTAACATTCTCTCTCCTGTTTAAGTATGTAAGAACAGCAAATGACCCTTTGAAGCCCTAATGTTGAGGTTATCCTATAACTTACACAAACCTCATGTATTCAGGTGTTAAGCTACCACCAGTGTTTGTCAAGATGCATAGATAACTTATTTTTTTACCTATTAATTACTTTGATAAAGGTGACCAGTCAAATTTGACATAGCTTTCATTAGTGAAATAAAATTTCTTTAACCCGAATAGTGGAGAAGACTGCAATATAGTGTCCAGTCCTCTACATGAATATTCTTACAGGAGAAAGCAAATGTATTATTGCATTTTGGATTTGTTTTAAGTCAAGAGATTATCTGTCACATATTCAAAAGTACTCACTGGAAGAAAAGTAACTTCTAATTATGTAAATTCTCTTCTTGTTGGATGCCCTCATTTATCATGAGTTACATAACATACTTTGTTCCCAGTTCACCATTTGATCATAGGGTCCATTAGATTAAACCTTTAGATACTTTTGGACTTCTCTACCTTCTCAGTTCTCGGGAGGCAATATATTTGCCATAGATGAGGGCCAGGAAGTCTTTTTTTTTTCTTTAAATTACCCTCCTAAAATTTATAATTCCTAAATTACAAGATATTTGAAAACTTAAAATGAAGACCTTTTAGTATGTTTTTATGTTATAATATTATAAGTAGGACAGGGTTTGATAAATCAAAGATATAAGGCAAGCTTTAATTCAAATAATTATCTTCCTTGTTACTTTTTTTTAATTATATGTAGAAAGATTTTTAAAAAGTAAATGTAAAAAAAAATTTCCTCAGTTACTTTAATTATTTACTTTCACTTAAAGGAAAATGAATATAATCTAGAATTTATTAACTTCACAGAATTATGAATTTCTATTATAACTCAAATTAAGATACATGAATATTGAAAGGAAGGAACCTGTTCAAAACTGACCCTCTTTTTTTTTCCTGAAACATAAAAATGCAAAGTTTTTTGTCTATAAATGCTTTCCAAAATTTAGAAAGTATGACATAAAACTGACATATTGTTTTCAAATTTCTTATTATAAATAATTGTCATATTTTTAAATACCAGTTGAGAACATGTTTTTTTCTAAGCTCAGACATTTAGGTTTAATATTTTCATTTTTGTGAGCTGAAAGAAAAGTGCCACTGATAAAAACAACCTTAGATGAAATACCTAATGACTCAGAAATAAGTGTCCTTATTTGTACTGTGATTTTAGACAAAGATGTCTTGTTAAAATTATGGCTGAAAAGAACTCTTAAAAATTAGATTTGAGTTGCTTTTGTTCAATTTAGTCTTGAGAAACAAACCTCTAGTTCTGACTTTATGTCTTACTTACTGTCACATGAGATAGTTCAGAAGCTGTAGAAGTCCTTTTTTAAATGAGCATCTTTAAATCTTAATGTGTATTCCAGTGCTTTATTTTTTTTTTCTGAAGGTGCCAACTTTGCTGTGTTGTTGAGATCCAGAGACAATCAGCAAAGCTTGGTTTGACTGTGCATGGGGGTCTGAAGGCCACCAGACTTACATGTGCTTACTTGTAACATGTGCTAGTTACAAGATGGGGAATGGCGGCTTATTGTTCCATTTATAAAACTTGGGACCTTGCACATGCTAACATGTATTCCACCACTTGTGTTAGCTCCCTGGCTCAAATATTTTTTAATGGATTATGCAATGATTGGAATGAGGAGAAGGATTTCTTACTTCCCAGTTATATATGCCAGATATGTGCTCTGCCTATATTACTGTAGGAAAATTTTGGTTTATTTTTTATAGCCTTTTCAGTATTGTTTTCAGAGATAACAGCACACCCCAAGTGAACATGTTAAGCTTTTGTGAAGCGTGAAAAACAAAAGGAAAACCAAACTATGATTTCTATGACAAAGAAAATTATTCTGCTCAGAATAATTTTAGCACTGAATATTTTTCAGGAATTTTTATTTATTTTTGTTTTGTTTTCTTTTGACGCATTGCTTGGCAGCAATCAGGGTTACTTGTGGCTCTGTACTCAGAAATTACCCCTGGCAGGTTCAGGGATATATAGGATCAAACCCCAATCAGTCGCATGCAAGGCAAATGTCCTACCCACTGTGCTATTGCTCTGGTCCCAGGAATTTTCATTTGTTTTTACTCAAACCTGTTTGAATCAGGGGCATCTTTTTTGTCAGTTGGATGCCTGGCACCTACCCTAATTATGATGATGTTGTTCAAAAAATTTGTTGAGTTAACACATGTCTTAGATACATGAGACCTTGGCTATGGTCCCTAGCACCAAAACAAAGTTCTCTGAGAATTCATCCTGTGGATTCTCATTTTGAACAGGTTACCTTACCTTGCCTAAATTTTAGTTCCTAAATATATGACACCAGAGAATAAATTTTACCTTTGTGGAAATCTCACGAATCACCAGTTACAAATATGGGATATTTGAAACATTCCCCCACCTAAAAAGATTTGCTTCCTTGAAATATAAAGTAGAGAGGGAGTGTTGCAAAAAAGATGGAAGGAGAGGGCGATAAATTATTTGAGCAGTAACAACAGACTTGAAGGGATTATATGAGGTGCACCAGGAGTTTGTGTGTATCAGCTTTTTATATACCAGTGGTCACCTATGAAGAATGTTTTGAGTAAATGACATATGAGTCTTTATAGTCTATTCATTTGATTTTAAGTCTAAGTCTTTAAATTGTGGCAGGAATAATAGAGAAACAAAGCCATACTTGTTACTATGCTCTAGAGGGCTTTGGGTTTTCCTGAAATTTAAAGGAAAGAGATGTTAAAAAGTGCTTTACCCTTCAGTTGAGATTTTCCTTTGTGATAAATGATATATGTCAAGGATCTCAGTTTAGGAATGACCAGAAATTACTTTTCAATCATGAAAAAAAATGTGTCTGTCGAAAAAAATCAACTGTAGGAATATCCTCAGTTTGCCATTGAAAGTTCTAGTTCTGTGTTGTTTTCTTGATTAATTAAACCTCCTACCCATAATAAAGGTCAACTTTTACATATATTTGAGAAAGTAAAATATAGGTTGATGATGGATACTGGTCTTTTGGGGTCAGTATCCATCACCCCTTGTCAGCTAGAGTGGGAGATACTCTCAATGGCAAAACTCAATTTAGAATTTTCCTGACTTAAAAAAAAAAACTATTTAACAATACTAACTTAGTAATTGTCTTTCATGCTAAAAATATGTAACTACCCTTTTTATTAGTTGATAAGTGGGCCAAAAGGGTCAGTTTCATACTTTACAGGTGTCCATATTTTGAAGCCATGCTAATTGTATTTTTTAAATTTTTACTGTGAAATCTAATTTCGAGTTTATATCATATTTTTAAGACTATTTGTTGGGGCTGAAGAGATTGTGAAGGCACTTGCATGCTGCTCACCTGGGTTCAGTCTCTGGAACTCCATATATTTCCCCAAATCCACCAGAAGTGATCCCCGTGCATAGTCAAACTAAATACAAACTATTTGTTCTGGTTAACTATTACCAGAGATGAACCTCAGATGCAAAGTACTATTAATTCATCATTTGTTTTTTTTTTTTTGTTATTGTTTCTTTAAAAATATATTTTGCCTTTGAAGAGGCTCCCTAGACCATAAGAAAGTCATCCCGGGGGTGGTAACAACAGCTCTTGGGATGGTTTTACAAATGGGGACTGTTAGGCTGAATTTACTGCTGTATTTTTGGGTGGTTTTTTTCTTTTTTAGTCTTTTCTTATAGAAAATGTAAATGTTCTCTCTTTTATACTTGCTGCAGAATGCAGTGCGTCATAATCTTAGTCTTCACAAGTGTTTTGTGCGAGTAGAAAACGTTAAAGGGGCAGTATGGACAGTGGATGAAGTAGAATTCCAAAAACGAAGGCCACAAAAGATCAGTGGGTACGTCCACCATGTTTGAACTTTTTAGCCTAGCTTGGATTGTGCTAACAAGTATAACATAGAGGCTTTTGGCTGCTAGATGGTGTTAGATGAAAGAACTGGTTTCACGTTGTCTCAGTTAAGGGAAGCAAAAAAGCATTTCATCCCTCCTGTTTTGTATACCCACCAGTCCCCCTGCCCTGCTTGCCGGTCTTTGTTGCATCACATGCTAGTAGCTTTTAGGTGGCAATGCATATTAACCCTCACAAACCATTTGCTTATGCTTATTGCATTTTATTTTCTTTTTCCTGTTCCCTGTATTGGATGTCTGTTCTGCCCCCAACCCCGTCTCCTTTTGTTGCCACTTCATCTCCTTTGCTGCTGCTCCTATCCCAGGGTGCCATTCGCACCAACCTCTCACTGCATAAGTGCTTTATCAGAGTAGAGGATGAGTTTGGGTCCTTTTGGACAGTTGATGATGAAGAGTTTAAACGTGGCCGCCATATTCAACGAGGCCGTCCTCGCAAATACTGCCCCGATGAAAACTTTGACGAGCTTGTCGCACAGTAAGAGCCTTTACTTGCTTTTGTTTTTTTTTCTGCTGTTGCTTTGGCTTTGCATGGTTGACTCATCCCATGTAGTTTGCATTTCACCACGTAGCAGTGCCACAGCTTTCTGCAACGGAACTAAATTGTGTGATTTGTACATGTATTTCTCTCGTTTCTCTTTGGAACACCAATGCCTTGAGTAATGCTTTTTTGAAGTCTTTAATGCAAATGTTGGTTGCATTTTGAATTCAGCAGCTTATGGGGACCTTGCAACTTTCTCTGTGCCCATAATTCCTCCAAATATAAAGGAAGCTTTTACTTAGAATTAACATGTAAATTTAATGGGGTTAATGCCTTATGTATTATTGGATATAACATTAATGTAGTGAAATGAAGGATTAGAATGCTCCCTGAGTAGTAAAGAAATTGATAACAATGCATATACTCATATATATAGCCTTTAAAAATTGCTGATAAATTTAGGCCCTGTCCTACTGAGAGTCATAAGTGATTATTTATAATTTTTCACTCTTACTGAGTGAGAGATTTTTTCTGAAAACAGTAGTCTTATTTTCATTTGGATACTGCGATCAGATAATTCTCATGCTGCTCTCCCATATTTGACGAGGCATTCCAGACACCAAGTCAGTCCTCTCTCCCATATTTGGGAAGACACCCGCATCACAATTTATTTTGATGCATCAAGACTTTGGGCCTCAGAGATGTTCTTTGTGAGCCATTCTGCTGTTCTTCTAGTAGACAGTGTAGAATTCAAATTCTGGAGTTGTCAGAGTATCGGGATTCCCCTTGGTCACACCCAGGAAATTTTGGCTGTCTGATGCCCTCAGTCTTCTGCCTTCCATGTGGAGTCAGCACAACTACTCTGTGTTTACAGAGGTTAATATTTTGCTGATCAAAAATTTTATCTCTGAAGGTTACACTCAAGTCCACTCAGACTTTAGCCCAATTTTCACTCGCAGTTTGCTTGAAAAGCACACTGGTCCTACCTAGAAGTATTCACATGGAAAAGCCCGAGAAAGCCCAAGGATATCCAAATAGCTTAACTTCTTTGGTGTTATTATTGGGGGCAGTTTATGCTTAGGGAAGGCTAGCAGCAAGCTTAAAACAAAATTTAGCTAGGAACTCGAAGGTTGCTAGTGTTTAACTTGGAGTTTTTTTTTTTTTTTATCTTTGTTTTATGCAGTAACCCTTCCCTTATTAAAAACATGCAGAGCAGCCACGCCTACTGCACACCTCTCAATGCGGCTTTACAGGTAAGATTAATGGCCATCCCATCTCTGCAGCAGAGGCACATGTCTCCCCCACTCATTTCAAAATATATTAGCCTTGCTCTAATTAGATATTAAATTTTAATTCTGTTAAACTTTTTTCTTAAGTGCACAAAGCATCGTGCTCCCTGGAGGCAAACACATCGGGCTGCTTCAGCATTAGCAGGATGCTTAGCATTTTGAATATTGTGGCAAAAAAAATTAAAAGTTCACTTATTAATATTTATCAGCAGTATCATAATTTCCATCCTCTTATTTCAGAATTTCACTTGAGGCAAAAATACCACAAGTGTAATTACTCTAGCACAGCTATTAATGTGCGGGATGATAGGCCACTGTGTCACATGACCTTCTATTGTTCATGGGTTTAAAGAGAAAGCGGAGCAGCTTTTTTATTTCTTCCTCTTTTCGTAAAGTCTTGTTTTAGCACCTTTTCTTTCTTGGGGAGATCTTGGGTTCGTTTGGAAAAGTGAACGAAACTGAAACTGTTTTTGTTTAAGTGATAGAGGCAGTTAAGAAAAATGCTGTAGGTTTCCAGAAGAATGCTCAGCATTGCATAATATGCTCACAGAATGTTTTGTTTCTTACCGACAAACCCAGCGCTTGTTACATAACCATTGTTACTAGGGGCTGAAGACACCAACAGTGAGCAGAAGAGAGATTCCCACACAATTGGAGTTACCAGGGCCTCTGGCATCTGGCAGCCCTTTTTGTAACCGCATTCTTGTTATCTGACAAATGGCATTCCACTAATGGAGGAGGCTTTCTGCTGTCCCCTGCCATTAAAGTGCCTAGATACTTCTCAGGCCTCCCTCAGGAGTTCACAGGTAGGCTTATGATCCTGTGGCCATTGGTTCTGTTTGCTTTTGACCCTACTCAGATTGTTGGAGAAGACAGATCTTCTAGATCTCTTAACAATACATTTTGTATGTAAAGAGATCCACTGTGGATAATCTCTACCATTACAGTATTTACACTATGCATTCATGTTGGGGAGCCAATATGATCCCCAGATTGAATTTTAGATGCGACAGTAAGAATGGCTAACTTTCCAAAAGGCTGACAGAAGTAGATAGATGACTAACAGTTTACAAGAATAAAGGATCCAAAAGAATGATCATGAAAAAAATGAGGCAACTCTTGTCATTATGGAAAAAAAAAAAAAAGACTTGGGGGCAGGGGTGAGGAAGAGAAAAAGAAAATGAGGAGGATCTTGTTTCCTAACTAGTCCTTAACAAATATTTACTGAGCATCTACACTGTCCGCCACAGGATTGTTTTTCTAAAGCACTAAATAGAGACTAGAGATTTAAGGCTCCCAAGAAGGGATGATACTTTCTTTCTTTCTTTTTTTTTTTAAACGGTTTCAGTTCAGAGGCAAATTCAATGAACTTAGCTTTTCAGTAATTACATTTATTTATTTTTACCCTGAACCAAATTTAATAGGAGGAACTACTTTCCGCGTTTCTTTTAATTACTTGTAGTTTACACAGTAACTTTAGTAAAGCAAATGAAAGCACGCTTAGATGCTGCCACTGTAAATACCATTCATTAGTAACTTATTTCCCCTGGAGTCTTGTGAAGTGTGAATTTTTAAAGGCTGCTCTTTCTGGAATAGTATTACAATTACAAGCACATTTTACATACACGAGGCGGGTAAAAAAAAGTAATGCAGGCCCCATCCTCTCAATTCTTTTAATGATGTAACTAATTTCAATTAGTATCCTTTACCATTACAGAGCTCTTCATGTTTCATCGAAAACCCTTCTTTTCTTTTCTTTTCTTTTCTTTTCTTTTCTTTTCTTTTCTTTTCTTTTCTTTTCTCTTTTCTCTTCTCTTCTCTTCTCTTCTCTTCTCTTCTCTTCTCTTCTCTTCTCTTCTCTTCTCTTCTCTTCTCCTCTCCTCTCCTCTCCTCTCCTCTCCTCTCCTCTCCTCTCCTCTCCTCTCCTCTCCTCTCCTCTCCTCTCCTCTCCTCTCCTCTCCTTTTCTTTCTTTCTTTCTTTCTTTCTTTCTTTCTTTCTTTCTTTCTTTCTTTCTTTCTTTCTTTCTTTCTTTCTTTCTTTCTTTCTTTCTTTCTTTCTTTCTTTCTTTTTGTGGGGAAACCATCCTTTGCCATCTTTCTTGTTTCTAGTAACATACCCCAGTTTTTCAAAGAAGTAAGGCGGCTTTGTGAATAAGCTAATCATTCTATATTGATGATTTGAGGACTGGAAGTTTCCCCTTTTCAAGTCTAGATCTTTGGTCAGTAACAGTCTCAAGGACAGCTTTCTGCCATGTAAATTAAATCAGGATTCTACGAGCAGGTCTCTTCCTTTTCCATTATTCTCCATTTCCATTTTTCACAACAAGTAAAAATAATAGTGGAGCAAATCTTAAGATTACTAGAGCAACATAATGCGTGATACACAATATATAAAATAGGACAGCAGAATCCTCTACAGAAATAAAACATTGGACTTGGGACAGATTGCATTATGCTCTGAAAAAGTAAAGTAACTAAGGGTAACCATAAAGCTTTGTATTTATAGACTGCCTTTCCCCCAAGGATCTGAGAGGCATAGTTTGTATTCCAAGAATGATGACACCTGCAGACTTGGGCACCTTTACTTAACCACCTTTTGGAGCTGAGAGGGAAACAGATGCTGGTTATATTTGAAACTATATACTACGCACATACTCATTTATATAATTAAGTCCATTATAAAAACTGTAACTCACCTGCTTGTAAGTGGATAGCTACTCTAAAAATGAATCAGGTTGCTAAATATGAACAGTTGGTGGACTCTGTTTTTTTTTTTTTTTTAAATGCTGGGCAGGTTACTTTGATCACTCACTCACCAAGGAACATTCTATGGTCTCTCTTTATCAGACACCAGGTTCTCTTTGAAGCCTGTATAACTTGTTGTAGGGGGACAGGCTGGTTTTTTTTCAACCACATATTTCTTTCTTATCTGAGAACCAAGAGCTCAGTTTAAGTGCTTACCTTCTGGAGACCTGTCACTATGGCAATTGTGTCCCCATCTCAAATCAATCAGAAATGACCTTAAGACACTTTGAGGTGGGACCAGAGAGATAGCACAGCAATAGAGCATTTGCCTTGAATGTGGCTGCCCAGGACAGATCTGGTTCTGTCCCCAGCGTCCCATATGGTCCCCCCCAAGCCAGGAGCAATTTCTGAGCAGATAGTTAGGAGTAACCCCTGAGCGTCACTGGGTATGGCCCCAAAACAAACAAACAAACAAATGAAAAAGACACTTGGAGGACCAAGAAGACCAGAAGAAAATTATCCTGTTGGGTAGCAAGCTCATCTCTCGTACCAAAGAATATTCTTTATTTTTATTTTGGGGTAACCCAGCTATACTTAGGGCTCACTCTTGCTGGGCTTGCGGGACTATCTTCTCCTTTGTCCTATCTCTCTGGTACCTCAAGAACACTTTTACAAACATTCCAGTTTTGCCTTCTTAATTTTTAATTATCTTAAAGTATGGTATAATTAATTTACATAATTGCCTATTTTTTTGTTTTGGGGCCATACCTAGTGACGCTCAGGGCTCACTGCTGAAATGCCAAGTTAGTGGTGGCTCTACTTTTTCCTTGTCCTGGCTTTTTAATAACAAAATGATCTATGGTAATTTCAGTAATTCAGATGATGGTCTCAGCAGCATTTCCATTACTGAAAAAGGCATGACCACTGTATTGTCTCAAATCAAGGCAGTTAAGATTGTCCAGCTGCAGTTTGGGGAAAGAGGGAAAAAACACACACACACACACACACACACACACACACACACACACACTCAGGCAACTGCTCTTACTTTTTGCTCTTCCAAAAAAAAGAAAGGAAAAAATTTGCTTTATTGCAATTACGATCTGTTGAGAATAAAATACATGCTGCAAAGTGTTTGACAAACTATAGGGAGAGTCAGTAATGTTCAGATTTACTGTTCATCAAAATGAATTTCCCACATTCAGAAATAACCATCCTACCCTTCATCCCCACCCCCACACACTTACTCATTCTTTCTGTCTCTCTCATACACTATTTAAAAGGAATAACAGTTTTCTAAATTTGGAAAAGAAGGAATAGAAAACCTTTGACTGGCAGAAGGACTAACTTTGAAATAGTCTTTTCACCTATGCTGGGCTAGATTTGTTTGATTATTATCAGGGGTATGGTGAATCTTGTAGACATTTCTGATTTTGAAATTTTCACAGTGACACCGAAGCTGTCAGCTGCAGAATTCCTGCATCTATCTCTGTACACTTTTTTCTTCTTTCATGTTCTCTTGCTCCTTAGCACACGTTTTTCTCTAAGACTTTGGACTTTGTTTGACTGACCAGTTCAAGTCACTATGCCAGTTTGTCTTCTGGGTATACTTTTTTCCTCATTAAAATGGAAAACGAGCAGACACTTTTGATCAATCTTGGTCTGATTACAGCAACCAGCTTTGAAAATCCTGTCCCCTTTAATAAGAGGACAAGTCAGGATCATAGTTACTATGCAAATGAAGCAACATGGACCCTGAGAAACTTGTCCAGTGATAATTTGACTGTTGTCTATATTTTATTTTGTTGTTGTTTGTATTTTAAACTGATTGGTCATTTATTCAAGTGCATTAAGTTATGAAGTGAATGGTCACCCATATAAAGTTTAAATTTTCTTTCTTTTCCTTCATTTCTATACTTTTTTGCTGACACTCATTTGAAATGACTTTGTCATCTTCAATATGGATGTACTTAAGTACTCCCAGAGAAATATGATTTAGAGCTTTCTATTGCCAGAGATTTTTTTTTCTTGAATTCTAAAATTTCAGGTGATTGGTCTATGTCTGAAAAATTGCATGGTGTTACCTTCAGCCAGTTATCTCAATCTACACTGAGCAGATTCAAAAATCATTAAAACGGAAAAGATGGGGGGGAGAGATAAAAATCGATTCCAAGTCTATAATCTTTTTCTTTTCTATAGGATCTAAGAGGTAAATGTTTATGGAAGTTCTCATAAGTTTGAGCTGTGCAGCCAGAATAATCTAATCAAATCTTTAATATCCAATACTGGAGTCATCAAAGTGGATAAAGAAATGAAAATTCCATTATATTTCCCTGTGATCTAGAAATATTCCGTTCCTCTTGAAAAAAAGACATCAGACACAAACCTCATATTAGATTGCCTTGTCTAAACCATGTGACTTTCCCCAGCAGGACTGAATTGAGTCCATCCTCTTGCGGGGGGTGTTCTGTCCCCCTCACAACTTAGCCCTCAACCCCCAGGCAACATTTTAAGCCAGGTTTGGAACCTGGTCACAAATCTTACTCCAATTTCCTTTGATGCTTTCTTAAAATGTTGTATTTTCCAACCATGCCACAACGGACTGAATCCGACGATTATGAAATAGTCCTCCTGTTAATAGTTCCCCTCTCTGTGCATATACCCTATATCCTTATATAATTTCCTCTCGGTTGGTGGCAGGCTTCGATGGCTGAGAATAGTATACCTCTATACACTACTGCTTCCATGGGAAATCCCACTCTGGGCAACTTGGCCAGCGCGATCCGGGAAGAGCTGAATGGGACAATGGAGCATACCAACAGCAATGAGAGCGACAGCAGCCCCGGCAGATCCCCTATGCAAGCTGTGTAAGTATTGTCTCCACACACTCCACTCCTCCTGGTGATGAGCCCTTCTTGTCAGATTTTGCTAATTTCCTAGGACCTCGATTGAAGACTGTTCTGAAGAATTTTAACTCTGTTGCCCATTAATGGACTCTTGATTGACTTTTCTATTAAGGCCATTGACATCATAGCCCCCTGCAGTTGCACACAATGCTAAAATGGGTACATTATCTCTTTTTCTCTGTCTGGAATCTTGGGCCTAATTCTATTCACATCACCCTAGTCCCCCTAAAATGTGTATGCATCTCTGTTTTAAAAACTCGTAGCTTGTTAAACATTTGGAACTTCTTAATCTAGCCAGGAAAATATAAAAGGATTTTTGGGTCAAATAGATAGCACAGGGATTAAGGTGCTTTTCTTGCACATGGCCAAGCTGGGTTCTATCCCTGGCTCTCCATGGTATCCCAGAGCATTAGCAGATACAGACAGTCTTGAATGCCTATGAGTACTAGTGGCATGGACCCAGGTATATTGGCAGAATAGTATGTCTTTGGGCCCTTGCTTTTAATTGCCTGATCAATAATTGCCACCGCACCCCATCCCAGCTTTCCTGATCCCCTCCTGAGAAGCCCTTAAAAAAAAAAGCAACAGAGGATGATTGTTTACTTGTATGATCAGTTTAACCTCCAACAAGATGCTGAAGCTTTATTACCAAGCATTAATGATGGCACAAATGAAAGGCAGCATGATTTATAGACTGCTCTTAAAATATCAAAAGGAAAATTAATAGGAGCATTATAGCAGCAGACGGCAGTATAATGAGTGCACATATGACGGAATGAAGTGATCGGTAATGGTTGTCCATGCTGAATGTGAATGGTGCCCAGTCAGACTGAGCGAACTACAGGGAAGACTGAACCTTAAGGCTGATACAACCTATGGACTGGTGGGTGACCTGAAAGTCCTGGAGTGACTAGATCAACTTCCTCTCTCCCAGGACGATTTTTAAACAGAACAGAGAACCTTCATTGTTCCAGATGAATGAAATTGCTGGGGCTGCTATAGAATGACAACATCCACCTTTTTCAAGTAACTGTGCAGTTTCAAACCCAGTATTTCTTTTTTGTTTGTTTGTTTGGTTTTTCGGCCACACCCATTTGAAGCTCAGGGGTTACTCCTGGCTAAGTGCTCAGAAATGCCCCTGGCTTGTGGGGACAATATGGGACACCGGAGGATTGAACCTCGGTCCTTCCTTGGCTAGCGCTTGCAAGGCAGATCTTACCTCTAGCGCCACCTCACCGGCCCTAATCCAGTATTTCTAATCCAATATTTGTGGTACTGTCAGCTCCTAGAATGAGCTTCTAGTCATGTAGTCATTCTCAATTCCTGACCAAAACCTTATTTTAAGAAAATTGGATGGATAGGAAGGAAAAATGACCATGTAGCACAATTAAGAACAAAATGAATTGGCATCTAATACAGTGGAAAGAATTGCTATCTTCTTGGGTAATTACTGGGTTTGGGAAATCTGAAATTGGTTTATATATAGCATTTGTATTTTATATTCAAAGTGCTTTGAAAAGGATTGTTAAAGATGCAAGTAACCATTTATATTTATATAGCATTTACTCCACAATGTTTTAAGAACATGTTTGTCTTTCACACTGATACTAGCTGTTTTTTGTTTTTCTTAAAGAAATTTGGTGGTTCTGATTTTATTTTTATCATAATCATCTTCAAATCAGTGATATGACAGTAGTATTGACTCAGGTAGTAAACCATTTTAGAAAAAATATAAATTGTTTTATAAAAAATACAGAGCTACTTGAAGAAATACTTATTAGAATAAAGATACCTGAAGTTACTGAATGAAGGAGCTGTTTTTTTATAATCTATTCAGACTCGAGAACTTAGTGGATAATCTTAACGAACTCCAATATTTTGTTGATGCATGTTTTTATATACTTAGTAAAAAGACTTGCTAGAAAGAAATTTGGGTGGAAACCTTAGTCACCAATTTAGAGTGGCACTAATTTTGCCTTAAGAAATAAAGTAAATTTCTGGGCCCGGAGAGATAGCACAGCGGCGTTTGCCTTGCAAGCAGCCGATCCAGGACCAAAGGTGGTTGGTTCGAATCCCGGTGTCCCATATGGTCCCCCGTGCCTGCCAGGAGCTATATCTGAGCAGACAGCCAGGAGTAACCCCTGAGCACTGCCGGGTGTGGCCCAAAAAACAAAAACAAAAAAAGAAATAAAGTAAATTTCTTAACAAACTTGAGTTAACCCAAGTATTACCAAAAAAACAGTGTTTAATAGTGATCAACAAAAGATGCCTACTGTTTGTGGCTCAAATCTCACGGGTCTGTGTTGTTTGCTAAACATAATTATATGTCAACGGCAGATTCCCTATCCTACCATCAGTGTCACAGACTGCTACTCTTCTTGACCTCATATTACTATTAAGTGAATTCTATAATGACATAGCTTTCATTCTTGTCCAATATGCATTACCCAGCCTACTATGATGCAAATTGTTTCATAACTATTCCAGGCTATTGGAATAAATCAAGCCATAAACTTTCAGCAAGGTTTTAAAGGACTTTGTTAGCATGGCAGCCCAGCTAATATTTAATGTTGAAACAGAACTCATTCTTACCCTTCCTGTGACACTCGGGATACTACTCAGTATGTTTCTGTTCCCTTTTGAAACACTAGAAAATAGTCACATAATTATGGCTTTGGGGCATTATACTTTTATCCTGATAGGAGCTAAAGGAGCTACAAAGCAAAATACTCCATGCTGCGCGCACACCCTCTGAACACAATGCTTTTTAAATTCCAGTCAACCTTATTTTAAAACTCTTGTGTTCCCAGAATGGCTACACAAAGGAATTACTCAGATATAAGAAGGGAAATGTGTTGCTTTACAGTGTTTCAATGATAGCCCTCTCTGAAGTAGGAGTTGGAGAGAAAGGTGGGACAGGAGGTTGGTAATCTGTAGGGGAGAGTGCACATCTTGCAGCTCCAATTTCTAGAAGACACGGTGGGTGTATGGATGGCATCGTATCCTCAATAGTTTGCATCTGCCTGTAATGTATCTTGCATGGAAATCCATTCTCTTTTATTCTCGGAAGCACTGCAGGCCTGTGTTACTACATTTGCCACGCTCAGGGGAACCTGCTAGTATCAAGAAATGTCCTGGTTGTATTTCATTTCTCTGGAGTTTTAAGAAGCCTTAATGTTGTACCTGGTTGTGTGATCAGGTTTTCACGTAGTCCATTTCTTCAGTTAACTTATCTTGGGGACCCACTCTGCATTATGCAGTAGGATTGAGCCAGCATGCATGATAGGGTCATATCCCTTGTCTTTGGGATGGTAAATCATTTTACTGAAACTTGGCTGCAAAGGTTGGGGGAAAACAATAGTTTCTGCAATGAACGGCTTTGTTTGGGGCCTTGTCTTATGTCTGATTTTTTTTTCCCCAGAAAAAATAAATTTTTGCCAAAGAATAAAATCATAGAGGGCGGGGTTTCATTAAGATGACTTTATTTCTTCTAGGTTTCTCCTCTGTCCTGTAACAACCTTTTGTCATCAAAAGTCATCAAATTCAAATTTAGAAACCTGAGAAGTTTAGAAAATTTGATAGTTTAAAAAAAAAGTAGGAAAATGTTGAGGCTATGTTTGAACCTCAGTACAAGGCTAAGTAAAACACAGACACATTCCTATCCAATTAACATTTCCAAAAACATGTGATCAGTAGAGATGAAGAGTAATTTATGAAGTAACAATTCTCAGTAGTGAAAATATGAAACTGGAACATGAAAAACATTCACAGTCATTAATCCAAGAAAAATAATTTAAGGTAACCCGAACTTTCCTCATACCTAGTAAGCAACAAAATATTTTTAAGAAATAGTGTTCGGTGCTGATGATGTTGAATCTAAATTTATATATAGTCCCCTTGGAAATTAATATTGCTCTTAAGTCCTTACATAGATGTTTTGACCTTTGCTTTAAAAACTTTGCTCTTAAAAAGGACACAAGTCTGTAAAAGTAAAAAGGTCTAGATAAAACTGGTCACTACACTATACACAGAGTAAAAAGAGGGAGGAAAAAGAAATTTATATAATGTCCAGAAATCAAGGACTAATGTGTCAATAGAGTGGCATCTCATAGAAACTGAAAAATTATAACTGGTAAACTAGCAGAAATATTCAACAGTATATAATATGATGACCCCAAATGGTAAATAAGCACAAACAAAAACCAATGGAATTAATTAGCATTTATGGGTGATTTTCCTAAAGGCATAACAATCTATTCAACTAGTTATTCCCTTAAGAAAATAAGGGATCCTGCCAGTGCTGACTTCACAGGGTTGGCTCTGTGATCCCACAGGATCCCAGGCTGAGAAGGACCTGCTACTATTTTCATCTTAAAATTCTTACACATCTGTATGCTGCATTTTCACTGTGCATTTCATCATTTATGTAACTATTCTTGAACTGTATCATAGAATCATTGATAAGTAGGTCCACAACTAGAAAAATGTACTAGAATACAACTTTTAAAATTTCTGTTATTGCAAATAGTTTTTAAAAATATGGGAATGATTTTTAAAAAGCTGTTTATCCTAACATCTTTGTCCTCCCCCACCCCCCATGCCCCAGTCAGTGCTAATTTTAGTCTATTGGTTTTCTGAGGTTCTCGTCAAGGGCAGTCCAAAGCACTCCTGTTTGTTTTCAGATGTTCAAGTGGCCTTTGGGGCTTGCAGGCGACATTAATTATTTAGGGTGCCAACCATCCCCAGAACTACCTCTTATTACTAATATGTGATAATGTCAGTTTTTAAAAAAAAATCCTGCCTTCTACAGCCCTGACCCAACAATGAGACTTTTTAGAACAAAAAAACTTGAGTGGTTCTTTTATATATCAAAAGCCCTGCCAAAAAAAGTAATTTGTATTTACAAAGAATCGTTTGTACATATGATTTACGAACAACACTTCTCAACTGTTATCAAAGTGGTTTCGTGTGAGCCCCTGCCTTCCCCTCAGGTGAACCATGTGCTAGTCCATAATGAAAGAGCTGGCAGATCTCCTCGTGACCACCTCCTGGTAGCCACTACCAGCCGGGCCTGTGTTTTGCCTTGTTTACGGCTGACAGCGTTATTATTCTGATTGGGGCTCTGCTTTCTTATCATATTGTTGTATTGAGCGGGCCTTTTCCTCTCCATTTGTGTTTCCTGCCAGGGCTTTTCTTGCCTTATTGACAGTTTGTAAAAATATGCATTAATTTGGAGTTTCAAGCATGTATCATGGTGTCTCTTTGCTGTGTTTGCTTGAAGTTGATTAATGATAGAACCTCGCTTGGGATCGGTCTCTGGAGAGTTCTTTCACAGTTTCTGCATGTTAACTAGGAAAGCAGAACACACAGCGAGCCATGATTAGCCAAGCCTCCCTCCCTCACTGGTCCCCGACAAGCCACCATGGAAGTACAGATTTTTATTTCATGTAATTATTTGAAGATTTTTATTTTGTGTCACCGTGGGACCTCTTATCTGGTACTCAAAAGTGTAGCCCTTTGGAGAGCTTGTAAGCGATGCATGGACTTGGGACCCTCCTAGATCTACTGAATTCCCAGCTGCATTTTTTGGGAGAGGGGGTCCTTGGGCTCAGTGGTTACTTCTGGCTCTGCACTCAGGGATTAGTTGTGGTGCTCGGAGGACTATGTGGGATGCTGGGGATTGAATCAAGGTCAACCTCATGCAGGGCATGTGCCTTATCTACCCACTTGGACGATCACTCATGCCCCCACAGGCTACATTTTAACCAGATCCCAGTTGATTTTAGTGAACAGCAAAGGAGAAAGCACTCCTGGAGAAACTGTCCCTACTTATGTCCAGAGATTTTCTGAGATTGCCATTGTCCACAAGAACCTTCTAGGACTGTAGAAAATCTCTAGCTCTGTGCTGCCCAATATGAAAGCCACATCGAGCTTGTGGCCCTTGAGCCCTTGAAATGTCTGAGAAACTAAATTGTAAATGGTTCTAGATTCTAAAAGATTTTGATTTTAATGGCCACCTGTGCTGTCACCTCAGCATTAGACTGTGCAATTCCAATATGGTTCTTTGATTGCCTAAACCTCTGAATTGCATGAGTTTGGGATGTGAACCTCAGTGAAACTTTTCTTCTTTTTTCTTCTTCCCTCTCCCTCCACCACAGGCATCCTGTGCATGTCAAAGAAGAGCCTCTTGATCCAGAGGAAGCAGAAGGGCCTCTGTCCTTAGTGACGACAGCCAACCACAGTCCAGATTTTGACCACGACAGAGATTACGAAGATGAACCAGTAACCGAGGACATGGAGTGAATATCTGGACGGGCCGACCCCACAAGTGAAGATTGGGAAAAAACAAACAAACAAACAAACAACAAAACCACGTCAAAAGTTAACAGTGAAATTGTTCTCCATTTGTTGTACAGTCTGGAGGATTTTCACTACATTTTGACAACTCTGAAATGTGTTAACTCTTAGTGCCATCAAGAATCCCATTTGGGAGTATTTTTGATTTTTCTACTTTTTGTTGAAAAAAGGAATTTGTACTCTGTGCATTGGATGGACTTGTTTGGTACTTGGGATTTTCCTCTCTTTAACCGTCAACATCAGTGTTGTAAATTTGCTAAACTGATTCACTTTTAGCAGCAGACTTTAAACTGCAGTCCTGCCAACGTTGGACACTGAGGACACCCAACTGAGCATGTGCACCTATGCTGCAGACCAAGCCTCTGCCCAGAATTTAAGGATTCCAATGGACGACCTATTTGCACAGTACTGCATGTTGATTGTCACTGCCTTTACTCCATTTTTTTTTTTTTTGCTTCCAATTGGGATGGGGAAGGCCTTTGTGTGTGTATTGGGGGGAGGGGTTAAAATAATTATCCCAAACTTTTTAATGTATTGCTTTTTTTTTTTTTTTTTGGCTTCTACTATACCATTTTAAGTTCTGACCTCAGGCCTCCATTTGGGCCCAGGGCCTCTTGGAGGCTTAAAGTTTTCTGTACCTTGTGATGAATGTTAATAGGTGTTTTTATTATACAAAACTGAATGTCATTTTCTCGTTTGTAGTTTTCTGTCACTCATTCCATTTTCCTTCAGACATCACTATGTTTTCTCTAAAGTCAGAAAACATTCCGTTTTGGTCTTTTTTCCAAAAAGGTCCCAAATGCTGCACTCTACACATGAAGGTCCTCTCACACAGACGTGAAGTCCTGCCAGAAAGAGAATGAATGACAGAAAAAAAAAAAGGCTCTAGAAACAATGCCGATTCATTCCACAGAGCAGTATTGGAGGTGGGAAGGGGGTTGTTTCAGATTTTCTCTTTTTTGTTGTTGTTTTCTTTTTCTTTTTTTTTTTTTTTTTGCAGCTACCATCATTCTTAATAAGTGCCACCGCATTTGGCCAGCACATATACAACTCCTCCTACCCCCCAGAAAAATGCCACTATAATTGACTAACAATACAGCTGTGGAAGGCTCACACTGGTATGACCATGTTGCCACGGACTACAGGCTCTCCCATGACACCCAGCACGGGTTGCTTTGTTTGCAAAATGGCCACACAACTGGCTTCACGGAGCAACTTAGCTGGAAGTGGTGGTGGCACTGAATCTAAAAATCAGTTTAGACGTACTTTGGTGGCACTAATCTGCTTGAATGCAAATTAGATTTCCGAATGAACTTGTTATGAGAGTTAATGAGAACTGAGCTCAGCAAATGCTCAAGTGTTCATTTCAGACACGTGAATTTGGTACTGCAGTTCAGTTTGTTATGCAATATTACCACACCAGCCCAGTGTCAAAAATTGACAGAAGAAGACATCAAGTAGACTGGGTTGCCTCTGAGCCCTAGGCTCTTTTTGGGGAAACAAACACGACATGCAGAATGTGATAGTGATGGGAAGGTATAACCTCAGTCCTTAGAATCCCTCAGCACTCGGCACCCTCTTTCCTGTCATTTATTTATCTTAGGACCATAGCTTTTGTTTTAGTTCGAGAGCCCTTTGGAGCTTAATTTATATTCTTTGTACCTTTTTTTTCCTCCTAAAATTACCAAAGATATTACACAAAGGTAAATTATGTTCTCTGTTTTATGCTTTATCTGATGAAGCCAAATATCCTCTTATTGTTGATCAAAGGAGGCAAATGAATTTAGAGGCAATTGATGAGAGACAGGCTGTTGCTAACCTGAGAGAGAACTGCTCCTTCATCGTAGAGTAAATTTAGAAGACCAAGTAGGGAATGGAACCAAAGTTGTTACTTTTTTTTTTTTAAGTCATTCTTTTTTTTCTTTTTTCTTCTGTACCTCTACAGAGACCAAAACTCATTCTCATCAAGAGAAATTATGAGGCTACTGCAGATAAAAATATGACACAGTATTAATAAAGGCACAAAAGAAGGGAGACCCATTCTCAAAAAAATACAACGAATGTATGCCACTGACAATTAGTGTGTCCAACCAAGCAGACACCACTGATACAACTCAGAGTGAACAGAAAAGCTTCCACAGTTGAACCAGACCACAGAATAGTGTTTGTAGAATGCATTTTTCTTTTTTTAAACAGCATGCCACTTGCGTTTAAGGACTCTTCGATAATCTCTGAATCAATTTGGGCTTAGGGTTTATCTTGGCATATATCTATTGGTTTTTTTTGTTAATTTTCTTTCTCTCTCTTTTTTTTTTTTTCCTGATTGGGCCTTGCTCAGCATTTTTTCTTAGGGGGTAAAGAAAAGTAGCACCCTCTTCCACTTAAGCTTGGTACAAAACATCTTTGGCAGTTACTTTTGAAGCTTCACTCTGCTTTCTGTATAAAGGGCAGTCTGTGGTCACTAGAGATTTCTTTTTAACTTTTCCAGGCAGCTTCATGATGTGCAGGCAGTAGCCAGACAGGGTCATGGGAAGGAGGCCCTGTGCTTCTAAACTGAGTGGTTGCTGGTTAGTTTGGTATTCAAAAGAGGATAAAAATCTGGTAGATTAGTTCATTCTCAGCATGTGTAGCTAGACATGAGTAAAGATAACAGCATGAGAAACTGTTAGTACGCATACCTCAGTTCAAACCTTTAGGGAATGATTAAAATAAAAAAAAATACATTTCACTCAGTTGCACTTAGTCGTATGTCTTGCATGCTTAGTCTAAAGACTGTAGCAAAACGAGAAAAAAAAAAGAAAAATTAGATTTTACATATCTTTGCAGGTATCACAGCCTTGCAGAACCAACTGAAAAAAAATTTCTCAGGCTTTACAGCAAGCAAACTTCACTATAATTTTTACAGTTCTGATTCTGTATCCCTCGGGGCTATTCCAGTTGCTTCTTTAGGATGGGGTTTATTATGTTGTACATATATCCCAATGTGTCTGTGTGAATCTTTGTCTTTTTTGGGGGAGGGCAGAGGGTGGTTCTTTTTTTAGATACTGTTCCTAAAAAGGAATAAATGCATACACCTGTTTGTCAAAACACCTTTGCTTTTTGTGCAACTGCTTTATATTAACGATACTAAAAAAAATAGCTTTGGAAAAAAAAACTACTGTATGTAATGGAATTGCAGAATATGCTGCACATGTATTTTATTTAGTTATCCTTGCTTTAAAAATATTGGATGACATTTCCTGACATGTGGGAGAGAGAAACTCCCTAACTTTTATTTTATTTTATTTTATTTTTTTGGCTTTTAAATTGTAACATAGTTGACATATTTTTTTTTCTGTTCCCATTGATCAGAGCATTTTGTACAGGTTTTATGTGTGGATGTGTGTGTGGGAGGGGTGCAGTGTGTGTTTAAATTGTTTTTTTGATACATTCCTATCCCTTGTGTTTATCCTACCACTGCCTTTCTGGCTATCTTAAACAAGTTCATACATTTGAAAAGAGAAAAAAAAATGTTGTTTTAAAAACTGTTTTTCTCCTGCTGCAGTAAATATTTTGCATGGTGAAAATCCAGGGTCACACTTTCAAAGTTCATCAGTGAAGTAGTGATTAATAATGGGGAGTGTCAAAGCTATTGAACTTTTTATATAAAAATAACTTTACAAGGTGCCAATATGTAAAGACAATTTATTACTTCTCTTTCCCTCCCCTCCCCTTCACCCCCCCCCCCACCAAAGAAAAGCATACATGAGGGAGATCAGGCAAATAACCTGTCAGGAATGAAAATCCATCCTCCTTATCCCTAGAGCCCTGGTCAGATGAGCTATACTGCCTGCTCCGAACCAGTAGTGCCATGAAATATCAAGGTTTTTATACAGGAAGAGTGACTGCTCTGCCCTTCCACCACGGGACAGCGTCCTGCAACCTGGGGGTAGTAAAAAAACACTTGAATTCTTTACCCCCAAATATGATGTTAGTTACTAGCTATTTCATAATGTGCAAAAAGTTGAAAGAATTTTTTTCCCTCTCCTTTCCACATTCCAGTTGATGAGCTCTGTTTCCAAGGGTGCAAAGAAAAACATACTTGTAAGAATTCTTAATCATCTTGGTACCTTTTAGTGAATGGTATTTTAATATGTTTTGGAGAGTTGGCTTTGCTTTTTCGTTTTTTGTTTTTTGTTCTTGTTTTTGTTTTTGACCTGAGAATGAGACTTCGACTTTCATAGGCATTTTATGTGCCGCTTGTAGTTCTCACAGTCTCTGCTCCCCAGAAGCCTTGAAGGAGATGATACAGTCCGGACCGTGAGCCTGGTACTTTGTGGAGATGTGCTGCCAGTGACAAGAAATTTTTGTTTGTTTTGTTTTGTTTTGATAAGGTTGAAAAGAAACTCATTCCTTGACATCAACTGTAATTCCATCATTCCATGTCTGTCGATGCAGACGAAAAAAAAAAGTGTGTAGTCAGTACAAATTACTGACATTATAGCATTTCTCAAATGCAATAAAAATGCTGGTTGTTCACACTGGTAGTAAAAGTAGCCACAGCCTAAGTTTCTTTCCCCTTCTGACCTGCTGATATTCAATGTTAGGTACATGCCTTAGGTTTATCTTCAACTGCTTCCCACACAGAATTCAAATCAATCTTAAACTAAAAAGCCTTCATCATCACAGAGGGCACGCTTCTCAGCATTTCAAAGTGAAAGTTTTCACCGAGAAAGTGGCCAAACAAAAAGAAAGAGGAGTGCCTTTCTCTAAAGGCAAGCACTCTTATTTTTCTTCATCAAATTTTATAGAGAAAAAACAAAATGTTTAATAACTAGCATTAAGAGCAAACTAAAATTTCAGAGGAAAGCAATTTCATGAATAATTCATTAAAATTTCACATCTGCAAGATTAGTCATCCAAATAAAATGCTAATGTCAAAAACATGCACCGTCTATAATATTCTCATCAAGAAATCTTTTTGCATATAATGATAAATGCTTAGATTAGAACAAATGATTTTTATAAAAATATTCTACCCAAAGTGTGCTGGATAACTGTATTTAGTCAAGAGCTCCAGAAACTAAATATTCTTTTTAACAAAACTGAATCTTGATCTTAGATTTTTCTTTATTGCATGGCCATAGAAAATTTTGCTATTTCTCTTTAATAATATTCTCATTTATATTCTAAGGGTTAATGAATTTAAACATCATCTTTCAGTGAAAATTAAATTGCCAGTATATTGAAAGCAGTACTTTAAATGACCAAAGCATGGTAATATAAAACCGTTTCATATGTAATTTAGAATACATGAGACAAGCCAAGAGATGACTTAAAATGAACCTGGCCATTTTTTATTAGACAAGACAGGCTTTTTCCAGAAAACAAACAGGAAAACGTTCTGCCTAGTCTTGTTTTTAAAAGACCTTTTTGGAGGAAAAGCATTAAAGACAGGTTTTACTATTTGTAAATTAGTGTCCTCTTCATTAGCAACAGTTCCACTGTCTAGGGGCCCTCTAGTCAGGTAATTAGTAAAACATTTGAACCCTTAATTCACATTTAGCTATGAAGAAGATCATATTAGGGTTAATTGAAATTTTCTTAAGTGCCGAACTTAAACGTAAATACTGCTCTTAACAGCATATGCAGTTGGAAAAATTAGATATGTATACCTATTTGAATAAACAGGGTTCAAGCAAAGATGACTACATCTTAGTGAAGATTTTACTGGTCATCAATAACAAGTATTGTTCAATATTTAAAAAAATGATTTAAATCACTAGCATATTTGACATACTGATATCAGACTTGTTCCCAGATAGGCAACAATACTGAAACGTTGGCTTTTTTTAAGTGAGGCAAGGGGGTCTTTGTATAAAAGTTTAAAAACAAAACCTCTTCAGAAGACCAATATCACATGAATATAAACAACCTTGTGATCATAACAGCTTTCACTATCCTCTCCCCTCAAATCACAAAATATAATTAGGCTTCTAGATTTTTGTCTTCTTTGATGATATTACAGATTTATGTATAGAATAGTAATCAAAATTTATCTTTCATCTTTATTGTAGTTGAATAAAGTAGTCTTTATTCAAAATAAGTCAAATTGGGCCTCAAACCTTCATTTAAGGAGTTGATTGATTGATGAAAGGTTTAAGACAGAATTCACATTGGAAGGAAATTAAATTACATACAAAAACACTGGTTTAACTGGGACAATATTTGGATTAGAAAGCCACTCTAGATATGACTTTTATTTATTTTTTAAACATTATTATGTTTTGATTTTTTAAAAAATACTATCTTCCACTCTGATTATAAAATGGTTTCAGTGTTTAAAACATAGATACAATATATGTAAATTTGAATTTAAGAACACTTTTCATAAACGTATGTAGTGTTCTGAAATTAAGATTTAAAAAATATATACACACACAAAAGAGGGATAAAAGACAAGCTTCAAGTTATAATGCTAATTTGAAGGTAACCGGCCTTTCAAGAATTAATTTCAGCCAAAGCAATAATCATTATTTACCAGCGTGTGACATTTTTATCACTCATCATATTAGCAAATTTCCATTGAAAATGCTAAAATGGTTCGTCATACAGCAGATAACTCCTCTCGCTGTAAAAATGACCAACACAAGTGCCAGTACTCAAACATTAAATTATACTGTAATTAATAAAGACAGTTAAACTGTCTACTAGCAACAGCAATTTAGGTAACCGCATTTGATCAGCTATAAATTGTAACTACATTAAAATTCCAGAAGTATTATCAATATGGATTAGTTGATGGAAGTTGGTGCTGATCATCAAGTCCCTCTTTCCTTTCTTTTTTTTTTTTTTTTTGCTTCCAAGAAAAGAAAAAAAAAACAATGGAAGTACAGGTCAGATTGACCACAAATCCGTGGGCCAAGATCAGGCTCTAGCACTTTTAATCTTGTGAAACAAGCAATTACAAATAGTTGCATCGATTTGTTAAAAAGCTTGAGATGACATAAATTGTTTCCTCTTTGGCTTATTGCTTTGATATATAAATGTCACCAAGACTGGTATTAATTAGGGCCATAGAAAAGAGCAGTAGGAGCTTCCAGTGAAGAATCTGTCAATCCTTTTTGTGAAAGTTCGCAAGCAAGAGCTGTTCTCATGGGCTCATTTCTTACTACCGACAGAGCAGAAAGTCAAACTTGGATTATGCAAAATCTTTCTAGCTTTGTTTCTGGTCCTATGCTAAATTGCAAGATTTCAAATTACCCTTCTTGCCATCTGATATACAGCATCACATCAAGAACATATCTTCTAAATAAAATAATATTTATAAGGTATTTCTTTCATCCCCCAAGAAGCTAATGTTTTTTTTCCCTTGATATATGGTAGTATATGTGTTTCCTTGAGTTGCTATTTCTACACTTAAAATTGTATTTATTTTTTACAATTTTAAATGGCTTGTGCACATTATTGACTTAACATAAATCAAATGTATCATGTATACTTTTTTTTAGGTTGGCATACCACTTAGAAAAATACGTTACATTGTGGGGGGGAAAGTCTGGAGAAAATTTATTAAATAAGAGTTTTTTACTGTAATAGAATATTAATGTAAGCCAATGCTCATTTGCCATTAAGCTGATCCTTTTTTAACATACACATGCTTTTTATTATTTTGCACTCAAGCAAAAATTCCACATTCAAAGACTTTCCATCTAGCTGAGAATGTCTCTGGCATGAGACACGTTTAGAAATTCTGACCTCCAATAAGACAGCAGACATGGTCACACTGAGCTTTAGTTCCACCAAGCAACAGACAGAATCCAACTCCTAAAATGTAAGGTGAATGCTAGTCAACAGTGTAAAATTGGGAGAAACAATTACTCTTCAAATCCTTCCTCACTGCTGCGCCACCAGCACACAGATGAAAATGTTTGATTTGCAACATAAAAGATTCATTAATTACCACTTGAATATTTAAAGCTATTTTGCAGTCTAACAGAGATAGATAAAGCAGTGAATTAAAACCTCTAATAAAATTGTAAAAATATTTCGGTAAGTTTACCCATGTTATGATTTAGGGGGAGATTCAAGCATTCTCGCAGAATAGAGTCTTAGAAATTTTCAAGTGTATTTGAAGGAAAGAGCTAAGAGTTCAGGGTGTAATTTGTTTCTTACTTTTAAGTGTTTACCAATAATTTGTTTTAAAATCAAGCTTGCTATTTTATGACTACATAGATGGGGAAGATATCTAGAAAGCTGTTGGAGCTCTCTCTGTGTCTAATTCAGAAATTAAAAACTTTGAGAGGCATTTAATCATTTGAAATATTTTGGAACTATTGTATAAAAGCAGTCTCACAGTTCACAGAATGCATCAAATTAAAAATCATACAATTCTGACAATACGGTACAGTGGTCCCTTTCACACTCACCCAGTCCTGAATTTATCTCCCCATGAATGATCATTAGATCATGTCAGTGTTTGGGTTTAGGGGTCCTATAAGCAGAGAAATCCTAACATAGTTGAAGAAATATTCACAGAGAATCTGAAGACTATATTATCAATCCAAGGCCTGAGAGTGCCAACAATGTGACTTTGGTAAATGATTTTATCTCTTTGGTATTCAACTCCTTTGTGTAAATTGAGGACATTTAACTGATGAGAGGGTTCATTCCAATTTTAAAGTTCTGAAAATTTAATAACCTATTCTCCCTTGGGGACTTTTTCTTCATGAAATCCATGGTCTCCGTATGAAAGAGTTTGTGTAGAACCCCATATTTCACCAGTATTATAATATGATCTTAGTGAACCCTGCCTCGTAAGGTGCCCAGTGAGGAGAAAATTCCATTGGCATACATTCAGCCAGGCAGTCATCTGCCCATCCATTTGTCCATCTATCAATCTAGTCGTGCACTCATCCATTTGCAAATAAGCATTAAATGTATTAAATGACCTGCTCAAATTCAACTGCAAAAACATTGGGAGTAAAATACGTTGTCCCAGTGTACTCAATGAATCTACCAGGAAGAGAGTTCTTAAATAGTAAGTAGGTTGTCTTGTTATGCAATAAGTGCTGATATGAGGAGGAAGTGCAGGGATATATTAAAAGACCACCTAATTCCTTTGGGGACAATAAGATGCTTCCCTGGACATGCACTGCTTGACTGAACTCAGTCTCTAAGCCTGTGCCTGCTAGGAAGGGGAGAGGGTTGGAATTGTTCTATGCAAGAATAGAATATTATCAGGGTCTAGAATATGTAAAGCATAAGACTTCAGAGCAGAGTCAGCAAGAAATTTTATAGAAAGACAATAAAATCATCATTGCAGTTACCATATAACAAGCATATGGCAAAAATCACAATGCTAATTAGTGCTAACAAATCCATGTGAGGTTTTATACAGTGTAGCTCAATAATATGTGAGGAAATAGTACTATTTTTAGGTAGGGAAGCTCCCTTTCCATTCTCTCTTCCAACATTATTGCCTTGTTCCTCATGAGCAACACACATTCTCTGCCTCCGGGCTGAGACATTGCTTCTTATTGTGCTGTGAATGCTATTTCTCTGGCACTATATATATCTCACAGATCTGGCTTTCCTATGTTATATCACAGATGCCCTTTCTGATTATACAGTATAAATATCACCCTCTCATGTCATCCCATCCTCTAAATACCATATCCCTCGTGCCCACTTAATACTTTTACCTTATTAAACATTCACTCATACCACACATCTTCTAACTACAAAGACAGAGATCTTTTAAGTACTATGATTCAATGCATTTATTAAGTGGACAACTCTCACACTGGTAGGAAGGGTAGAGGTGGGATTTGATCACCCATTGGTAAAAATGACACTTGAGAGTTGAATTCTAACAGCCAAATTTCAGAATCTACCAGTGTAAAGCATGCTATTGTTTTTCATGGCCAACCAAACCTAAATCACTTCTAAGATACTCACTCCAAACTTTCAATATAGAGATGGCTACTAACATATTACAGCTGAGGACTCTAGGATTTTGGAAAAGAATAACCTCCAGGTTGCTTGGTGAATTGTTATTTTACTCATGGCAGAAGCTATTGTCCATCTATTAGCATTGGTCATGCCACTCACTTTATTTTTTTTTTTTTTGGTTTTTGGGTCACACCCAGCACCGCTAAGGAGTTACTTCTGGCCCTATGCTCAGAAATCGCCCCTATCAGGCACGGGGAACCATATGGGATGCCGGGGTTCGAACCTCCGTCCATGTGCATGCTAGGCAAATGCGCTACCTCCATGCTATCTCTCTGGCCCCAGGCCACTCACTTCTAAAGAGTCACTCCACAAAACCGTTTTATATATGGGTACTGAAGTCTAATACACCAATATAAACTATCTCTAGAATTCTAACACCATAGTTAAGAGAGTATGTTTGAAACAACTGCATTAACAATGGTGAACTACTTGAGGACACTCTGTAGGACCACTTAAACAAGTCTAATGAGGACTGAGGCCAGAAGCTCAAATTAATAGTTCTGGATCAGAAGCCAGGGTAAAGAAATTTCATTCTTCTGGTCTATAAATGGCCACATAAATTTGGTTAAGCTTCCTTTTTTTTCCCCCCAGTGAAACAACATAGATTTTAATTGAAAGAAATTTAGAGAGATGTGAGAATAGAAAGAAAAATACATGTTCAGAAGAGAATATAGGCTTCTCCAGAGTGAAAAAAGAAGAAACTTTTAAAAGTTTCTTAATGTCTTTGAAGTTCCAAATTTTTCTCCCATGACAAAGAATTGTAAAGTGTAAAAAAAATTAAGTATTTTATATATATATATATATATATATATATATGTGTGTGTGTGTGTGTGTGTGTGTGTGTGTGTGTGTGATTTATATAAAGAAAGAGGTATTCTTTTTTAAAAAATAACTTGTAAAATAGGGAAATTTAAAATAAATGTGGACCCCCTTCAGTGGTGCTGGGGGAAGGAGAGAAAAGGCTAATGCTAATAAAATAGTGCTAAGATAGGGTATGTGATGTAATGTTGTGCTGGAGATTAAACATAAGGTGTCACACATGTGCTCTACCACTTGAGCCAACGATCCACTGTCATAGAATGTATTCTTTTTTGGGGGGAGGAGTTTGGGTCACACCCGGCGGTGCTCTGAGGTTACTCCTTGTTCTGTGCTCAGAAGTCGCTCCTGGCAGGCTCAAGGGACTATATGGGATGCCGGGATTCGAACTGGGGTCCATCCTGTGTTGGCACATGCAAGACAAATGTCTTACCGCTGTGCTATCGCTCTGGCCCCCATGAAATGTATTCTTTTTTTTTCAATATCTTTATTTAAACACCTTATTTACAAATATGATTGTAGTTGGGTTTTAGTCATGTAAAGAACACAACCCCCTTTCCCAGTGCAACATCCCCATCACCAATATCCCTTACGAAATGCATAGGGGAGGCAGACAGTGCAGAGAGGAGAACACTTACCTTACATTTGGCTAGTCCACTGTTGTTCTTTAGAACTGCATATGATTCTCTGAGCACCATAAGTGACCCCTAAGCTCAGAAACAGCAGTAGTCTCTAAACACCATGGGTTTTTTACACTCCCGAAAGAGAAACACAATAGAGATAATATACAAAGGTTGGGTAAGGTACTTGCTTTGCATGCAGCTGACTCTGGTTTGATTTCTAGCCCTGCATACAAAGCCAGAATATCCCCTGAGAACCACTGGGTGTGACCCACCTCCCTTCTCCAGCCAAAAAGGGAAAGAAAGCTGCAATAGAGTGTTAGGAAAAATAGACTCAATTCCTGCCCTCATGACTTTTTTTTTAAATAATAAATACTTTATTTAAGCACTATGCTTACAAAATTTTTCATGATTGAATTTCAGTCATACAATGTACATCATCTTTTACCAGTGCACATTTCCCACCAAAATCCTCAGTTTCACTCCCATCCTCTCTCCCCTGCTTGCCTCTTGACACTCTCTCTCTCTCTTTTATTCTCCCCTTTTTTACACTATAGTTAGCACTAATGTTAATGAAAGGCTATGTATCATGCATATCACTTTATCCCCTTTTAGCATCCCATTTTTGTCCAGATTGATAACCCCAAAACACCATACAGAAAAGCCCTCTGCATTTATTCCTATGTGCATTGCAGCACTATTTACATTTACAATAACCAGTCTAGAAACATCCCAAATGCCTGAGAACAAATGAGTGGTTAAAGAAACTGTGGTAATATCTACACTGGTAACGGAATACTATGCAGCGGTTAGAAAAAATGAAGTCATGAAATGTGCTTAAACATAGATGGATATGGAGATTATTAGGCTGAGTTGAAATGAGTCAGAGGGAGAGGAATAGACATAGAATAACCTCATATCTTTGATATGCTAGCAGTGTAGAATGTGAAGGTATTCATGAAGTGTCCTAACATGTAAATACAAATTTTAAATATTACACAGAAGAGAGTTACTGAGGGGGCCAGCGTGGTGGCGCTAGAGATAAGGTGTCTGCCTTGCCAACGCTAGCCTAGGACGGACAGCAGTTCGATCCCCCGGCGTCCCATATGGTCCCCCAAGCCAGGAGCAACTTCTGAGCGCATAGCCAGGAGTACCCCTGAGCGTTATCGGGTGTGGCCCAAAAACCAAAACAAAAAAACAAAAAAAAAAAAGAGAGAGTTACTGAGAGGGGTTATGGAATATATATACTGCCAATATAAAAATCTGCTCATATTGAAAAGTAACAAGAATCATTAAAGGAGCATTTTATTGACATTATTCCATCACATTAAATTTTTATCTTTTTTTTTAAAGGTTCTCTATTTTCCATTTGTCAATGTTACTTCAGTGGCATCAGCATTTTCACTAGAATGCTTAGAGTTTATCCACAATTTTTATTATAATTCATTAAATACGTAATCTTTTTGAAGGGATTATTGATAAAGTAGAACACAAGCCAACTGTTATAGTATGGGAAAGGTCTACCTTAAGGACAGGAACAAGATTGAAGGAAAGGTAAAAACCCAGAAAAAGACAGACATCTGAGATTAAGCTCAAAATGAGAAACAGGAGTGAGGAGCCTGAAACCAGAACTGGGATCACAAAATAAAAAACTCAATATATACCACACCTTGGTCACATCATTTGTACTTCTTGAATTCAGCCATGACAGAAGCTAGTGATATACTCCAGAATTACAATAATTTGTCATGGATATACAGTGTCCAGTTGTCTCTCTTTTAATAGATGTACTGTTCATTGAGCTCTTTCACCAATAATAATAATAATAATAATAATAATAATAATAATAATAATAATAATAATAAAAACAGCATTCATCATGGCCAAATAGCAGAAAAGAACACTAACTTCATTCAAGGATCTGAAGAAGTCTCTTTACCTGGAGTTCCAAAAATGAGGAAGGGTATGAGCTGAATGATGCTCATGACAGAATTGGGGGCTGGAGCAATAGAACAGAGGACAGGACACTTGTCTTGTGACTGTCCCAGTTTCAATTCCTGGCATTCTATTTGGTCCCTAGAGCCTGCTGGGACTAAGCCCTGAGCTCAGCTGGGCGGAGGCCCAAAATAAAGCAAACAAACAGCAACAACAAATAAAACCACAAATAAAGACAGAATTAGAGACTGGATAACCCATTATCATGTCTTTATGAGATATAGTCATGGAACATACATAGTGTGTGTTCTACACTCCTCCAAGACCATGAAAATAAAGTTAACTATCCAAAACAAACCTTTGAGGGAGAAGAATTTCACCTTTGGGGGAAGAGGTAAAATGAATGTTTTGTGCTTTCACAGATTCATCTGTAATCCAAGATGTCAACAAGAGATCGTTTATCGAGGACATTTGGAAATGACATGGAGAACTTTATATCACTTCTCTCAATTTTTTTTCTTCAGAGAGAATTTAACTTCAAGCTTGACTAAATACAAAGCTCAAATGCAGTATCACAGGTAAACAGAATGAGAGTCACTGGTGGGAGATCAAAAGTTTCCAAAAATGGTAGTCTTTTAAAGACTTTGTAGTCTCAAATAAGCATGTCAATTGTAAGAATAAAAGATGTTAAACAAAAGAGCAAGGCAATAAGGCAGAGAGAATGAACTCAAAGTGTGGTGCATATTTTTTATGGTTCCTTCTCCACTAAATAGGTATTTTCTTTATCCCTTAACCCACACCCTCTAGACACAAACACTACATCTCTCTGGGTATAACGTTGATATTTTTCCTGTTAGAGGAGGCTTTATAGCTGAAGTTCAGCTGGTACACAGCCATATTGAGTGGCACCATTTTGCCCAGTGTGTAATTCTGACTGATTACTGTCCATACCACATCAACTGTTAATATTATAATATGGTCCTGGATTTCCCCCAATTCTCTTCCAAGAGAAGCTGATCGTGAGCAGAGTCCAGAGTCATATTTCTCACTCTTTTCCCATGGAAAACTAGGGAAGAACTTTAACCCAGTGTATTCTGTCCTCTCCTCCCCTAGCCAATCATGATGATTACAGTGGAGAGGCCTCCTCTCATTCTCATACATGTGACAGAGAGAGATGACAGTCACCAGCATCACTGTGAAAAGACCAACCTGTCCCCACTTAATAAACCAGTAGATTAGGAATCTGGTAAAATCCTACCTTCAGATGAGTACCATAAATCTAGGTTTCAATTAAGGCCTGTGCCCATTTACTATAAGATTAGATATCCTGACTAAAGAAGACTGATCCTACTTTAAGAATATTGTAACATTTACCTTTGGTATAAAGGTTCTTATCAGAACAAATTAAAGGGCAAAAGGGAAAATTTTCTCAAAATTTCCCCCCAAGAGAGGAGTTGTAGCTGAGCTAAATGTGGTAGGCATAGTAGCTAGACCTTGATCACTGGACCCTTCTCAGGATGGGGCAGACTAAGATCTGCCTTACTGGGGGACCAAGTGATCCAACCAACCACTCCTACTTCCCCTCACCTTTAATGGCCCAGTTCCACAACCATGCTGCTGAATCATCCTCATTCTATAGATGTTGGAAGACATAGTCACATATATAGCCATGCAACACTGCCAAAGTTTATAGTACTGGCAGCCCCATAGGAATAGAGAAAATTAGATGAGAGATTTTTTTGGAGAAACCAAGTTCAGTGAGCTCAAACAATAGTACAGACAGCTCAGCCAAACAGCTCAACAAGTCATCTAACAATATCTTGAATAGCAACATTATAAGATATAAAATCAATAATTTTGTGCCTGCTAAGGGACTGATAGGAGGATGGGAAACTTGGGACATTAGGAGAGAGAAGGTCACACTGATAGTGAAATTGATGCTGGAATTCTGAATACCTGAAATGACTGTATTATGAATGACTTTATAAATAATGGTGCTTAATTAAATAAATTTTCAAATAGAAAAAATATTCTTGCGTTTTTAATGTTTATTTTGCCTTTTGACTAATAGATATTTGCACCCATGAAAAAGAAAATCAGGGGCCGGGCGGTGGCACTAAAGGTAAGGTGCCTGCCTTGCCTGCGCTAGCCTTGGACGGACCGAGGTTCGATCCCCCGGTGTCCCATATGGTCCCCCAAGCCAGGAGCAACTTCTGAGCGCATAGCCAAGAGTAACCCCTGAGCGTTACCGGGTGTGGCCCAAAAACCAAAAAAAAAAAAAAAAAAGAAAAAGAAAATCAAAAAGTCCAGTGATAAGGTAGCCACACATTAATTATCCACTATTATTATGAGTTCTGAGTTTTGTATTGAACTCACAGCATTGAAAGATATAGTTCTTAACCTTTAAATTGCTTATACTCTATTTACCTTTTTTTTTTTTTTTTTTTTTTTTTGGTTTTTGGGCCACACCCGGCAATGCTCAGGGGTTACTCCTGGCTGTCTGCTCAGAAATAGCTCCTGGCAGGCACGGGGGACCATATGGGACACCGGGATTCGAACCAACCACCTTTGGTCCTGGATCTGCTGCTTGCAAGGCAAACGCCACTGTGCTATCTCTCCGGGCCCCTCTATTTACCTTTTATAGAGATCATTCATGCAACCAATAGTTATGTTTGACTATTGAAAGTCATATTAACGGTTTATTATGTGTTGACCAATTTCTTAGGCTCAAAAGTTTCAGTATTTGAGCAAAACAGAAAGTAATCCCTGCCATCTCCGGAAAGGAAGACAGAAAGTAGAAAAGTAGATAGGCTTTTTTATTTTTTTACTATTGAACTCAAAAGTAACTTACAAAAAGACATACAAAGCTCTGGGAAGGGATTGGAACAATAGTACTCTGGGTGAGGCAATTGCCTTGCATGTGTCGACCTGGGTTTGATCCTCAGCATCTCATATGATTCCTTGAAGTAAAATTCTCAGTGCAGAGCTTAAAGTAAGCCCTGAACATTGCTAGTGTGTACCTCCACACCAAAACAAAACAAAACAAAACAAAAACAGAAAGAAAAGAGAAAAAAAAGAAATTTTTGCATAGAGTTCTGGTTGACCTAGTAAAAGTGATAAGGTGCTATTTGAATAAAGAAAACAAATTAGGGGGCTGGCGAGGTGGTGCTAGAGGTAAGGTGTCTACCTTGCAAGTGCTAGCCACGGTTCAATCCCCGGCGTCCCATATGGTCCCCCCAAGCCGGGGGCAATTTCTGAGCGTGTAGCCAGGAGTAACCCCTGAGCAACAAACAGGTGTGGCCCGGAAAAAAAAATAAAGGGGGGGCCTCGAAGAGATAGCACAGCGGCGTTTGCCTTGCAAGCAGCCGATCCAGGACCAAAAGTGGTTGGTTTGAATCCCGGTGTCCCATATGGTCCCCTGTGCCTGCCAAGAGCTATTTCTGAGCAGACAGCCAGGAGTAACCCCTGAGCACCGCCGGGTGTGACCCAAAAACCAAAAAAAGAAAAGAAAAGAAAACAAATTAGGAAAACATCTGATGAAAAGCATTCTAAATAGAAGAAACAGAAAAGTAAAAAATTCTGAAGTGGAAGTGGGAGAATGGGAAGTAGTTTTCAGGGAACAAGAATAGCAAAGTAATGATGCACTCTCATGGCCTTCAAGCAAGGACATGAACTTTTTTCTTGGTGAGATGCAAGTCCCTAGAGGTTATGAGTATGAGCATGACATTCATTTCCTTGTCTTTAAGTGGATTCTCTTCTCTTGCTATGAACTCAGAAGAAGCGTCTAAGTAGAGAAATGGGTAGTCAGAACCAAAGGAATGGCAATAGAGATGTCTAGAAGTGGCTATATTTTGATAATACAGCCAATAGAATTTACTGATGCATATGCATTACTCATTACAAATGAAAAGGGTTGGGTTGGAGCACCCTAGCATGTTTAACCCCACTATATTGTCCTCTGAGCACTGCCAGGAATGTCCCTGAATGTAAAGTCAGGAGTAAGCCCCATGCACTGCTGGGTGTGATCCTCAAAACAAAAAGAGAAATGAAAAAGATTATGGGAGACATTCCATCACCACCACCACTTCACCTACCAGTTCGTTTTGACACAGTAACCTCAAAGAATGTCGTGACTAGGGAAGAATGTAGTGAACAGATTTAAAACAATCTCAGGAGATTGTCCTAGACTTTTAAATTCAAGAGAATAAGTAGGTAGCTAACTGAGTCTGGAGGAAGGAAAGAGATTATATTGGAAAGACTCTGTGCAGGATTGTGTTAGGGGCAAGAAGAGAAAGCAGATGTGTGTGTGTGTTTTTTTTATTTCAGAAACAATGGGAAGTGAAGGCAAATATTCTTGTCTTATGCAAAGATAATTGAATTTGAAAAAAAATGTACAGCTTGGATTCAGTGGCATCAAGAATTTGGAGATATGGGGGCTGGAGAGATAGCACAGTGGTAAGGTATTTGCCTTGCACAGGACCAACACAGGACAAATGGTGCCTTGATTCCTGGCATCCCATATGGTCTCCTGTGCCTGTCAGGGGCAATTTTTGAGCACAGAACCAGGAGTAACCCCTGAGCTCTGCTGGGTGTGACCCAACCTTCCCCCCCCCAAAAAAAAAACAAAGAATTCGGAGATGTAAATGAATTAGTTTTGTCCAAATACCACATGATTTGTTTACAAAACTTGAAAATTGCTGTCCTTGGGGTTAATATACTAGCCTATAAGAAAAGCAGTGTGGTAACTATGGCCATGTCAAGTTTACAGAGGAAAATATTTTAATTAGTAATATGAAAGCTAAAAATTTCCATAAAGGGAGAGAGCATGCACAACACATTGTTTACATATATACAACTTGATCCTATGTTCTCATTTCCTGGGTTGAATATTTTCAAAGAGCTACTAATTCAAAAATAAACATTTTCAAAAAGGTAAGTTCACTATAGGTTCATATGTTTTCAGAACTCCTTCCTTAATTACAAAACCTCCATAACCCATTTCCTTTGGTGTGCAAAAAGGTGTGTAATTAAACCATCATCATAATACCTATCTCCATGTAAAACCTGCACTTATGAACTTCAACTGCTGAATAAAAACTCCTATTACATGACCATTAAGTATTGTGAATAAAGCAAGTGATGGTAGTACTTGATTAATTTTTATGCACTATAGATTGTGTCTAGAAGAAATTTGATTTTGGTGGGTCTCTTATGAGGAAATCCAGAGATTTTGATGGCTTCACCTCAGGAGAAACATGTGCTGGGCAGGAGCATGGAAAAGCAACAACCATATCAGGAAGTTGGATACTCTTGACCTACCTCTCTTTGGGGGAAATCTCAAAGTCCACTTGCAAGAAATAACTGACACAATCTGCACTGAAAAGAAAGGAAGATAGATACAGTTTGTTATTCTAGGTATAGTTTCCATGGATGATATATTTTGGCTGCTATGTATTTTAATGGTTTTAATATAAATGAGTTGTCATTTGAAGCTGGAAAACGTGGCATTAAAATTTTATCAATGAGGGGCCAGAGCGGTGGTATAAGTGGTAGGGTGTTTGCCCTGCACACGGCTGACCCAGTACAGACTGCAATTTGATCCCCTGGTGTCTCATATGGTCCCCCAAGCCAGGAGTGATTTCTGAGTGCATAGACAGGAGTAACCCCTGAGCATCACTGAGTGTGGCACAAAACGCATGCCAGGATTTCTGCTCCTCTTCTACTGGCATGGCTGAGTATTTGGGTAGAGAGCTGACCAAAAGCCTCCTGGGCTGACCACTTAGTCCAGGAGACAGAGATCCCCCCCCACATCAGGCTGGCCTTCAAGGCCAGGTCTGGCAACTGAGCTCTGGGGGAATGGGGAAGAGGGAAACTCCTCCCCCCATGTATTTTCAAACTGGAGAGAGAGGCTGCAGCTGGATCCAGAAGACCCCACATGCCAGGACTCCTGCTCCTCTTCTACTGGTATGGCTGGGATTCTGGGCAGACAGCTGGCCAAAGGCCTCCTGGGCTGACCACTTAGTCCAGGAGACCGAGGTCCCCCCATGTCAGACTGGCCTCCAGGGCCAGGTCTGACAACTGGGCTCTGGGGGGAGAGGGGTGGAGGGAAACTCCTCCCCTATGCATACTGGACCCCTGCAGCAGTGTTTTTTCTTACACATTTTCAAAACCACAAGGGCAACAAATATTCTTTTAAAGCATTATCTAAAAATGTTCTTTATTTTAGACGTTTTCTAGGAAAGGAAACAGAATGCCAAAGATTTGGATGATAACACTCAAATAGATCTTTAAAGTCAGTCTATATGTGGACGTGACTTTCCGAACTGACTCCAAGCCGAAACCATAAACAATTCATATATATATATATATATATATATATATATATATATATATATATATATATATATATATATATGATAGCCCCTATCATGTACTGCCTCTCCCCTACCCCTGTGTCTCTTCTACCCCCTCATCTCCCAATCCTGATCTGTTATCTTTCCCTAATTAAACCCTCTTTATCCTTAGTTCCAAACTCGGTAGGCACCAAGACCTACCTCCTGCCCCAATAGACCACCTTCCAGCTCCTCAGTGAAAGACACCCTCTGGGTCCCCATTCTCATGCCTCGGCAAAGAACTTCAACCAGCATGCCTTCTGATTCATGCTTGATGGCCCCTCTCACCCCCACCAAATCGTGGACTGTTTCATGATACAGGAATCAGCTTCAGCAAAACCCCCAGCTCAAGGACACTATAATGTTCCGTAATGCCGCAAAGCATGTCTCAAACTCAAAGCCTGTGATACAAAAAGTACCTTGGCTTTTACTCCCCACAAGAATATATTAAAAGACCTAATTGGGAGTCTTATATTGCCTATGGAAGCTCAATACTTGTATAATAATACATCTTAAGATGTGCATTCCTAAATATACAGGTAGCCTCCTCCACCACTTGTTTTATTTGAATACCTTTTCTTTTTAACTCAGTTTTATTTATTTGTTCTATTCTAATATATACATTTTTTTCTATCCTTACTATTTTTGGTGCTGCTTGGTACAAAAAGCCTTGACTGGAATAAAAGCTCAGATCAAAATCAGACCACAGTGACTGTGTGTACAGCCTGTAATCCTTACCCAGAATAGCATCAGCAACACAGTATGACACCATACGTTTTTGTATGAGCACAGTAAAAAAAGGGGGAAACAATAGACACAGAAACAAGATCTTATCTTCTAGGGATAAGAACTCACACTTTTTATAGCAGAAGGGTGCCTCCCATCCTGAACATGTGTCATGTGGATACAACGCAGTCTCCAGGAGATTGGACAGTGTTAGTCCAATCCCAAACCCCAAATCCCAGACGTAGAACTGATACAGCTCCAGGCAACACCACCAGAAACTAAACTTCATTGGGAGATTTATAACACTGCTCTGGCACCAACTTGTGCCAGTTTTGATATGACAACGAGGAAAGGACAACTTGACCTAAGACCAGGTTGTCCTATCATATCACATAACATTAAATAGAAATCAGAAGAGATATCGTCCTTTGAACTGTGAAAAATAAGAGCACCAATAACAGAAAACTGAATTTGACAACCGCGACTGAACAGAACCTACTTTGGGACCAATAAGAAAAACCCTACCCTGGGCTGTAGCCCAGGACTTCAACAACAACAACAACAACAACAACAACAACAAGATGTCTTATTGCAGAGGCCTAATCTGGACAACAAAGACTGAGCAGAACCTTTGGATCCATAATATCCTAGGCTTCGGCTTAGGGACTGAACGAAAACAGGGAGCAAGTGTTACAGAAGACTGAACACAACAACGATGGCTAGGAATCTCTAGAACCGTAAAGACCCTATCCTAGACCCTGACCTATAACCTGCGCAAATACCAAGATCGCTAGCCACAGTGGCTTGATTTTCTCATACACAACTGAGAGAAAAGTTTCCTGGCACCACAAAAAAGCCTTTGGGATGGGGTAACGAGTATATATGGAGCCAAGGGTTGATCCCATAATGGTATGCTTCAAGAATGGAGAAACCCTGAATCTCTTAGGCCACGGGAATTCCCTTTCTTCCCCAATGCTTACTGTATCTATGCAAAAAAAAAAAAAAAAGTGGTGGGAAAACCAAACCCTGCCACTCCAGCACCCCTACTTTTTCTTGTTTTGTTTTGATTTTATTGTTTTGACTTTATTTTTCTTCTCTTTTTTCTTACTCTTTTTCTTTTTCACTCTTGTGGTTATTATTTGGTGATTTATTTTTATTTTTATTTGCCAAGTGCATTTTTTCTTTTTTCTTCCATTTTTTCCTCTCTTTCTTTTTTTGGTAGTTGTTACCAAAGTTTTTTTCTCCCTTTTTTCTTATCCTTTTTATCTCCAATGATGGTGGAATGGATGCTCAATCTACAACAAGCTGTAAAGTGGAGAGCAGTTGCACTAGCATTTTGGGGGGTAACGGAGGGAGATATAAAATTCATGCTGGGAACAGGGGTGGAGGGAGACAGCACTGGTGGTGAGAATGCTCCTCATTCACTGTCACTATGTACCATAAATGATGCAGTGAAAGATTTGTAATGCACTTTGGTCACAATAAAAATTAAAAAGAAAAAATAAAAAATCAAAGTGCCCCTCAGGAACTGAAACTTGGATTTTTTTGTTTGTTTGTTTGTTTGGGTCACTCCTGGCAGTGCTCAGGGGATACTCCTGGCTCTATGCTCAGAAATCACTCCTGGAAGGCTCAGGGAACCATATTGGATGCCGGAATTCGAACCACCGACCTTCTGCATGAAAGGTAAACTCCTTACCTACATGCTATCTCTCTGGCCCCGAAACTTGGATGTTTTAAACTTAGTCATTTTTAGGAAAATGGAAGAACTGAAGATGACATCCCAAATCACACCTATCTCCCAACAGAATTATTCCATGATTATCACTGAAGGGATACAAGAAGTAAAGTCAATGTCTCAAACATGTGGAAAGGAACATTTAGAGCAAACACAATTGCTGTGCCTTAGGTGTTTAGGTCTTAAATGGTTTTCCTAAAGTAGAAGGTGTCTGTACTCCCTTTCCCATTCCCCTGCTTTTTGATCTAGGTACAACAGGACTTCTAAAATGAAAGGTTTTGCTAGTTTTCACAAAAATCCCCAAAATCCCCTATTAAGACTTTGTTCTTCAGGTGCTGCACAAATGGTCCAAGAAACCACTCGGAAACTGCTGGTACCTGAGTGGTAGGGAAAAAACTAGCAAAGAATTTCCAGAACTTCTTCAGAGGGCCTCAGGAGAGGATATGAGACAAGAAGGGTGGCAGTTGGAGAACAAATTATACATGCGTAGGTAAAATCTATCTTCCTGTGCATCCCCTCCAATCTTTTTCCTCACCATGAAGTATAGAGCACCTCAACTTAGCCAGCATATTCTTGAAAAACATTAAAGGCCTTAGTGGATACACAAGTATTTCCATGACAGTTCAGTTTTACTGGTGGATAAGAACTAAGTATGATAGGGCCAAGCTCCAGTTATAGTGTTAGAAATTTATATGGGTTCTCTCCCTTTAGTAGCAACTGACCTTAACATTTTTGTCATGTTCCACTTCAGAGAACAAATTGGCTAATTCTATCAGGTTTTCATGAGCTTAGAAAGGAAAAAGAAAAAGAAAATTAAAGAAATGTAATTACTACTCAATGGTTATCAATTAAAGATGAAGTTAAAATAAAGATTTTTTTTCCCACAGACCTTTGAGAGAACACTCTGGAAAAAATCATTCCAGGAAAACAAAGTAAAAAACACTCAAGGAATATTTTAGTTGATAAGTCAAGACAAGAACATATTTTGATAAAGCTTACTTTTATGTACAAAGGCAAGGATACGGACAATAAACATTATTTAGTAATCTAGAAAAAATTTAGTTGATTAATAAAATTTAGGTATTTGGGTAGACAGGCCTAGTTCAAAAGTATAACAAAATAAAGATTAAGGTGAACTAAGAGAGATACCTTACTCAATTGAAGTGAACAATTTTTATAAGTTTAAGAAACTTACAAGAAATAATAGGTATAATATAAATGCCTTTATTGTTTTTCTGGCCACACCTGAAGGTGCTCAGGAGTTACTCCTGGCCCTGCACTAAGGCTTACTTCTAGTGATGCTTGGGAGACCATATGGGATGATGGAGATTGAATCCAGGGTAGCCAAATGCAAGGCAAGTACTCTATCTATACTATCACTCCAGCAAAATATAAATGTATTTTAAAAATAAATTAGAAGCAACCTTCAGAATAAAATGTAATATGTAAAATTTCAAACTATCAACAAGGGAAGAACAGTCCAAACACTAAGAGTAGGAAATTTGAAACACAATAACAAAGTGCTAACATAATATAGTATTTAGTAAATATAAACATTTTAAACTCAAAAATCAAGAAAAATATTGTTTAAAGTATAACTTTCAGCAAAAACATGTATATATACAAAACATGATTAAACAAAAGGATAAAGAATTTAAAATAAATTAATGAATAAAATAAACTAGGAAAATATGAAGCAAAAATGCTGGTTGCATTTCAATATAAAAAAGAAAAGACTGGGGAAATATTCACAATAATCCAAAAGCTAAGTTATAATAAGCCTAATCAAAATATAAGATAATTCAACACAAGTGTGGAAGATTTGAGTTTATTTGTATGCATAAGTTGAGCAATATGATTTTCTATGTCATAGCTGTATATCTAGTAAAAAAATTAAAAGTCATATGTGGGGGCCGATGAGGTGTGGCTAGAGGTAAGGTGTCTACCTTGCAAGCGCTAGCCAAGGAAGGACCGCAGTTCAATCCCCCGGCATCCCATATGGTCCCCCTGAGCCAGGGGCAATTTCTGAGCACTTAGCCAGGAGTAACCCCTGAGCATCAAATGGGTGTGGCAAAAAATACAAAAACAGAATAAAAAAGTCATAGGTGAAACAATTCTCAGATTTATGCTTTACTAGTTTTCCAGAAAAGCCTTAAAAAGTTACAAAATAAAATAATAAAAATACTCATGTAACAACTTAAACATTTCCTAAGTCTAAAAACAAACTAACCCTGACTTTAGAGAAAATACTTATCAAAAAAAATGAAAGACATTCTTGCAATAATAATTTTCAGACACAAAAGAGAAAAGAGCTGGAAGTTACAGCTTACCTCATGAAGCTCACCGCAAACAGGGGTGAGTTTAGTTAGAGAAATAACTACGTTTTGGACTATCCTAATAATGAGAATGTATGAGGGAAATAGAAAGCCTGTCTAGAGTACAGGCGGGGGTTGGGTGGGGAGGAGGGAGATTTGGGACATTGGTGATGGGAATGTTGCACTGGTGATGGATGGTGTTCTCTACATGACTGAAACACAAATACAATTATGTATGTAATAAAGTATGTAAAAAATTACATAAATTACTTAAAAATTAGGACTGCAGCAATAGTATAGTGGTTAAAGTACTTTCTTTATTTTCCTTCTTTATTTGAACATCTTGATTACATAAATGATTGTGATTAGGTTTCAGTCATGTAAAGAACACCCCCACTTCACTAGTTCTTGCACATAGCTGACATGGGTTCAATCCCCTGCACCTTATATGATCCCTTGCACTAGCCAGGATTGATTCCTGATTGTAGAGCCAGAAATACACAATGATTATCACCAGGTATAAACCCAAAACAAAACAAATAAAAAGAATGAATCTAAATCTGCTAAAGTCTTTATAAAGGAGAATAGCAAAAAAATACACACTAGAAATCGCCAGTTTTCATCGTGTTAATTCTGTCATATTTTGTCAGTTTGTGGACTTCACCTCATCTAAGATTTGTCTGCCCGGGGAACTTTTTGGTCGCTCCTAAGAAATGCAACCAGTGCTGCCTCCACCTTCCACCTGCTGTTTTTCGCCACATCTCAGGTTCTTTTGCTGAGAGAGGAACTTTCTGGTCCCTCTTACCAACCGTACTCTTCCCCAACTGCAAGGACAAAGAGACATTTCAATTTATATTAGATATTTCCAGGCAGATTGAACCTAACGTTTCTCTTAGAAAATATACAACTGAAAACTCAGTTGAATAAACCAATTAATTAGTTGGCAATATTTCTATCATACTCAAATAACTTTGCATGTTTAGGGAAAATAACGTCTAAAGCAGCTATGACTTTAGTCACCTTTTATGCAATCAAGATCACTTTCTCTTTTTGTTTTTGTTTTTGTTTTTCGGGCCACACTTGTTTGATGCTCAGGGGTTACTCCTGGCTAAGTGCTCAGAAATCGCCCCTGGCTTGGGGGGAACCATATGGGACACCGGGGGATTGAACCACGGTCCTTCCTTGGCTAGCGCTTGCAAGGCAGATATCTTATCTCTAGTGCCACCTCGACGACCCCAGTTTTTTTTTATTAATAATTTGTATTGTGACCAAAGTGGATTACAAATCTTTCATAGTAATATTTAGGTACATAGCAGTATTGAACCCAGGACATTTCCACCACCAGTGTTGTCCTCCCTCCAACCCTGTTCCCAGTATGCATCCCATTCTATATCTCCCTTCTTTGCCCCCCAGGCTGCTAGTATAAGTGGCCTTTCTATGTCTAGCTTTTTGTAGAACAGGTAATGATTCTGTTGTTGTTGGTTTTGGTTTTGGTGTTTAAAACTGATCATTAATTTTATTTCTACTCAATGTTCATACAACTATTTGGTCTTGGTACCATCCATGTCTTCCCCACTCCCAATTTATGAGGCTGAACAAGATGATTCAAAGTACGTGGTTCTGTTCAAAGGGAAAACAAAACAAAACAAAACAAAACAAAAAAGCAAAAAAAAAAAACTGTGAGGGGTCCAACTAGAGGGTTATAAATATCAATTTAAGAGAAGAAAAGGGAAAAGGAAGAAAAACATCACAAAAAGACAAAAAAAAAAAAAGATCACTTTGGGGCGGTGTTTGGGTTACACCCGGCAGTGCTCAGGGGTTACTCCTGGCTCTACGCTCAGAAATCGCTCCTGGCAGGCTCAGGAGACCATATGGGATGCCGGGATTCAAACCACTGTCCTTCTGCATGAAAGGCAAACACCTTACTTCCATGCTATCTCTCCAGTCCCCACTTTCTTAAAGAACCTGAAACTCCAGCATTCCAACCCACTAAATGGAAATAACAACGGGGAAACTAATTGAACTAATTGAAATTGGGGATATGAAGAGAAATTTTCAAGCCCACAAAAAAGCCTCATCTATAAAATATGAGGACCTAAAATTAACACTTAAATTCTTTGCAGTAGAAACCAAGGAGTTACCAGCCTGCAAAATTAAGGAATATATTGATGAACAATTCAACCAACACAAAAAAGAACTCTTGCAGACAATGAGAATTTATACAAATAAAATTGAAGGAACTAAAAAGCATGTTAGCAAACCATAGTAGCAGAATTACACAGGTGGAGAATTGCATAGACAAACTTGAAGACAAATTACAAGCTAGCACTGATAAAGAAGTCAACAAAGAAAGGAGAGAAAATAAATGAAAGAACATGCGAAGTATTTAATGAACAAAGACTAGAAAAATAATCTTCAAACTATAGGAGTACCAGAAGGGGAGGAAAAAGGGAAAGGGAAAGAACAAGTAAGTAGTGAGGGAGATAAAAGTATAGAACTTTCCCACTCTCTGGAAAGAGGCTGCTGTACAAATCCATGAGTGTGAAACAAAATAGACCCTTACAGAATAACACCAACACATATAGTAATCAAAATGGCAACAAAACAAAACAAAACAAAACAAAAAAACAAAACAAAACAAAACAGAGAGCAATATGTACTCTTTAAAGCAGTAAGGGAGAAGAATAAAGTATAAGAATATAAAGTAGAAGAATAAAATATACTTCCTTAAGAATAAATAAAAGAACATAAGAATCAACCCATATCTTCCATTTGAAACAATAGAGGAAAGAAAGGAGTGGGATGACATATTTAAACTACTGAATAAAAGAAACATTCAACCTAGAGTCCACTACCCTGCAAACCTCTCATTTACATTGAAGGGAGTAATAAAAACATTTTGAGACAAAAAAGAACTCACAACATTCATGCTAACCAAACTGACTCTAAATGATCTACTCAAAGATCAATTATATAAACCAAATACCCAATTGTAACAGCAACAACCCTTCACCATATCATGGCACAACAGTCCTATCTATCAATAGTTTCCTTAAATGTAAATGGACTAAACTCTACCATCAAAATGAGAGTAGTGGGTTGGATCAGGAAACAAAACCTAGATATCTACCGCCTTCAGGAAATACATTTAAAAGTTCAGGATAGACACAGGCTCAGAGTAAAAGGATGGCAAACAATTTTACAAGCTACAGGAAAACAAAACAATACAAAAAATCTGGGTCAGCCATAATTATATCAGACCAAATTATGGTCAACCTCAAGAAAGTATTTAGAAACAAGGATGGACACTACTTATTGATCAGGAGGAAAATAGAACAAGAATTACTAACTTCAATCAACATTAATGCTCCAAATGTAGAGCCAGCAAAATAAGTAAGACTTTTGTTCACATATGTAACATATGTAACATATGGATGGAAATGTGATAGTAGTAGGAGATTTCAACACTTCACTATTGTGATTGAATAGATCCACTAGGGAGAACACTATCAAAGACGTAAGAGCCCTAAATTAGAAACTAAAATAGCTGGGACTAATGGATCTATACAGGGCCTTTTATCATCAAAAATCTGAATATACATTCTTCTCAAGTGCACATAGAATCTTCTCTAAGATAGGCCATATTTTAGGACATAAGTCTAACTTACATAAATTCACAAATTTACTAATTATGCCTATTGGATCACAATGCCAGAGATATCATTATTGATTGTAAAATAAAGATGTGGAGATATCTAATACCTGGAGACTAAAAACATGTTGCTCAACAACAGCTGTATCAAAGAGGAAATCAAGGAAGAAATAAAGAGGTTCCTTGAGACAAATAAAGAAGAAACAAATTAACAAAATCTATGAGACTTGGCAAAAAAAAAAAAGTAATTAGGGGGAACCTCAGCAATACAGGCCTATATTAGCAAAGAGGAAAAAGAAATACAAGAATTTAAAGGCACACTTACTTAAATATCTCAAAAATCAACAGCAAAAGAAACAAAACACATTTCCACACAAGATATATTTATACTTCTACTAAAATAAGATTATTTTACTAAAAATTCATCATGTGTCATTGTTGTTATTGTTGTTGTGGCATATCTGAATGTGCTTAATTTTTACTACCTGCTCTGTACTGAGAGATCATTCCTAGCAGACTTATGAACATTATAAAATGCTGGTGTTTGAGCCTTGGTCAACCATGTGCAGGACAAGCGACTTACCCCACTGTATATTTTTTTGACTAACAGTTACTTCTTAAATTGTTTTTACAGCTTTGAAATTTTTAGTATAAAGCTTTATTTGGGCTTTAACTTCTTTGGAAAATTTTGTCATTTGTTGCTTTATATTTTCTAATGTATAATGGATTCACATATATTGTTTTGTTTCATCAATATGTGACCTCTCTTAAACTGTAACTTCCTTTATTAAATATTATATAATAAAATAAAAATAAAACACAAGCAGAAGAAAAGAAATAATAACAAACAGGGCAATAATCAAGAATATAGAAACTAATGAAACAATACAAAGAATCGATGAAGCCAGGAAACCAGAAGCTGTTTTTTTTTGGGGTCACAGCTGATGACACTCAGCGGTTACTCCTGACTATACACTCAGAAATCGCCCTTGACTTGGAGGATATGGGATGCTGGGGGATCAAGCCACAGTTCATTCTAGGCTAGAGCATGCCTTACATCCTGTACCACCGCTCCAGCCTCTGTGTGTGTGTTTTTTTTTTTAAGAATAAACAAGATAAACAAATTATTGGCAAGACTGACAAGGGAAAAAAAAGAAAAAATGCTCAAATAAATCAGATAAATGAAAGAGGAGAAATTACAACAGAACCCCAAGAAATCTAAGAAATCATGAAAGCTTTTTATGAACAACTGTATTTTGTTAAGCTGGAGAACCTAAAAGAAATGGACAGATTTCTGGGGAAAAAAAAAACCCTCCCCCAAAACCCAAAACTCCCAAAACTGAAAAAGGAGGAAATAGAAAGCTTAAAGAGGCCAATCACAAATAAGGCCATTTAAACAGTACTTAAGAAACTCCCCCAAAATAAAAGTCCAGGACCAGACAGGTTTATGGGTGAGTTTTATTAAACATTTAGAGCTTGATTGATCTTTAGATTCTGCGAAAATATCGAAGAGACGAGAATTCTCCTTAATACCTTCTATGAAGCCAATATCACAATTATTCCCAAAGCTGGCAGTGATACTACCAAGAAAGAAAACAACAGACCAATCTCATTAATGAACATTGATGAAAAAAATCCTTAATAAAATCTTAGCAAACCAAATCCAAGAACACATCAAAAAGAATATACATCATGACCAAGTGTGTTTCATCCCAGGGATGCAAAGATGGTTCAATATATGCAATTTAAACAACATAATATACCACATCATTAAAAGGAAGAATTAAAACCACATGATCAACGGAGAAAGCATTTGCAAAATCCAACACCCATTCACAATTAAAACCCTCAGCAAAATAAGTGCAATATCTGTATGGGATCATTTTATTTCTCCAGTTTCTGGTGAATATTTTCTTGTGCTTTTGTAGTTAATTTTTGATGCTGTGGACTTGCTTGAATGTGTTTAGTTGAGATAACTTCACTTAGTTTTGTTTTGATGGTGCATCTCAGTTTTTTTGTATGTTGCCTCAATTCGATGTCTTTAAATTTATCCTCTGAAGACTGGTTGTTTTCCTTGTGTAATTTCATCTTAATTTTATAACAGTTACCTGCAGAGTTTCTCTGCTTACTAACATCTGGGGTTGCTTCTTGTTTTCCTGCAGGTGGCAACATGGCATTAACAGTAGCATTCTATTTTGTTTCTATTTCTGTAATTGGAATAAGATTCAAAACCTCACCAATTACAGTGTTAGTATGTGAGAGAAGCAGCCTAGAATATTTCTTTCTGTTTCTCTCCACCTGTATCACAATTCCTGATACATATTTGTGCCAAAAGTCTGTCTTTAAAATTTACCATTTCTTGGTTGAAACGTAATGTCTATACTTGGTTGTGTAACCTGTTATTGGTCTAAAAAAGTTGAGATTCATTTGAGGTTTTTTGTTTGTTTGTTTGTTTGTTTATTTATTTATTGTTTTTTGGGGGGCTACACTCAGCGGTGCTCAGGGGTTACTCCTGGCTGTCTGCTCAGAAATAGCTCCTGACAGGCATGGGGGACCATATGGGACACTGGGATTCGAACCAACCACCTTACGTCCTGGATCGGCTGCTTGCAAGGCAAACATCGCTGTGCTATCTCTTCGGGCCCTGTTTGTTTATTTTTTATTTTCTCCACACTTTGTGTTTTACTGTTGTTGTCCTTGTTGTTGTTTTTGGTGGTGGTCTTCTTAGGCTTATATCAGTAATACAGTCTTTCATCTCTGAAAAGTTTCAATAACTTTGTCTCTCTTCAAAGCTTCCAGATCATAGCTGATAGCAGTGATAGTAGTTGATGTGTACACAGCTTAGGGATCATTTCCATGATCAATACCACCCCTCCATTTAGATTATGCACTAAGTTGTGCATCTCAAGATATACAATAAATTCTATACATTAAAAAAGAAAATTATATTAAACATTAAAGAAGTAAGTCTTTAAACTGCTCCCAGATAAATACAAATTTTGCAGGAACATGACATAAAAATTCTAAATAAAACTTTACCAAATTGAACTTAGACATACACAGAATAAAAACATGTTATTATAGGGGCCAGAACGGTAGTACAACAGTAGGGCTTTTTGACTTGCTCACTTCCGATCCAGGATGAACCTTGGCTATAAAATGAAAATAATTACAGCAATACAAAGTGCTCTGATTTCAGAAATCATTGTAGAAATTCTGACATAATGTAGATAAACTTTAAACATATTAAAGGTAAAATAAGTCAGTGACAAGCAGACTAATATGTTGCTTAATTTTTATGAGATGCATAGAGTTAGAAATATGGTTAGAGAGATAGCACAGCGGCGTTTGCCTTGCAAGCAGCCAATCCAGGACCAAAGGTGGTTGGTTCGAATCCCGGTGTCCCATATGGTCCCCCGTGCCTGCCAGGAGCTATTTCTGAGCAGACAGACAGGAGTAACCCCTGAGCACCGCCGGGTGTGACCCAAAAACCAAAAAAAAAAAAAATAATAATAATAAAAAAATTATTTTTTTAACTACTTTATTTGTGGAACATCACGAAATCCATGAGGACACCACCAGACTGTGAAACAGTAGCTGAAAATCACTGCTCTGAAAATTGACCATTGTAAAATAGGTTATACCTGACTTTCTCCTCAAAGAAATAATACAGATTCCCAGACTCAGAATATGTAGGATATAGGCATGGATCCAAATTATTTAAAAAATAAAAAATCATGTCACAAAATATCAAAAGAAAATAAAATATAAACCAGTCTTTTTTTTTAACCAACTGTTGTACTAAGCAAAAAGAAATCAAACATGTAATGCAACCATATTCAGCAGAGAATAAATAAATAAACAAATATAAAATTACAAGAGGAAAACTAAGACCTATTTTTAAAGAACCAATACAAAAATTTTTTTTTGTTTGTTTTTTGGGTCACACCCAGCAGTGCTCTGGGTTTACTCCTGGCTGTCTGCTCAGAAATAGCTCCTGGCAGGCACGGGGGACCATATGGGACACCGGGATTCGAACCAACCACCTTAGGTCCTGGATCGGCTGCTTGCAAGGCAAACACCACTGTGCCATCTCTCTGGGCCCAACCAATACAAATTTTATAACAGAAAAAACAGTATCTGAAATTTGAACGTCTCTAAATTGACTGAAAAGAATGACAAGGAAAGAATATCACCTTAAAATAGTCCCCATTGGTCTGCAACAATAGTACAGCAGGCAGGATACTTGCCTTGCACAACACACTGTATATAGTTCCCTAAACCAAAAGAAGTATGTGGCCCCACCCCTCTTCCTGTGCAACTTGATCTTACCTGCAAGACCCCGCCCATTTATGGGAGGGGTCTTGGAAAGGTAGATAAGGCCTTTGATCAAGGGGAGTAAGCCCCTTTTTGCCAGCATGGAATGGTATGAGGAAAAGACATGGCCGGACAAGTTAAGACGCAGGGCAAGCTAAGGATAGCATGCATAAATGGTTGAGATTGACCACACGTGTGGTGGATAGGGTATGAATTAAACTGATACTTCCTGTCTTTGGATGAGTCTGATTCCGCCGTTCACCTAAACCTGGGACCCGCAGCTGAATGGGGGTTGCAGAGCCACGTGGCTTGGGATGGCAGAGAAAGGTCCCTCCATTCGTCCCATCACCATCCACCTCCATCCATCTACCATTCAGCTCCATCCTTAATTATTTAATTCAACAGGAGTAATTACTGAGCAAAGAGCCAAGAGTATCCCTGAGCACTGCCAACTGTCAAAAAATTAAATAATACCCACTACTACCCCCCTTTTCTCCTATATTTTAAGTGTTTTTTAAAATCATTTATTTATTTACGGGTTTGTGCCACACTCGTTTCTTCTGGCTCTGAATTCAGGAATTACTCCTGGTGGCGATCAGGGAACCATGTGCGATAGCAGGGATCAAACCAGAGTTGTCTGCATGCAAGGCAAGCATGCTACCCGTTGTACTATTGCTCCAACCCGCACTTTTGATGTTTTTATTTTAAAAAGGATACTTTACTAATTTCAAACAGGTTTTCTTTTTTATTTTATGGAAGTCTTTTAAGTATTTCTGAGAGGATCAATTACTAATGATAAATTTCTTTAAGTTTTATTATTGTCGTTGTTGTTGTTGTTGTTGGGCTACACCCAGGGACACTCAAAGGTTACTCCTGGCTCTGTGCTCAGAAATCGCTCCTGGCAGACTCGGGATGCTGAGGATCTGTCCTGGGTCAGCTGCATGCAAAGCAAACTCCCTACCTTTGTGTTATCGCTCTGGCCCCTTTAAGTATTATTTTTTGTTAAAAAAAAAAACTTTTCTTTTTTCCAAATTTGAACAATAACATATCTGGGTAGAATATTCTTGTTTTACTTCTTTTTAAATTCAGAAATTTGAATATGCTATACCATTCCCTTGTTGTAGAGTTTCTGTGGCAAAATCTTCCAGTTATGTTATGGGGCTTCCCTTTCTTTTTTTAATTTAATTTAATTTAATTTAATTTTTTCTGGCCACACCCATTTGATGCTCAGGAGTTACTCCTGGCTAAGCACTCAGAAATTGCCCCTGGCTTGGGGGGGGCATAGGGACGCCAGGGATCGAATCGCGGTCGCGATCTTTCCTTGGCTAGCGCTGTAAGACAGCGCCTACCTTACCTCTAGTGCCACCTTGCCGGCCCCTGCCCTTTCTTTTTTCTTGCTATTTTAGGATTGTCTTTATCTTGGATATTTGGGGGGCATTTGGCCACATCCAGTGGCATATAAGGGTTATGCCCTAAGTGCATATTTACGCCAGGCTCTGTGCTCAGAAATAACTCCTGGTAGGCTCCAAGAGCTATGTGAGTGACTGGGATCAAAACCTGGTTGGTCATGTGAAAGGCAGAAACCCTGCTATGCAATCACTCTGGCCCTATCTTGGAATTTTTGTCCTTTTGGGGGTCACACCCAACATTGCTCAGGATTTATTCCTGACTCTGCATACAATGATCATTCCTGGCAGGCTCAGGAAACTATACTGAGTGTCTGGGTTGGCCACATATAGGACAAATGCTCTACCGTTTATATTATCACTCAGGTCCCTCTTTTCCCTTGATTTTTGGCAAGTATAATCCCTTGGCTTGTGTTTATTTGGGTTTATTTGTTTTGTAACTTTGAGTTTTCTGTATTTGGGAACTTAACTCTTGCTCAGCTTGGGAAAAATCTTCAGCTTTATGTCTTCACATGAGAATTTTGCCACTTTCTCTCTTCTCCTTCTAGAATTTTTATTATTTGAATGTTGTTTCTTTTGTTGCTTTCTTTTGAAGTTCTTCTGTTATATATTTGTATGCAATTCTTTAGTTTTTCTGCTCTATAGATTTTTCACTATTTTACCATACATTTTATTCTTTCTATTTTCAGGTTTTCTCTTTTTTCTTTTTTTATTCTTTTCTTTCTTTCTTTCTTTCTTTCTTTCTTTCTTTCTTTCTTTCTTTCTTTCTTTCTTTCTTTCTTTCTTTCTTTCTTTCTTTCTTTCTTTCTTTCTTTCTTTCTTTCTTTCTTTCTTTCTTTCTTTCTTTCTTTCTTTCTTTCTTTCTTTCTTTCTTTCTTTCTTTCTTTCTTTTCTTTCTTTTTTCTTTCCTTTCTTCCTTCCTTCCTTTCTTTTCTTTCTCTTTCCTTTCTTTTTCTTTCACTCATATTTTCAGCTTCTTTTTCTTTTCTCCTTCTCCTTCTCCTCCTCTTCCTCCTCCTTCTTCCTATTCTCCTCCTCTTCCTCCTTCTTCCTATTCTCCTCCTCTTCCTCCTCCTCCTCTACTCGTTCCTCTTCTCCTTCTCCTCCTCTACTCCTCCCTCTTTTTCTCCTCCTCCTCCTCCTCCTCCTCCTCCATCTCCTCTACCTTCATCTTCTCTCCTCCTTACTTTCTCCTCCTTCTTATCCTCCCCCCTTCTTCTTCCTTCTCCTCTTCTACTTTTCCTTTTTACTGTTGAGTTCCTTTTCTATAGTGTTTTCTTTAGTCTGGTTCATAACCATAAGTTATGCATGGGCTTTCTCATACTTTCCTCCTTTTGATAGAATTATCCTCCATTGATATCCCCCACTTCAGTGAGCATGATAGCAGTATAGCTTTGAAAATTTTCAGGTAGTTTGCATATTTGTTGCATCTCTCTCTCTCTCTCTCTCTCTCTCTCTCTCTCTCTCTCTCTCTCTCTCTCTCTCTTTGGTTTTTGGGTCACACTCGGCAGTGCTCAGGGGTTACTCCTGGCTCTATGCCTCTATGCTCAGAAATCGCCCCTGGCAGGAACAGAGGACCGACCATATGGGATGCCGGAATTTGAACCACTGTCCTTCTGCATGAAAGGCAAACGCCTTACCTCTATGCTATCTCTCTGGCCCTCTATTTGCTGCATTCTATTCAAGCTATTATCTTTATCACTATTTGGCAATGAATTCTTCTGATTTTCCTAGTATCTGATGATCTTGATGGAGATATACAGATACCTACAATATGAGTGGTGAGTTTGAAATAATGAGTAATTGTGGGTTCTGCAATGGTCAATACTGTTGCTGTCAAGTTTGAGAAGGACTGATATTTAAGATCCAAACTTGTAAGTGAGAAAAGTCACAGAGCTGTCTTGGTTTTACAGACATTGAAAATGGTTTGAGTACCAATTCCAGGGTATGTTTAAGAGGAAATTGGGGACTTGGTTCGAGTTCATTGCTGAACTTACACTCCAGGACTGGCAAAAATTACAGAGGCACTGATGTCCCTTGTATAACTAGCTAGGCGTTGGGAGATCTAAAGGTTGCTTTCTATAATTATGAGTATGATTTGAATGTTGACAATTTGATGTGGACTGACAGGTATCAGGTTTCTTTGTATTCCAAGATAAAGTAATCTTGGTTCTCTCTCATACTTCATTTACTTAAGCTATTTCTTTAGTGTTTGGTAGAAATGTTTTCAGACAATTCCTCACAGATCCTTTTCCTAAGAAGAGTATGAACCAACATGGTGTTTAGCAAGGTTGTGAGATGTACCCTTCCAGTTCATGCCTTACAGTTTTTTAATACCACTTTAATGTTTTAAAAATAAAATCATAGGATTGGAATGCCAGGTTTTTGGCACAATTCCCTTCTGTGAAAACTTTGGTTGTTGTTTAAGGCCAGTTTTTGTGTAGATTAAGCCAGACTGGACGTAAATTTGTTGTGATAATGGATAGAGGTAAATGTGCATAGGGCAATCTTGGTTCTTCTCCTAATTTAGAAACATACTTTTTTTTGTTTTGTTTTGTTTGGTTTTGGTTTTTGGGTCACACCCAGCAGCATCCAGGGGTTACTCCTGGCTCTGTGCTCTAAAATCACTCATGGTAGGCTCAGGAGACCATATGGGATGCTGGGATTCAAACTACTGTCCTTCTACATACAGGGCAAATGCACCACCTCCATGCTATTTCTCTGGACCCAGAAAAATGCTTTTTTTTTTAAAGAGTAAGATAAATTTATTGGAGATATTCTAAATAAATTATGTGAAAATAATTGTTATGTAGGGCAAAGCAATGTGGCTTAGCAGAAAAGTATAGCTTCACATGTATAAAACATGGATTTGATCCCTGTCATTTTTAGAAAGAAAAAAGTGATATGCAAAATAAAAATTTATCTACTACAGCTTATTCTGTGAACAAATAATAACTTCATATGGAGCACTAATCTAAATGTAAACTCTAAATTCTCACTTTTAGAAGAAAAAAAATGAGGTTGGATTAGTGCAAAGGTTTCTCATGTGAATTAAAATATTATCACAAGATGATAAATTGGATGTCACAGAAAAAATTTCCTTTTGCAAGACATTGTCAGGATAAATCAAAATGAAGCTATTGACTGGGAGAAAATATTTGCAGATTACATATTTAATAAAAACAAGGATCCAAAATTTATTATGTGTATTATGACTCTCAAAACTTCAATTAAAATGATTAAGAGATTTAGATATTTTTCCAAAAAAAAAGGACAATAAGCACTTGGAAAGATGCTCATCACTAGACATTTGGGTAAGGAAAATTAACATTTTTGAAATATTCTCTCAGTAGGATAATACTACACATTTATTACAATAATTTTATAGCTGAGTTCTCCCAAATTTTCTTTCTTTTTTTTTTATTTAAACACCTTGATTACATACATGATTGTGTTTGGGTTTCAGTCATGTAAAGAACACCACCCATCACCAGTGCAACATTCCCATCACCAATGTCCCAAGTCTCCCTCCTCCCAACCCGACCCCTGCCTGTACTCCAAACAGGCTCTCCATTTCCCTCATACATTCTCATTATTAGGAAAGTTCAAAATGTAGTTATTTCTCTAACTAAACTCATCACTCTTTGTGGTGAGCTTCCTGTGGTGAGCTGGAACTTCCAGCTCTTTTCTCTTTTGTGTCTGAAAATTATTATTGCAAGAATGTCTTTCATTTTTTTTTAAAACCCATAGATGAGTGAGACCATTCTGCATTTTTCTCTCTCTCTCTGACTTATTTCACTCAGCATAATAGATTCCGTGTACATCCATGTATAGGAAAATTTCATGACTTCATCTCTCTTGACAGCTGCATAATATTCCATTGTGTATATGTACCACAGTTTCTTTAGCTATTCGTCTGTTGAAGGGCATCTTGGTTGTTTCCAGAGTCTTGCTATGGTAAATAGTGCTGCAATGAATATAGGTGTAAGGAAGGGGTTTTTGTATTGTATTTTTGTGTTCCTAGGGTATATTCCTAGGAGTGGTATAGCTGGATCATATGGGAGCTCGATTTCAAGTTTTTGGAGGAATCTCCATATCGCTTTCCATAAAGGTTGAACTAGATGGCATTCCCACCAGCAGTGGATAAGAGTTCCTTTCTCTCCACATCCCCGCCAACACTGTTTATTATCATTCTTTGTGATGTGTGCCATTCTCAGTGGTGTGAGGTGGTATCTCATCGTTGTTTTGATTTGCATCTCCCTGATGATTAGTGATGTTGAGCACTTTTTCATGTATCTTTTGTCCATTTGTATTTCTTCTTTGTCAAAGTGTCTGTTCATATCTTCTCCCCATTTTTTGATGGGATTAGATGTTTTTTTTCTTGTAAAGTTCTGTCAGTGCCTTGTATATTTTGGAGATTAGCCCCTTATCTTATGGGTATTGGGTGAATAGTTTCTCCCATTCAGTGGGGGGCTCTTGTATCCTGGTCGCTCTTTATTTTGAGGTGCAGAAGCTTCTCTACCAAATATAATCCCATCTGTTAATCTCTGCTTTCACTTGCTTGGAGAGTGCAGTTTCCTCTTTGAAGATGCCTTTAGACTCAATGTCCTGGAGTGTTTTACCTATGTGCTGTTCTATATATCTTATGGTTTTAGGTCTGATATTGAGGTCTTTCATCCATTTGGATTTGACCTTCGTACATGATGTTAGCTGAGGGTCTAAGTTCAATTTTTTGCAAGTGGCTATCCAGTTGTGCCAACACCACTTGTTGAAGAGGCTTTCTTTGCTCCATTTAGGGTTTCTTGCTCCTTTATCAAAAATTAGGTGATTGTATGTCTGGGAACATTTTCTGAGTATTCAAGCCTATTCCACTGATCTGAGGGCCTGTCCTTATTCCAATACCATGCTGTTTTGATAACTATTGCTTTGTAGTAAAGTTTAAAGTTGGGGAAAGTTATTCCTCCCATATTCTTTTTTCCCAATGATTGCTTTAGCTATTCTAGGGTGTTTATTTTTCCAAACGAATTTTAAAAGTGCCTGATCCACTTCTTTGAAGAATGTCATGGGTATCATTAGAGGGATCACATTAAATCTGTATAATGCCTTGGGGAGTATTGCCATTTTGATGATGTTAATCCTGCCAATCCATGAGCAGGGTATGTGTTTCCATTTCCACGTGTCCTCTCTTATTTCTTGGAGCAGAGTTTTATAGTTTTCTTTGTATAGGTCCTTCACATTTTTAGTCAAGTTGATTCCAAGATATTTGAGTTTGTGTGGCACTATTGTGAATGGGGTTGTTTTCTTAATGTTCATTTCTTCCTTATTACTATTGGTGTATGGAAAGGCCATTGGTTTTTGTGTGTTAATTTTGTAGCATGCCACCTTGCTATATGAGTCTATTGTTTCTAGAAGCTTTTTGGTAGAGACTTTAGGGTTTTCTAGGTAAAGTATCATATCATCTGCAAACAGCAAGAGCTTGACTTCTTCCTTTCCTATCTGGATTCCCTTGACATCTTTTTCTTGCCTAATTGCTATAGCAAGTACTTCCAGTGCTATGTTGAATAGGAGTGGTGTGAGAGGACAGCGTTGTCTTGTGCCAGAATTTAGAGGGAAGGCTTTCAGTTTTTCTCTATTGAGGATAATATTTGCCTCTGGCTTGTGGTAGATGGCCTTAACTATATTGAGAAATGTTCCTTCCATTCCTATCTTGCTGAGAGTTTTGATCAAGAATGGGTGTTTAACCTTTTCAAATGCTTTCTCTGCATCTATTGATATGATCATGTGGTTTTTATTTTTCTTGTTATTGATGTTGTGTATTATGTTGATAGATTTACGGATGTTAAACCAGCCTTGCATTCCTGGGATGAAACCTACTTGATCGTAGTAGATGATCTTCTTAATGAGGCATTGAATCCTATTTGCCAGGATTTTGTTGAGTATCTTTGCATCTGTATTCATCAGCGATATTGGTCTGTAATTTTCTTTTTTGGTAGCATCTCTGTCTGGTTTAGGTATCAAGATGATGTCAGCTCATATTTAGAAGTGTTCCTGTTTTTTCGATTTCATGAAAGAGTCTTGCCAGGATTGGTAGAAGTCCTCTTGAAAGGTTTGAAAGAATTCATTAGTAAATCCATCTGGGCCTGGACTTTTGTTTTTGGGCACACATTTGATTACTGTCCTTATTTCTTCAATAGTAATGGGTGTGTTTAGATATGCTACATCCTCTATACTTATAAGAGTCCAAAAATTTATCCATTTCTTCCAGGTTTTCATTTTCAGTGGCATAGAGTTTCTCAAAGTAGTTTCTGATTACCTTTTGGATCTCTACCATATCAGTAGTGATCTCTCCTTTTTCATTCCTAATACAAGTTATCAAGTTTCTCTCTTTCTTTGTTAGTTTTGCCAGTGGTCTATCAATCTTGTTTATTTTTTCAAAGAACCAACTTCTGCTTTCGTTGATCTTTCAGATTGTTTTTCGGGTTTCCACTTCATTGATTTCTGCTCTCTGCTTTGTTATTTCCTTCTGTCTTCCTATTTTTTGGGTCCTTTTGTTGAGTACTTTCTAATTCTATGAGTTGCGTCATTAAGTTATTCAGGTATGCCCCTTATTTCCTGACGTGTGCTTGCAAATTTATAAATTTTTCTATCAGTACTGCTTTTGCTGTGTCCCATAGGTTCTGATAGTTTGTGTCTCTATTGTCATTTATTCTAGAAAGGTTTTGATTTCCTATTTGATTTCATCTCAGACTCACTGGTTACTCAGTATTAGGCTGTTTAACTTCCAGGTATTAAAGTTTTTCTTCTGTGTCCCTTTGTATTTCACATATAATTTCAGGGTCTTGTGGTCAGCGAAGGTAGCCTGCAAAATTTTTATCCTCTTGATATTATGGAAGTATGTTTTATGTGCTAGCATGTAGTTTATCCTGGAGAATGTCCCAAGCACGTTAGAGAAGAATGTGTATCTAGGCTTCTGGGGGTGGAGTGTCCTGTATATATCTACTAGACTTTTTTCTTCCATTTCTCTTTTTCAGGTCTAGTGTATTCTTGTTGGGTTTCAGTCTGATTGACCTGTCAAGTGTTGACAATGCCGTGTTGAGGTCTCCCACAATTATTGTGTTGTTATTGATATTATTTTTCAGATTTGTCGACAATTGTATTAAATATTTTGCTGGCCCCTCATTCGGTGCATATATGTTTAGGAGAGTGATTTCTTCCTGCTGTACGTATCCCTTGATTAATAAAAAATGTCCATCTTTATTCCTTACAACTCTCCTATGTATAAAGTTTGCATCATCTGATATTAGTATGGCCACTCTAGCTTTTTTATGGGTGTTGTTTGCTTGGATGATTTTCCTCCAGGCTTTTATTTTGAGTCTATGTTTGCTCTGACTATTCAGGTGCATTTCTTGTAGGCAGCAGAAGGTTGGATTGAGTTTATTGATCCATATAGTCACTCTGTGTCTCTTAACTGGTGCATTTAGTCCATTGACATTGAGGGAAAGAATTGTTCTGGGAGTTAGTGCCATCTTTATATCGAAGTTTGGTGTGTCTGTTGGTCAGTCTTGTCTTAAAGTAGACCATTCAGTTTTTCTTTTAAGAATGGTTTTGAGTCTGTAAAGTTTCTGAGCTGTTTTTTGTCTGTGAAACCATGTATTGTTCCTTCAAACCTGAAAGTGAGTTTTGCTGGGTGCAGTATTTTAGGCGAAGCATTTATTTCATTGAGTTTTTTCACTATGTCCCACCACTGCCTTCTGGCCTTGAGTGTTTCCGGTGACAGGTCTGCAGTAAATCTCAAGGATGTTCCCTTGAATGTAATTTCTCTTTTCAATCTTGCTGCTTTCAGAATTCTGTCTCTATCTGTGGGATTCGTCATTGTGACTAGGATGTGTGTTGGGGTGTTTTTTCTGGGGTCTCTTTTAGTTGGTACTCTTCGGGCATGCAGGATTTGATCGCATGTGTTCATTAGCTCTGGTAGTTTCTCTTTAATGATGTTCTTGACCGTTGATTCTTCCTGGAGATATTCTTCCTGGGTCTCTGGGACTGCAATGATTCTTAAGTTGTTTCTGTTGAGCTTATCATAGACTTCTATTTTCATCTGTTCCCATTCTTTGAGTAATTTTTCCATTGTTTGATCATTTGCTTTAAGGCTTTTTTTCCCCAATTTCTACTGCTGTATGGAATTGTCATTCATCTCATCTTCCAGTGTACTATTCTATCCTCAGCTGCTGTTAACCCATGGGAAAGCTGAACCATGTTTTTCTTCAATTCATTTACTGAGTTTTTCAGACCTTATATTTGATCTGAAATTTCAGTTTGGAGTTTTCTGATTTCTATCTTCATATTCTCTTGATTCTTATTAGTGTTCTCTTCTATACTTTCTTTGAGTTCTTTGAACATATTCCATATTGCGACTCTAAACTCCTTATCTGAGAGACTGACTAGTTGGTTGGTCATGTTCAAGTCATCAGAGTTGCCACCATAATTCTCTATGTCTGGTGCTAGCCTGCGTTCTTTCCCCATTGTCACACTTGTATTGTGGGTTTTTCTACATGTTGTGGTTGTATTCATTGGCTAAATGATGTGCATGGTCAGAAAGTGAAGCAGAGCAGCGTGCTCCTCTGGCTCCACACTTTCTTGTCTTGTAAACTCACCTCCAGGGAAGGCTCCAGGGAAGCCAAGCTATCCGCAGATGAGCCACACACAGGATGAAATCAGGCTGAAAATGGAGCACAGCACAGAAGACAGGCAGATAGGGGTGCTGGCATCTGAGTTCCAGCAGAGTTCAGTGGCTATCCCTTTCTGGGTGTGTAAGCTCACCTCCGGGGAAGGCTCCAGGGAAGGCGAACCGTCCACAGATGAGCCACACACAGGATCAAATCAGGCAAAAACTGGAGCACAGCACAGAAGACAGGCAGATAGGGTGCTGGCTTCTGAATTCCAGCAGAGTTCAGTAGCTTCCTTTTTCTGGGCTTGTAAACTCACCTCCAAGGAAGGCTCCAGGGCTGGGGTTTGCTTTTCATCTCTTAAATGCTGCTCATCCATCCTTAGCATCAATGGTTCTGGGTGCTCTGACCTCTTATTTTCATTTGGAGTTTTCTGAGTTCTGTTATTGTGGTCTGTTCAGCTTGATCTATGCTTTCTTTGAGTTTTTGAGCATCCTCCATATTTCTACTCTAAACTCATTATCTGAGTAGCTTACTAGGTAGTTGGTACTTTTCAGATCCTCTTCAGTCTCTATGCATAGTGTTGTCCTGCATTGTTTCCCTATTGCCATCTTTGTATAGTGGATTTTACTATGTGCTGTGGTGGGGTTCATGGGTTAGAAGATGTGCTTGGCTGAGGTGCTGTTCTGCTTTACCTTATTGGGTGAGACCAGCTTACAGGGTTTGGGCCCTGGAGATTATGCTCAATTATATCTTCTTGGCTGTCTTGTGCAGAAAAACAGAGAGGGAGCAAGGCAGCAGTCCTTTATAGTCGTTCCCTTGTACCCAAACACAGGCAGGGATCAGCACCCACCATATTAGATGGGGCCAGGTTACTGGGTTTGGGCCCTGGAGATTACATTTGATGGTGTCTTCTTGGCTGTCCTGTGCAGAAAAGCCGACTTTTAAGTTTTTAATCCTTGCTCTATAGTTTGTTTTTATTCCTTCCTATAATTTGCTTTCCAATGTGTATCCAGGCTAAAGGAAGCAATACATATTTGATCTTATTAAGATTGTAATGATTTAGGGGGAATGCATGATAATTGATTTGTGATACTGATTACAATGTAGAATTGCAACAAGCTAAGTTGTTACCATGGCTCTACCTTGAAAAAATCATAACTTGTACCAAAGTTATCTTAATTTACTTGCTGAGACCCAGACAATCTTAAAACTTTCAACATCTAGGCTCAGAAATATGACTCAAAACAGTGGAGCATATCACTGACATGTAAAAGACCCTGAGTTTGATCTCCAGCACTGCCGATACTCTCTTAGCACTACCACATGTGGCTCTAGTGATTCCCTGGTGCAACAGCATCAGGCCAGAGCTCTGAACTGACAAGACCTTACTGTTGGGTCAAGTAACCACAGGAGTGGCTTATAAGCTTCACAAGCAGTACAGGATGTGACCTTATAAAAATATTCAGTATCAGACTCCAAGTAGAACTTAGAATCCATCAGTATTGACAGATGAGATATAGTCTATTTTAAAATTCAGTTTTTGAGTTTAATGTCCTCAGCCACATCCATGCTAGTGGATCCAAGACTGCCAATTAGTCCATTCATAAAAGTCTGGAAAAGGCACTTTTAATGTGTTCAAGTTCCACACTGAGAGAGAGGCCTGTCTGTGGTTTTCACCGCGACTTCTGACTTATCCTTGCTTGGATTTACTTAACTGAAACAAAACTACTCTTGTTTTAACTGCTAAACAACTGACATCTATGCACAATATTTGTTTGAGGCCTAAGGCTTGAGTTAGATTTTAAAAAAGAAAATTAAGGGCCTGGAGAGATAGCACAGCGGTGTTTGCCTTGCAAGCAGCCGATCCAGGACCAAAGGTGGTTGGTTTGAATCCCGGTGTCCCATATGGTCCACCGTGCCTGCCAGGAGCTATTTCTGAGCAGACAGCCAGGAGTAACCCCTGAGCACCTCCGGGTGTGGCTCAAAAACCAAAAAAAAAAAAAAAAAGAAAAAATTAATTGGTGCCGGAGCAGTGACACAAATGTTATGGCATTTGCCTTGCACATGCTAACCTATGATAGACCACTGTTTGATCCCCTGGTGTCCCATATGGTCCTTCAAGGTAGGAGCAATTTCTGAGCTCATAGCCAGGAGTAAACCCTGAGTGTCACCGGGTATGGCTCAAAAACCAAAATATAAACAAACAAACAAACAAACAAATAAATAAATAAAGGAAATTCAAAATTCATCACACACATCCCCATTTAGGCAAATGAAAGTGACCTTTTGGAGTTGATGAGGTTCTTTATATGTGACATTATCTTTTTAGGGAAAAGGAATGAATGTTTGCTTTTGCTGTGATTCAAACTTTAAAGAAAAGAGGCAGGAGTTATGAAGTACCACTTTCTTTCTTTCTCCACATTGGTGTAAATTCATGGAATTAGAAGAAAAGGCCACTCTGAAGAATTGAGTAGAAACTTTTGCCTTCATGTATTCATCAAGTTCTTTTCTTGAGAAAAAAGAGAGAAAAATTTCTCTGCTCCATCCTTCAGCAAGCCGGACACCCACTGATTAGCAATCCTCTTCTTGCAGAGTTTAGGTAGAAAATATGAGCACATAAAAGTGACCTATTTTTGGGCTATGTAATATCACTTGAGAGTAAGTAAGTCTCATTTCCCTTGCTCATCAATGGAACCAGAGTCTTTTTCTCTCAGAAAGACCTCATGTCTAATTCCAGAAGAGTTGATTGGCTGTTCAGCTCCACAAGTGATAATGAAAAATATAGTGTTTAGTAACGAAACTAATATTTTTTCTCATTATGATTTTATGCTCTCGAAGGATCAGCCACAAAGAAAGGGGGTATGATAGCTGCATATTTCTATCCTATAGGCAAGGTGATCTCCTTGACTCTGATGGACTTATATAAATGGAGATTTAATACAAACCAATAGATACCGTCGTAAGAAATATTTGGAAGAGTCCTGGCTATCCGCTCAGAAGTCACTCCTGGCTTGAGGGACCATATGGGACGCCAGGGGATCGAACCACAGTTCGTCCTAGGGTAGTGCTGGCAAGGCAGACACCTTACCTCTAGCGCCACCGCGCCAGTCCCTCATGAGACATTCTTAGTTGAATAATGCACATTATGAATTCGGTGTTCACATACCATAATGTGTTGCTAAGTTGTTGGATTTCCTCATCATGGTTCTGGAATATATCATTGTCATGGTAGTTGTGTGTGCAGGTATTTCTCTAACTCCACATACCACTCTTTGTGGTAAGCTTCATAGCATGTGCTGTTTCTTCTGGCCTAACTCTCTATTGTCTTTGGGTATTACTACCATGTTTTCTTTTACTTTCCTTGTTTACCACAGATAAATTATACTAATCTGTGTCTATATATCTCCTTCTGAATTACTTCACTCAGCATAATACTCTCCATATTCATCCTTGTATAAACAAATTTCATGACTTCATTTTTCCTAACTGCTGCATAGTATTCCATTGTGTAAATATACCAGAGGGTTTTTTTTTTCTTTTTCTTTTTTTAGCCATTTATCTGTTCTTGGACACTTGGGTTGTTTTCAGATTCTGGCTATTATAAATAGTGCTGTGACAAAAATAGAAATGCAAAGGGCTTTCCTATATGATGTTTTTGGGCTCCTAGGATATATCCCTAGGCATGTTATTGAATCATATTGAAGCTCTGTTTCAGTTTTTTGAGGAATATTCATATTATTTTCAAAAAGGCTGGAGCAGTCTACATTCTGACAAGCAGTGAATGAAAGTGCCTTTCTCCTGCATCCACACCTGCACTGGTTGTTCTTGTTCTTTGTGATGAGTGACAGACTATGTGGTGTGAGATGATATCTCATTGTTGTTTTGACCTGCATGTCCCTGATGATTAGTGATGTGGAGTATTTTTCCATGTGCATTTCGGCCATCTGTATTTCTTTTTTGAGAAAATGTCTGTTCATCTCCCCATTTTTGGATGGAATTAGATGTTTTTTTTTCTCGCTAAGTTCTAACAGTACTTTGTATATCTTAGATATTAACCCCTTTATCTGATAAGTATTGGGTGAATAGTTTTTCCCATTCCATGGGTAGTCTTTGTATCTTAGTACTGATTTTCTTTGAGGTGCAAAAGCTTCCCAGTTTAATGTAGTCTCATTTCTTTTCTTTTTTTTTTTTTCTTTTTTTAATTTTTGGTTTTGGGCCACACCTGGTGATGCTCAGGGTTTACCTATGGCTATGCACTCAGAAATCTCTCCTGGCTTGGGAAACCATATGGGACACATATGGGGATTGGACTGTGGTCTGTCCTATGTCAGCTTTTGCAAGGCAGATGCCCTACTGCTTGCGTCACTGCTCTAGCCCCTAATGTAATCACATTTCTTTATCTTTGCTTCCAATTGCTTGGACAGTGGTGTTTAAACCTTGAAGAGTCCTTTAGCTGCAATGTCATGGAGTGTTTGGCTATGTTTTCCTCTATGCACCTATGAATTCATGCCTGATATTTATTTGATCTTTTGAATGGTTTTAAGAGAGAGCTGAATTAACTTTATTTGCATGCATTTTACCAGTTATACCAACACCACTTTTTGAAGAAGCTTTTTTTTGCTCCACTTTGTATTTCTTGAGTCTTTTTCAAAAATTAATTGATTATATGTCTAGGAATATTAAAATTTTTTCATGGATTTGAGGACCTGTCTTTATTCCTATAGCATGCTGTTTTAACAGATATGCCTTTATTTATTTATTTATTTGTTTTTTTTGGGCCATACCCAGTGATGCTCAGGGATTACTCCTGGCTATACACTCAGAAATCATTCCTGGGGACCATATGGGATGCCGGTGGATCGAACCAGATCTGTCCTGGTACAGCCGCATGCAAGGCAAATGCCCTACCACTGCACTATCGCTTTGGCTCCAACAACGATGCTTTTATAGTACAATTTAAAGTTAAGTAAAGTGATGCCTCCCATCTTCTTTTCTGAAGGATTGCTTTAGCTATTCAAGGGCATTTATTATTATTGATGGATTTCAGGAGTGTTTGATCCACTCCTTTGAAAAAAAAATGTCATGGGTATCCTTACAAGGATTGCATTAAATCTGTAAAATGCTTTGGGAAGTATTGCCATCTTTATTTGGGGGAGGGGGTCATACCCGGTAGCACTCAGGGCTTACTCCTGGCTCCATGCTCAGAAATCGCTCCTGGCAGGCTCGGGGGAACATATGGGATGCTGGGATTTGAACCAATGACCTTCTGCATGAAAGGCAAACGACTTATCTCCATGCTATCTCTCTGGCCCCAAGTATTGCCATCTTAATGATGATGATGTTAATTCTCTCAATTCATGAGCATGGTATATGTCTTTTTTTATGTCCTTTTTTATTTCTTGAAGCACTATTTTTTAGTTTTCTTTGTATAGATCTTTCACCTCTTTAGTAAAGTTGACTTCAAGGTACTTGATTTTCTGAGGAACAATTGTGAATGGGATTGTTGCTTTTTTTTTATTTTTCTTCTCTTTTATCATTTTATATAAATTTTGGCATAGAGATTTGTATATAGATTTTTCAGATAAATTTATATATAAAATTTTATATTAATTTTGTTGCCTGACATTTTCCTTCAAAGCCCATTTTTACTCGTTACATTTTAGTCTGATCAATTAAGAGGTGATGTTGAAGTTTTCTACTAATTTTGTGTTGCTGTTGAAGTCTTTCTTCATGTCTATTTTCAGTTATTTTAAGTGTTTTGTTGGCCCCTTATTGGTTGCATGTATGTTTAGCAGTGTGATTTCTTCCTGACATTCACATCATTTGATTATTAAGAAATGCCCATTGTTTTGTCTTATAATCTTTTTAAGCCTAAAATCTGTGTCATCTGATATAATTATGCCCACCCCAGCCTTTCTAAGGGAGTTTTTGCTTGAAGGATTGCCTTCCAAACTTGACTTTGAGCCTGTGTTTGCTCTAAATATTCCAATGCATTTCTCTGAATGTTAGATTCAATTTTATGATCCATTTGTCATTCTTTTTCTCTTCACTGATGCATTTAGTCCATTAACATTGAGATAGATTATTGTCATAAGATTTGTGCCATATTTCTGTAGAAGTTTGATGTGTTTGTGAAGTCAGTCTTGCTTTCAAGTAGACCCTTCAGTTCTTCTATCAATGTTAGCTTTAAATCAATAAAGTTTCTAAGCTGTTTATCTGTAAAGCTTTATGGATGTATTCATGTGTTGTATCCTTCCCTTGTTGTATCCTTCCTTCAAACGTGAATGAAAGTCTGACTGTGTGAGGCATTCAATTAATTGAGTTCTTTCACTATATTCCATCACTACCTTTGGGTCTGGAGGGTTGCTTCTGATAAATCTGTTGTGAATCTTAAGGATGCTTCTTTGTATGTAATTTACTTTTTTGACCTTGTTCCTTTCAGTATTCTCTCTCTAGCTGTGGTTTCATTATTGTGACTAAGAGATGACTTGGGATGTTTTTCTTTGGGTATCTTTTAGCTGGTATTCTTTAGATGTTCATAATGTGGGTGCTTGTACTTTTCAGTTCTGGGAACTTCTCAACAAGTATGTCTTTGACTCTCGCTTCCTCATAGGGATTTTTTTTGTCTGTCTGGGACCCCAATTATTTTTATGTTGTTTCTGTTGAATTTATTCCAAAGGTCTATTGTTGTCTGCTTGCTTATTTTGAGGATTTTTCCATCTTATGTTCATTTATTTTAAAGCTCTTTTTCAACTTCTTCTGTTGTATGAGAGTGTTATGCAGCTCATCTTCCAGCTCACTGATTCTGTCTCAGCAGCTATTACTCTGCTGGTGAGGCCTTCCAGTGAGATTTTAATTTTGCCTACCAAGCCTTACAGTCCTTTTACTTATGTTTGAAGTTTTCTTATTTCTACTTTTATATCTCTTGATTCATATTTACTGTTCTGTTCATTTCATGGTTTCTTTGAGTCATGGTTTCTTTGACATCCTCCATATTTCCTCTGTAAAGTTCTATTCAAAGATTCTATGTAAGTGGCTGGTGTTAGTTGGGTCTTCAGAAGTTCCATGTTAATTCACTAAATATGGTAATATGGTTGGGGCTACACTGTTTCCCTATTGTGACCTTTGCAATTTAATTCTGTTTTGTATGTATTGTGCTGTGACTCAAAACCACCAAACTCAAAAATTTTGTTAAAAAAGAATTTTAAGATTAATTACTAATCTGACTTCTATTATGATTAATTTATCCCTCATACAGTGTAAATAATAGCAATGAATGTAGCATTTTCAAAATATTTAAAATTAACTATTTATTTCATGTGAGTAAAACTTAAGTAAAATACAAAAATATGAAATGGCCTACTTTTTTTTTATCACTCTGACAGATTTTTATGAATTTATTTTTCTTTTAAATGTCTCTTTAATGACATTGAACTTTGATTTCTTAATATAACTTATTAACCAGAAAAAACTCTAAATATTTCTCACTTAGAAATTGGTACCAAATATTCAGATTTGACAAAATGGATTATAGATTTTTGACTTAACAAGTTTGATATTCACTTACAAAGACTCCACATGACTTAGTTTCCTAAGTTTGCCAGGTTTTTATACACACACACACACACACACACACACACACACACACACACACACACACCAGATGTCATTATAACATGAAAATGATGGTAATAACTACTTGTCAGATTTTTTTTCACACAATCACCCCTTCACTTAGTATTAACTGCTACTTTTAAGTCTGTGGTCATTCCTGTGGTCACTCTGATGGTTAATGTTAAGCGTTTAATAGAACAATTTAAATAGATTAAAAAAACCCCAAAATCTTGGAAAAGAAAAGCCTTTTTTGGAAAAGCATCAGAATTTTTATGAAACGAATGAAAGTGATGGCTTGAAAATGACATCTGGGGAAGTATCTAAAGATTTATATGAGAATGGCTCCTGACCTCTATGCAAAAAAATCAGAAAATTCAGAAGTTCATTTTCAAGATGGCAATATGGGAAGATTTGGAAATTCATAGTTATTTTGAAATGAGATGTGAAAAAACATTCTTTGAAAGAAATGCAGGAAGAAACTGAGTAAGTCCCAACATAACAATTAAGTGAGACAAAAGTCACTTGTACATGGATTATAAGGCTAGAATATTAAACCCACGTTGATTTGGACATCTCACAGCTTCTCCCTGTGGAATGAAGTGTTTGAACCTTACATTGGACACCCTGATTTTTCAGACAGAATCTTGAAAGCCAGGATCCTAAAATTGTTAACTTTGGATCAGGATGTGACATAGCAGTGTTAGAGCAATTGCTTTGCATGTGTGAAGCTCTGGCTTTAATTCTTTGCATCTCAAAATAAACAACAACAACAAAAAAACAACCCATAAAAGTGGCTGGGTTTGATTTCTGCCACTACATGGTCCCCTGAGCACCACTAGGACCATCCCCTGAAGGAACATTGCATCAGGAGTAATATCTGAGTATTTCTGTTTATAAACCAAACCAAACCAAATCATGACCAAACTGTACATTTGTAAGGCTCCTTAAAAGTTTGCACCATTCTTTAGGCTGGCATGCTCACAACCACCCAAATCTTAGGACAGAAATAGTCTGTTAAAAGCCTTCAGACTTTATGATGTAGGCTCGTTAGCCTCTTTCATATTCTAAAATTAAAATTTAAATAAATTTTACAATTTATTTTGAGGATCAGGAACCTAATGTAATACATATATTTTTTAATTATCTTTATTTAAACACCGCGATTACAAATATGATTGTAGTTGTATGATTTCAGTCATATAAAGAACACCCCCTTTCACCAGTGCAACATTCCCACCACCAATGTCCCAAATCTCCCTCCCCAACTCCCACACCTGTACTCGAGACAGGCTTTCTACTTTCCTCATTCATTCATATTGTTAGGATAGTTCTCAATGTAGTTATTTCTCTAACTGCACTCATCACTCTTTGTGGTGAGCTTCCTGTCATGAGCTTCACCTTCCAACCCTCATCTCTTTTGTCTCTGATGATTATTGCAAAAATGTCTTTTATTTTTCTTAAAACCCATAGATGAGTGAGACTATTCTGCGTCTATCTCTCTCCCTCTGACTATTCTCTGAAGAATGAATGCTGCCATAATCTATCTCCACATTGGTTTTTGGGCCACGCCCAGCGGTGCTCAGAAATTACTCCTGGCAGGTTTGAGGGACCATATGGGATGCTGGGGATTGAACCTTAGTTGGTTGAGTGTAAAGCAAAAACCATACCTGCTGTTCTATTGCTCTGAAAAAAAATTTTTTTTTTTTTGCCTCATTCGAGTTTGCTAGCATCTTACAGTAAGATTTATCCTCATCTGGAACAGGAATTTTTGTGGCTTGCCATTATAAAGGGCACTATTTATAAATAAATATTATTATATATACAAATATATATAATATATATAAATAAATATATATTATATATAGATCTATATATTTATATATTAAATATATATAAAATCTTTAAGCACCATGATTACAAGCATGATTGTAGTTGGAGTTTAGTCATAAACAGAACACCCCCCCTTCATCAATGTAACAGTCCCACCACCAATGCCCCCCCCTCAACCCTTGCCTGTATTTGAGACAGGCACTCTACTTCTCTCACTCATTAAGATCGTCATGATAGTTGTTAGTGTAGTTATTTCCCCATCTGCACCACTACTCTTTGTGGTGAGCTTCATTGTGAGCTGGTTCTTCTGGCCTTAAAGGGCACTTTATAATGCTTAGCTCTGGAGTTTGGAGGGGATTATGTTCATGAATCCTAAAAGAATATAACTAACCTAGGAAGAATTCTTAACTGGATAGAACCCAGAGGGCTAGGGACAAAAATCTGAGATGACTAATCTTTCTGTGAAAATCTGCTTCTTAGGCTATATTCATAGCTGCAATTTGAGGGGCAGCTGGGAAATAAACACCTATCTAAGGGTTCACTGTCAACCTTTCTGGAGACAACTTTAGGAGGTTTGAAGTTCTTTCTGCTCTCTCCTTCTGCCATAATTTTGTGTATAAATATCACAGAGGGGAGCTTTAAACATATACCTTGCTTTGATGGCTCATGTCCCAATCTTTGCTGGAACATTTCTTTATTGTCTGATTTTGGGGACTTGAGTTCATAGGAATATAACAACCGAATAAATCCTTTTTGATTTGTTACCATGCTCTATACCTAGATAAGACAAATTAAAACAAGCCCTGGTCTTTTTGAGAAACCATTACTCATTTGTCTAAGAGCCTTGGCTTTGTTGGAGGAAGTATTCCAAAGGACTAACATTGTTCACCCGTGGTCAATCAATGAGTGCCTACAATCTCTTGTTCTTAGAATGTGCATTCTGCATTTGTTCTCCAAGCTAGAAACTGCCTAAAGGACACAACCTTAATATAACAATGTGGATATCTTCTAGATCGTATCTGTTACTGATATCCAGTTAAGGTCTCTAGATAATATAATATGATTTGGCAGAAAGATGGGGAAATCTACCAGTCTTATGGGTACCCAAGACAAGACTTGTAAGTTTCATTGTTATTAAAATCACAAATTATCAAGCTAAAATTATCTACCTTTTTCTTAGTATTTTTTCTCACCACATACAGAGGTCATTTTGCAATCCAGATGGCACAAAGAATACACCTGGCTTGGCATATATGTAGGATGCTATAGAGAAATTCTAAGGATATGGAGCTTGGTGGAGACTCTGCTTCATTCTAAGTTGCTAATATCTTCAAGGAATTTGCTGATGCCTGACTTTCAATCAGGTGAATTTAGATAAAATTGAAATCACCTTTACATTGTCTTTATGACAATGCCAGTATCCTCTACTGGGAGCAACTAAAAATAAGATAAATTGCTTTTAGTATCACAAACATGTAAAAGGCAACAATATACTAATTTAGGGTTCAACACAAGGATTTCTACTACACTAAATTACTTCTTCAAGTCAGTGAGAGGTGGAAGTCTGACCTAAGATACAGAGATAAACATAGAGTGAAGAAAAATAAAAAGGGGCCAGAGCCACAGTAAAGTATAGCAGTTGGGCCCTTGCTTTCATGTGGCTAATTGAGATTCAGTTTCTGACATCCCAAGAGTAATTTCTAAGTGCAGAGCTTGGATTAACCCCTGAACACTACTGGGCATGACCCAAAAATCAAAAAGAAAATGAAAAATAGAGAGGCACAATTCAAAATAAGACTTCATTTTTTTTTTTTTTTTTTTTTTTTTTGGTTTCTGGGCCACATCTGGAGGCGCTCAGGGGTTACTCCTGGCTATCTGCTCAGAAATAGCTCCTGGCAGGCATGGGGGACCATATGGGACGCCGGGTTCTGAACCAACCACCTTAGGTCCTGGATAGGCTGCTTTCAAGGCAAACGCTGCTGTGCTATCTCTCCGGCCCAAAATAAGACTTCAAAGTAAGTCCTTTTCTGAAGTAAAGGATAATAACTGATTTACCTGACAAAGAATTCAAGTTAACATTTTTAAAGATGTTTACTAAAAGCAGGAAAAATGGATGAAATGTGTGAGAACTTTCACAAAGAGAAAAATACAAAACAAATGCTAAATAGAAATTGTAGAGTTGTAAAGTATAACTGACTCAATGGTGTGTTTATAAACACTATCAGTGAGACTTAATATTAAAGGAGGATGGAGGAATGATCAATGAGTTCAAAAACAAAAATAGTTGAAATAACCCAATCAGAGATTAAAAAGCAAATATGTAAACAAACAAGAAGTAAAGACAAATAACCTAAGAATCTATGTCATAATAACATGAAAAGGACCAATATTTAATTATGGGGATTCCAGAAGAAGTAGAGTAAAATGAGGCAGAAAACTTATCTGAAGTAATAACTATGCTGAGAAAGAAAACTTAAATTCTACAACTGACAGGCCTATAAATTTCAAAAAAGAGAAATTCAGAGAGACCTACACCAAGTTGTTATAGTTGAAATGTTAAGTAAAGGAGATAGTCTTGAAAGAGGTAAGAGAAAAGGGACACTATCTACTTTATCTTCATTCAATTCATATAGTTCCATCAGTAGATTTTTCAGCAAAATATTGTATGTCAGAAGAAAGAGACAGGATCTATTCAAAGTATTAAATAAATGAAGAAAATAAATAATCAAGTAATCAAATATTCTCTTATAATATAAAATACTGTATCTATTATCATTCATAACTGTTATTTATAATTGAAGAAGAAATAGTTTTCTCAGAGGTATAAGAAACGAAAAAGTTTACCAACACTAAGCTGGCTTAACAATAAATGTTAAAGAGTGAAATGAAAGAATGTCATTTGCTAATAAATTGTATGTGAAAATATCAGTCCATTAATAAGGGTAAATATGTGGTACAATTTTAGATAATTTAATTTTGAGAAGTACATTATGACTCATAAAGCTAGTCTGAAGACTAAAAAATAAAGTAACAAAGATGAAATATATCTAGAGTATTTTATAAATGGTTATGAAAGATAATGAGTTGCAAATTGTGAAATAAATAACAAAACATGGAGGAACAAGAGTTTTATTCAATTTAAGGACCACTGAGAGAGTACAAAAGTTAAGGCACAGTTCTTGTATGTTACCAGGGATAACTTTGAGCACAGAGCCAGGAGTAAGCCCTGGGCAACTCTGGTAAACCTCTGTGTTCCTCATTCCACCAAAACAACATCACCACCAAGAAAACCAAATTTAAGTTGTCATCAACTTAAAAAAGATTGATAAAAAAATTGGTATATGTCATTATATGTATACTTCATAGAAATCATTATGGTAGAACAATAAGTCCTTCCCTATCATCACTATTTTCTTAAAAATTGTGACATTCATTTGCTTTAAAGTTCTCTTCCAATCTCTTCTGTGTATGGAGTTGTTCTGCATTTCATCCTCTGGCTCACTGACCCCATTTGCAGCTGCTGTTACTCCAGTGGAGAGATTTTTCATTGAGGTTTTCAATTCATAAGCCGAGTTTTTCAGACCTGGTATTTCAGTGTGAACATTTCTAATTTCAATCGTCAAATCCTCTTGATGCTTATTTGTGCTCCATTCAAGTCTATCAATGCTTTTTTTGAGCTCCCTGAACATCTTCCATAATTCTACTCTAAACATCTTTTTTTTTATTTTTATTTATTTATTTTTTTTAATTTTTTTTTACTCTAAACATCTTATTTGAAAGGATACCTAATGATCATACAATGTCTAAACTACACAAAGAATATGAACAGATGAAAATAGAAGTCTTTGAGAAACTCAACAGAAACAACATAGGAATCAATAAAGTCCCAGAAACGAGTTGGAGGAAGAGTGAGAACAGGAAGAGGAGGAAGAAAAATTTCAAGAAGAATAAGACGAAGAAGAAAAGTAAGAAAAATAAGGCAAAGAAGAGTAAGAATAAGGTGAAGAGAAGTAAGAAGATTATTGTGAAAAATAATAAGAAGAAGAGGGGGAAGATGAAAAGGATTCACCCTTTTCTTCTGAAAAAGAAGAGGAGGAAGGAGAGTGAGAAGAGGGCAAAGAATAGTAAGAAAAAAGAAAAAGAAGAGGAGCAAGAGGAGAAAGGGGAAGAAGGAAAAAAAGAAAAGAAAAAAGACAAGGAAAGAGGAAGAAGGGAAAGAAGAAGAGGAAGAAAATGAAGAAGAGGAGGAGAAAGAAAAAGAAGAGGAAGAAGTAGAAGAGGAGGAAGTAAAGAAAGAGTAGGAGGAGGAAGAATAAGAGAAAGAAGAGAAAGAGGAAGAAGAGTCTACAGCCACACCACCCTGAACGTGCCTGATCTCGTCTGATCTCAGAAAGAGGAAGAAGGAAAAGAAAAAAAGAAGAGGGAAAAAAGAAAATGGATTGAAGATGTATTTTTAATTTTTTCTTATAATAGTGTCTATGTTTAAACACCGTTATTATGACATGTTTGTAGTTGGGTTTCAGTTAAAAAATTAAAAGAAATAAAGAAAAAAATTGTGACTTTCGGAGTCATACCACCTCTATTGACCCAACCCCTGCATGTCACCTTGGCTGGCATATTACAAAAATTCAGTGGATGCAGCTTAGATGTCATGTTTTCAGTGTTAAGTCTGTGCTGTGGATGTACAGCTATACAACTCTTCCACATCAACCACATCACCAGAGCCCCAGTGCCTATTACAGTAGTACTTCACTTTCTCATCTACTTCCTGCCTGCCTTTATTTCTTTTCTTCTCTGTCCTCTCCCTAGGCTCTTGAATCTATGGTGATCTAGACACCCCCACTATACAATATTACATTTACTCATGCAGTTATTTTGTATACCAGAGACAAGCAAGAGCATCTTGTTTTTGTGTTCCTTCTGGCTTCACTCATCTGCCAGTTCCAACCAGGAGGTAGCAAATAGCGTGATTTCATTGTTTCTTGTAGTTGCATAGTATTCCATCGTGATTATGTACCAAATGTTCATATTCCATTTATCTCTCATCAAACACTTGAATTTTCCTAATGATAAGTGTATTTAACTCTGTTTCATATAAAAGGCCAAATTTCCTTTTTAATATTTTTATTTTTAATACATACATGATTTGTTGAGTAACTTGATATATAGCCACAAAGTTGTTCATTGTTCATTATTGAGTATAAGTTATGCAATGAAAAGCACCTTTTACCAGTGCATATTTCATGTAACCAATGATTTTAGGTACCTTCATCCCCTTCTGCCTCTGTGGCAGACATTTCTCTCTTTTTCCTTTAAGACACTGTGGTTTGCAATACTGTTTTTGAAAGGGCATTGTACTTATCACTTTATCTCCTTTCAGCACCTAGTTTTTGCTCAGAGGAAACATTTCCAACTATCATTGTCATAACTCATTGTCATAACAACTATTATTGTTTGCACCTCTACTTAGCATTTTCCCTCTACTTATGATAAACTTCCTACCATGGAATGGCCCTCCTGGCCCTCATCTCTATTTTCTTTGAATATTAATTCCACACTATCTTTCTTTTTTTTTTTTTTTTTTTTTTTTGGGTTTTTAGGCCACACCCGGCGGTGCTCAGGGTTACTCCTGGCTGTCTGCTCAGAAATAGCTCCTGGCAGGCACGGGGGACCATATGGGACACCGGAATTCGAACCAACCACCTTTGGTCCTGGATCGGCTGCTTGCAAGGCAAACGCCACTGTGCTATCTCTCCGGGCCCACACTATCTTTCTTTATATATCCCCAAATGAGTTCAGTTATTCTATATTTATTCTTGTTCCTGGGACTCATTTCACTCAGCATAATACTCTCCATATGTATAAGCAAATTTTATTACTTCCTTTTGGTAACAGCTTTATAGTATTCCATTATGTAGACATACCATAATTTCTTTATCCACTCATCTGTTCTCAGGCACTTGGATTGTTTCTAGAGTCTGATTATTGTGAATAGTGCTGCAATAAACATAGAAGTGCAGAGGGCTTTTTTACATTGTGTTTTGGGGTCCTATGGTATATTCATAGGATTGGTGTTATTGATTTATATAGAAATTCAATTTCTAGGTTTTTGAGGAATATTTATATTGTTTTCCAAAAAGGCTGAACTAGTTGACATTCCTAACAGCAGTGAAAGAGAGTCTTAAAGACCAAATTTTTGATAACTAATCTTCAAAATAGATCTCAAAGGAGTCTTCAATAACATGATGCCATTTGCACAGGCAATAGACTCAAGATAAATGAAATAAATCAAGATAAATGAATAAATGAATAAATGAGACATCAACCTATAGTTTCTGTATGGCAAAAAAAAGTGGCTTAATAGCAAAACTCAGTTTATGGAGTGGAGGAAATACTCTCAGTGACTACACCAGATAAAGTGCTAATATCCAGGATATGTAAAGTACTCAAAAAGATTAACAACAACAAAACTCTAGAAACTAAATGAAATGGAGAAAGTAAATGAACACATATCTGAGGAAGAGCAATGGATGGCCAACAGTGATGCAGGGGATTGAGTTCAGATGGGCCATGTTCAAGGCAAGAGGCCTATCTGCTGTACTATTTCTCTGAATTCCCTCACTGGTTCATTTTTAAAAAAGAACCCAAGATTATACAATACATAAAAGACATGAAAACAATGGAATGGATTTCTATCATGCTTAAAAAATCATCAAAATTAATTAAAGACTTGAATATAAAAATAGATTAGTATTTTCCAGATTCCTTAGAACATAGAGAGCAGGTGAAATGGTTAAAGGTGATCTAAAGAAAACCTTCTAGTTAAGATAGACAAAAAATATAATGTACAGCTTGGTGACCATAATTAACATAATTAATGCATAATTAAAAGCTGTTAAGAGAATATATATATATATATATATATATATATATATATATATATATATATATATATATATATATAATGTTTTTTTTGGTTTTTGGGCCACACCTGGCGTTGCTCAGGGGTTACTCCTGGCTGTTTGCTCAGAAATAGCTCCAGGCAGGCACGGGGGACCATATGGGACAAACACCACTGTGCTATCTCTCCGGGCCCAAGAGAATATATCTTAAAAGTCCTATCACGGGGCCGGAGAGATAGCATGGAGGTAAGGTGTTTGCCTTTCATGCAGAAGGATGGTGGTTCGAATCCCAGGATCCCATATGGTCCCCTGTGCCTGCCTGGGGCGATTTCTGAGCTTAGAGCCAGGAGTAACCCCTGAGCGCTGCTGGGTGTGACCCCAAAACAACAAAACAAAACAAAAACAAAACAAAAAAAACCAAAAGTCCTCATCACAAGAAAAATTGTAACTGTGAGTTTTGAATGTTGAGTAGGCTTATATATAGTCAAATTCTAAAACAATATTGTGCACTTGAAATTAACCTAATATTTATTATGTAATATGCTATTACTAACATAATTTTCATCGTTATTCTAATTTCAAAATCTGGTAGAATTAGGCCCATTAAATGTGAAGAGGAGACAACCTAAGAACAAAATGGCGAGTATCAAAGAATCACTGGGACAATTTGATGAAACTCTGAAATATTCTTGCAAACTATGATCTGCAAATGAATTATGGAATTAAAACTGTCATTGGGTAAAACCAAACCTGTTGAGTTAGATAGAGTGATGGTTATCACAATTTGGGTGAGGAAGGAGGAGAGGAAAAGAGGAAGAAATTTCAATGAACCATAGGGGAAGGAAATTCGTATTTTGGTTGTGGTTGTAATATGGAGCCTGTTCTTTAATGAGGAATAAAATTATAATACTTCAAATATATAACTAATTAATAAAACTAATGCTATCTCAACTTTTAAAAATGTGTTGTGAGCTTCCGGTGCCTTGATCCTGGAGGCCAGCTCTTTCCAAGTATGGGGTTAGGGGACACCCCATTCCGGAGGCCTTTTCCTTAGCTTGGGGGGTACTGGGGGGCTTGGCAGGCCTCCCAGCCGTTCCCCTATTTTCCCCCCTGAACTCTAGGCCTGACCTGAGTGCCACCTCGGGTGGCTTGCTGTGGGTTCCTGGTGGGCTCTATTAGGGGTCCCCAGGCTTCTCCCTCCCTACTCTAGGGGGGAGGAGCAGAGGGAAGGGCCAGACAGATAGCTGACTTCCGGTGCCTTGATCCTGGAGGCCAGCTCTTCTCAGGTATGGGGTTAGGGGACACCCCATTCTGGAGTCCTTTTTCCTAGCTTGGGGGGTGCTGGGGGGCTTGGCAGCCCCTCCCCCAGCCATTCCCCTATTTCTCTCCTTTATTCCAAGTCTTCCCTGGTTGCCAGCCCAGGTGGACTCTATCGTGGTCCTCAGTCTTTTCGCTTTGTTTCCCTACACTAAGGGGGGGACGCATGGGGTGGAGGGCGGGCCAATGCAGCACTGGTGTATGTCTCGACATTCACTGGTATTTTTTTTCTTATTGGTTTCCATATATATTCAAAATAAAAATGGGAGGATAGACTCTCAGTCTGGGAGGAGACCACTTTGCGTGGGGGTACCATATATATTCAAAATAAAAATGAGAGGATGGACTCTCAGGCTGGGAATAGACCAGTACTCTTTTTCTACTTGTTTACTCTCAGCAGCTTCTTGTATTCCTTTCTTCACTGTGTAACTGTGTTTGCTACCATACTAGGTTTCTGATTAGCTCCTACATACGGTGACTATTGAGTCCACTGTCTTAAGTTAGATTGCTTATTTTCCCCACTTTTTATCCCTTTGTTATTTGTTAAATAAGGAAGTTAGTAGAAGTGTCCCTCCATTTAACATTTATATAAAAACCAAGTCAATTTGATTGTTGGGCTTGTTCTAATATCCCCATAGGCACCAATGTCACCACGTGATACTGTTCTTCCTTTGCATAGGCACATTAAAATGGGAAATTATATTCAAACACGTTCTTATAGAGATGGGAATACACAAATCTTGTTTTTTTTTGTTTTTTTGTTTTTTGGGCCACACCCTGTGACGCTCAGGGAGGGGTTACTCCTGGCTATGCGCTCAGAAGTTGCTCCTGGCTTCTTGGGGGACCATATGGGACGCGGTCCGTCCTAGGCTAGCGCAGGCAAGGCAGGCACCTTACCTCCAGCGCCACCGCCCGGCCCCAAGGGAATACACAAATCTTGTAATGCAGTAGGACCTTACACCCTGAACATTGTCATAAAGACTTGGCTCATGTCTTGAAAGATTGGGCATTGTCCATTAATCCCTAAACCAGGGATGTCATCTACAAAACAACCATGGTTCTGTATTACATCACCTGAATGCAGTCCTCTACCAGGGAATATCCTACCACTGCTCTGGCATAGACCTATCCAACAGAGACTTCTTTTTAACACCCAGAGTAAGGTATTTTGATGAAAGAGTCCCTCTCTATCTTTCCTTCCCTTTGTTATTTGTTAAATAAGGAAGTTTGTAAAAGTGTCCTTCTATTTAACTTATATATAAGAACCAAGTCAATTGGATTATTGGACTTGTTCTAGCATCCCCATAGGCACCAATCTTGCTGGGAACTGTTCAATAAGAAATTTTGGTGAAAGAGTTTCTCAGTTTAATGCTTATGTTTGAACCAGGTCACGGGGATTGTTGGACCTGTTCTTGTGGCCCCCTTATACACTGATAACACGAGGTAGCATTATTCCTCGTTTGCATGGGCACATTAAAATGGAAAATACTATACATACAAATAAGTTCTTATCTAATAGAGATGGGAACCCACTAATCTTGTGGTGCAATGGAACCTTACAAACCCTGAACATTGACATGATGACCTGGCACAGCCTCAGAAGTTTGGGCATTTTCCAGTCACCCCTGTACATCTATGAAATATTCAACATTGTTTACGACATCACCTGGAAGCAATCCTCTACCGGGGAAGACCCTACTGCTGCTCTGACATTGATTTACTCAAAAGAGTCTTCCCTTAACACTGAGAAAATTTAAAGAACAACAACGACTTGTGTACTGGACAGGGCTTTCTGCATTGCCTGTTAATTGTGAGATGAAATTAGACGCCACTCCGCACCATCCTGACTTCAATGTGGGATGTGCAGATTCCAGGACCTTCAATGCAGAGGCATGAGATCAACAACAGAGACTGTGAAAGGTATAATTGTATGGGCACTGCAGACAATGACCAGGATTGGACAAACTGGTTTGCCTGAAGCCTAGAAATGGTCTTCTGTCAGGAAACTTCAGGGGTAGGGTCTCCTTGTACTTAGGCCAAAGTTTTTCCTTTCCAAGACCCCATACTTTGGTGGGCCCATGTAAACGATAATTGCCACACAAACATTGTTTTTACAGTGGTCCTTTGACTCCAACCCTTAAAAAAAAGTTGATGGACACTAACACTAACAGGTATAAATAGCACAAACCTGAGAACAACAATCCATGTTAATTTGTAAGAATTGTGTCCTTGTGGTGTCTTATAAATAAGGCACTGCATGCAGTACTGAGTAGTTGCATCATGCTGATATATTTAATTTTGTGTGTATCCTGTAACTATGTCATGTTTTCAGAGAATTTACTGTAAAGAACAAGATATATCTTTGATGTACTATACTAAGCATTGAATGTGTTTGAGTTTAGAAGGGTAATACTTCCTTATTAAAATGTATATATAAAAATGTATTGCTTGATGCTATCATAGTAGTGCCCCCAAATATACTCACATTTATAATTATAACCAGTACAGTTAAATATAAAAATATAGGCCTAGATTAAAGAGTTTTTCTCAAGATTAGGTTTCAAATTAATCCCTCCCTTTCTCTAGTTACTAAATACTTTAGTCATTTTTAATGGATAATTTAATCAAATTCTGGAAATAAATATTCAATATGTAACAATGCTATTATCAAAGCTTGGCTAGGATGCAGGCCTATTTATTTATTATTAATTTATTTTTAAATAGATATCTTTAGTGTACTTGCATTTTTAAAATTTATTTTGAACTGTTGTGAGATACAGTTATAAAGTTGCTTGTGACTGAGTTTGTACAATGTCCAACACCTATCACTTCATGAGTGTACATTTCCTGCCACCAATGTCCCCAGTTTGCTTCCTGCTCTCTCCCCTGGCCTTCTGCCTGACTCTATGGTAGACATTCTCTCTCTCTCTCTCTCTCTCTCTCTCTCTCTCTCTCTCTCTCTCTCTCTCTCTCTCTCTAAGCATTGATTATGCAGGTCTAAAGATGTAGGAATCAAATTTTGATTTAGTTGATAGGAAAGAAATTTCCATATTTGGAAGAGGTAACAAAAGAATTGCAACTCAAGTATACAAACTGGGAGTATAAAAAAAGAATGATATACACTGTGGACAAAGAAGCATTTTCAGGTCTAGGAGATAAGTCCTTTGAAATGAATTACAATTATTATATTCAGGTATCATGGTTATGATTGTGCAGTTGTTTATTCTTTGGAGGGGACCATACCCGGTGACACTCAGGGATTACTCCTGGCTATGCACTCAGAAATCGCTCCTGGCTTGGGGAACCATATGGGATGCAGGTCATCGCACCAAGGTCCGTCCCGTGTCAGCGATGAGCAAGGCAAATGCCCTACCACTGCACCATCACTTTGGCCCTGTTTATTGTTTTAATGTACACAGTCATTGCACCTCATCACTACCAAAGATCTTGAATGCCCTTATCTTCTAGTCCCCTTCATCCTCTGACTAATGAATTGAGTCATAAAACAGCTCTTTTGTGGATAATTATTATTTCAGGCAAGGAGTTTAGAGACTAAAGGCAAGAGAAGAGCCTTTATACTTGTATAAAATGCAAAATCTTCCCAGATGAAGTAGGGAGTTAGAGTTGGAGGAGGAAATTAAGGATATAGAGGAAGGAGATGAAGCAGTAACACTGTCAGGTGTAGTTAGAGGTAACAAATCCCTCGAAAACAAAAATAGCTTTGTTTCTTGGATGAGTATATATACCAACATATCACATATAAAATATAATATATAACATAACACATAATATACTACATATATAATACATATAAACATATATAATTTTCAATTACTCAGAGGCAATTACTATAGATATTCAGTAACAAATACTCTAGATAATTTGGAATATTATTTGAATTAAAGATGATGGCCGGGCCCAGAGAGATAGAATAGCGGCGTTTGCCTTGCAAGCAGCCGATCCAGGACCAAAGGTGGTTGGTTCGAATCCCGATGTCCCATATGGTCCCCCGTGCCTGCCAGGAGCTATTTCTGAGCAGACAGCCAGGAGTAAGCCCTGTGCACTGCCGGGTGTGGCCCAAAAACCAAAAAAAAAAAAAAAGATGATGGCCTCAGGGGAGTTTATCTGACTGATTAATTATATCACATTATTGTGCACAAAGTGTGCCTATGCTCCTGGTTTACATCTAATATGGGAATTCATGGCAAAAAATTATTTAGATTTTATTTCCTCCTTAAATCTAAGAACAAATGCTATGAACCCTATTGATACTATCAAAGGATTGGACTGCTATCTTACTTGTGTAATCAATTTTTTTTTTTGGTTTTTCGGGCCACACCCGTTTGATGCCCAGGAGTTACTCCTGGCTAAGCGCTCAGAAATTGCCCCTGGCTTGGGGGGACCATATGGGACGCCGGGGGATCGAATCGCGGTCCTTCCTTGGCTAGCGCTTGCAAGGCAGACACCTTACCTCTAGCACCACCTCGCCAGCCCCCTGTGTAATCAATTTTTAATTGATGTGTTACTTTGAACTTGTGTGTTTTGCAAACCTACCTCTTTATTCATATATGTGCTAAATTTTGACAAATCTGAATGTGAGGCTTATGTTCTAGGTAGCTAGTGAGAAGATGGCAGCATGGTAAATCACATAAAGATCTCTGTATCTTACTTTCATAGTATTTTGAACTCATGGAGAAGATACAGGCATCATTCAAAAAACTGCATTCTAAGTATATGAAAATTTGATGAATGAGGCTAGAAAGACAGTAGGATACTTATTTTGCATGTGGCCTATATGGGCTCAATCCCCAGAACCACATATGGTCTCTTGAGCATTACCAGAAGTAATCTGTAAGCACAAAATTAGGAGTAAGTACTGCCAGATGTGGCCTCCAAACCAAAAAAAAAAAAAAAAAAAAAAAAAAAAAAAAACCGAAAAGAAAAGAAGGCAAAGTAGATCATCTTTTCATAAGATGAAATAAAGTTTTCCTATTCTTTGGAACAAGTTAGATTTTTCTTCATAAATGCATTTTTGTCTAGCACTTATTTTATATATATCATATTTATTTATATTTATGTGCATATATATCTGACACTACATTATTCTCCACTAGTTTCCCAAACACCCCTGGGAGTGACCTTGAACAGAGAACCAGAATTTACTACTGACTTTGCAACTGCCGTTGGTGCTTGGGAGACCTGGTGGTAATAGGAATTAAACTTGAATCAGCTACATACAAGGTAGGCACTTAACCTCTTCAGCCCCTACTTAACCTTACTATTAAATGCTTCTATATGTTATCCTATTAGTAGAATGCAATTAATCTATCTTCCTGTTAGTTTTTTATTCAGCTTATAAACAATGATCCAATGAACTATTTATTATTCTAGTTGAATAGGTATTTTAGGGTACTTTTTAATGTATTCATGTTTTATCCTCCTACTAGCCTCTGCACACTTTCACTTTATTCAAAATATAGACTAAATGCTGCCTTTCTCCAATAAACTGTGCATAGGGTCCTTTCTCTTGGGATACGTAACATCTTTTTTGCTCAATAACCTTTCTATGTATGTAATCATACATATCTTTGATTTATATCTTTTATTATATTGTGGATAATGAGAATAGAGTTTTGTAAGGTATTTAATTTGTTTCCCATTTTTTTTTCATTTTGTTTTGGGGCCATACCTGCAGTATTCAGGGTTTACTACTAGCTTTGCTCTCAGAGCTCACTACTGATAGTGCTCAGGGGACCAAATGGGATATCAGGAATCAAATCTGGGTTAACCACATGCAATGCAAGTGCCATACCTGCTATACTATCTTTAGGGTCACTGATTCTCTCTGTGCAAGTGCTATATATATATATATATATATATATATATATATATATATATATATATATATATGTAGTTTCTTAGGTTTCTTAGGGAGAAACTCAAGCAGCCTTTGGGGGAAGAGAAGAGGCACTAATGATGTTAGTTACTTATAATAAAGCTTTCTTCTTATTGACTTGAAAGATAATGCAACTACAAGTACCGTACATTAATAGTTTGCTGTGTGCCACTATGATGTCTAATATTACAGTAAGTTAGCATGAGATTGTAAGAAGAAAAATGTGTTTTATTGCTAGGAAAAAGGAATCCATCCTAAGAGGTAGAGATAGATATAAGAAGATTGATTTGAAAAATTAGGTTTAAAAAGTTCATCAATGGGTAGGTTAAAATCTAGCTTAATCCTTCCTTTCCTTTAGATGAAAAAAATAATTTAGCTTAGCGATGATTTTCCTTTGTTGGTAACCTGGGTCTTTCTCGTAGTCATAGTAAAATCTTGTGGAGCAGAAAAAATAGACAGGAGTATGGATTTCGGAGCCAGAGGGTAAAGTCTTGCTCTGTTGTTAACAAAGTGAGAATCTTGACTGAATTATAGAATCTTAGTATCACAGTGTCCATAACTGAAGAAAATGAAGATTAAAGTCTATCCCTTAGGACTGCTAGGAAAACAACATAAGGCAGTTCATGTGGTTCAATTCCAAGTAAGCTCTCAGAAAATAAGGCTATTTTTATCTTCCTAACTAGAAGTCTATAAACTTTTTATGTTAAGTGTCAAATGGCAAATCTGTTCATTTTGCATGGTAATAATTTCTGTAGCAACTATCCAAATCTTCTTTTAGAGCCTGAAACAACAGCAACAGGCAATAGATAAACAAATGGGGATGATTATGCTATAATGAAGCTTTACTTCATAAGTAAGCTGCTAGTCAAATTTGACTGGGTTATAGATTATTGACCCTTGTTCTAATCTAAACTATGTAGGAATAAATGTTCTGACTTACCATATATCTAGATCCCAAGGATGATAAAACTAATTTTAAAGACTGAATTGTTCTCTAAAGAAAGAAAGAAAAAACTCTCAGTTCTAAGCTGAAAATGAAAGAACTATTGTACAGATTTAAGTGGTCCCATCAGTATTTGATGGGATGTTGTAAACATACAAATTCCAAGATCCCACCAAAAAAGGAATCTCATCCAAGAATTTTTATTTTGGGGGAAATTCTGAGAGACAGAAATTTCCATAGACTTGCTATGGGTTGAGGTACTTCAGCAGGTCTGGGAGAAACAATGAATGGTATCCACATTCTAAAAGCTTAACTTGTGTGTTTTTTTTTTTTTTTGGATTTTGGTTTTTGGGTCACACTTGGCAGTGCTCAGGGGTTACTCCTGGCTCCAAGCTCAGAAATCGCTCCTGGCAGGCTCGGGGGACCATATGGAATGCCAGGATTGAAACTAATGACCTTCTGCATGAAAGGCAAATGCCTTACCTCCATGCTATCTCTCCGGCCCCAAAGCTTAACCTCTTAAGTCGACTAAATATCTAGACCCTTGAGATGAATACTGAAATGTTATTAAATTTTTTCTATTAAAATATCTAAATTAATTTCAAAATTAAGTTAGCATAAACATATCTTAGGCAATGAGACATCATGGAAATTTTTTTGTGGTAAAATCTATACCAGAAGAAAACTTTGACAATGTATGAGGAGGAAACTAACAGAACAAAAATTCCTCATGTTTTCATGTTCCTTCAACAAAGATTTTATTTTATTTTATTTTTATTTTTAATTTAATTTTTTTTTTTTTTTTTGGTTTTTGGGCCACACCCGGCGTTGCTCAGGGGTTACTCCTGGCTGTCTGCTCGGAAATAGCTCCTGGCAGGCACAGGGGACCATATGGGACACCGGGATTCGAACCAACCACCTTTGGTCCTAGATCGGCTGCTTGCAAGGCAAACGCTGCTGTGCTATCTCTCCGGGCCCGATTTTATATTTTTGACTATAATTTAAAAGCATAGTTATTACAAAACTTTATTTTGTATTTATGATGATGATGATGACACATCAGGAGATGCTCAGGGGTTACTTCTGAATCTGAGCTCGGGAATCTCTCCTGGACCAGAGGACCATATGGGATTCCAGGGATCAAACCAGGCTAGCTGTGTGCAAAGCAAATGTTCTACCTGCAGTACAATTGCTCTGGCCCATATATATATATATATATACACATTTACATATTATACACATATATAATATATTATATATGTGGGCTTCTTTTGTGATAGTTGATGTTATTCACATTTAAATGACATAAGCTTATATAACAACTTCTAATATTTGCAAACATTTGATTTGAAAATGCTTAAGTAAATATTTCTCTTTCACTCAATTTACTTAGATTATTGAATTTTCAATAAACATTTCTTTAGTTTATGCCACCTTGCTACTGGGGATTATTGAAGTCAAGGTTGATTGCCTTTCTAAATGACTTTTGGGGCTTCCCAATTATTTCCAGGGTGTCCTGGGGTGAGTCCTAGCGCTACACAATCAACAGAGTTTAATGACTCAAGTTTTATGACTGCATAGGATTAGTTTTGCTGTGGTCTCCAGGGCTACATTGGTGGTGTGTAGGGGCCCCATTGTGTCAGTGATTAAATTTGGGACCTTTTATATGTAAGGAATGAGCTCCAGAACTTGAGCTATATCTTCTTAGGCCCTAGTCTCAACACTTAAGATAACATAAGATTGCTATAATTTTGGATTAGTTTGGAGCACTAAAAGCAAGAGGAATTTTCTTTTTCTGAGGTTCATTTAGATTAGAAGATTATTTAGTTCCTTCAAATTTTTCTATGAAATTGTAGAATAAGCTACAAGGAAGTAAAAACATTTTTCCACACCTAGAGGTGCTCAGGGCTTACTCACAGCTTTGTTTGCACTCATGGATCACTCTTGGAGAAGCTTGGGGTGTCAGGATCAAATTTGCTGTCATTTTTTTTTGTGGTAATAGGATTTGTGATGTCAGGATAAAACATGGGTATGACATTGGTGTTCAATGGTTATGTGTTGTGTGTACAGTTATCAAATCTTTAGCAGTGTATCAATGACTTTTTAAAAAAATGTTATTTTTTAATTTAAACACTGTGGATACAAGGTTGTTTATAATACTGCTAATTTCCCCACAGATAAAAAAAAATGGTTCATGATTGAGTTTCAGGCATGCAATATACAACACCCTTTACCACTAATGTCTCAAGTTTCCTTCCTCCTCTACCCCATGCCTGCCTATGGGACCAACAGTTTTCATCTCCTCCTCCTCTTCCTCCTCCTCCTCTTCCTCCTCCTCCTTCTTTTTCTTCTTCTTCTTCTTCTTCTTCTTCTTCTTCTTCGTCTTCTTCGTCTTTTTCTTTTTCCATTTTCTTCTTCTTCGTCGTCTTCTTCGTTTTCTTCTTCTTTTTCTTCATTTTCTTCTTCTTCTTCTTCTTCTTCTTTCTTCTTCTTCTTCTTCTTCTTCTTCTTCTTCTTCTTCTTCTTCTTCTTCTCCTCTTTCTTTGTTTTCTTCTTCTTCATCTTTTCTTCTCCTCCTCCTCCGCCTTCTTCTCCTTCTCCTTCTTCTTCTTAGTCTTCATCTTCTTCTTCTTGTTCTTCTTCCTCTACTTCTTCTTCATCTTTTCTTCTCCTCCTCCGCCTTCTTCTCCTTCTCCTTCTTCTTCTTAGTCTTTATCTTCTTCTTCTTGTTCTTCTTCCTCTACTTCTTCTTCATCTTTTCTTCTCCTCCTCCTCCGCCTTCTTCTCCTTCTCCTTCTTCTTCTTAGTCTTCATCTTCTTCTTCTTGTTCTTCTTCCTCTACTTCTTCTTCATCTTTTCTTCTCCTCCTCCGCCTTCTTCTCCTTCTCCTTCTTCTTCTTAGTCTTCATCTTCTTATTCTTGTTCTTCTTCCTCTTCTTCTTCTTCTTCTTCTTCTTCTTCTTCTTCTTCTTCTTCTTCTTCTTGTTCTTCTTCTTCTCTCTTTCACTTTCTTACTTTCTTTTTTCATCACAGCCCCTTTTAGACACTGTGACTTGCAATATTGTTACTGAGAGGTATCATACTTATCACTTTATTTTCTTTCAAGACCCAATTCTTTTCCAGAGTGGTCATTTTCAACTATCATTGTCATAGTGGTACCTTCTCTTCCCTAACTGTACTCTCCCATTATTTGTAGGACTCTTCATTCTATGGACTGGTTCTACTGACCCTCATCTTTATTATCTCTGGTTATTATTACCTTATTTTTTCATTTTTCTTTATTCATGTCTTTATACAATTTGATTACAAACATAATTGTAGTTGAGTTTTAGTCATATAAAGAACACCCCCTCCCTTCACCAGTGTGACATTCCCATCACCAATGCCCCAAATCTCCTACCTTCCTACCCACACCCACCTGTATTTGAGACAGGCTTTTTACTTCCCTCATTCATTCACATCGTTATGTGTAGTTATATGTAGTTATATTTGTGGTTATATGTGTCAGTGTAGTTTTTTCTCTAACTGCACTCACCACTCTTTGTGATGAGCTTCCTATCATGAGCTGGACCTCACAGCTCTCATCTCTATTGTCTCTGAGAATTATTAAAAATGTCATTTTTCTTAAAACCCATAGATGAGTGATACTATTCTGTGTCTATCTCTCTCCCACTGACTTATTTTACTCAGCATAATAGATTCCATGTACATACATGTATAGGAAAATTTCATGACTTCATCTTTCCTGACGGCTGCATAATATTCCATTGTGTAAGTATACCACAGTCTCTTTAGCCAGTCATCTGTTGAAGGGCATCTTGGTTGTTTCCTAAGTCTGGCTATTGTAAATAGCTCTGCAATGAATATTGGTGTTACTTTTCTGTTATAAGTCCCACAAAGACACATGAAAAAGTGCTCCACATAACTAATTATCAGTGAGATGCAAATCAGAACAAAACTGAGATATTTCGCACCACAGAGACTGGCACACATCACAAAGAACAAGATCTTCTAATGCTTGTGTTGATGTGGGGAGAAAGGGACACTAATTCACTGCTGGTGGGAGTGTAGACTGGTCCAGCCTTTTGGGTAAACAATATAGATATTCTTAAGAATTAGAAATTGAGCTTTCAGGTAAGGTGCCTGCCTTGCCTGCGCTAGCCTTGGACGGACCGCGGTTCGATCCCCCGGTGTCCCATATGGTCCCCCAAGCCAGGAGCAACTTCTGAGCACATAGCTAGGAGTAGCCCCTGAGCGTCACCGGGTGTGGCCCAAAAACCAAAAAAAAAAAAAAAAAAAAAAAAAAAAAGAAAGAAATTGAGCTTTTATAAGACCCAAAATTCCACTCCTAGTAATATAACCTAGAAGCCCAGATACACAATATAGAAATGCCCTCTGAATCCTCATGTTCATAGCAGCACTTTTCACAATAGCCAGAATCTGGATACAACCCATTGTCCAAGAACAGATAATTGGATAAAGAAATTGTGGTATATCTACAGAATGCAATACTACAAAGCTGTTAGGAAAAATGAAGTAATAAAATTTTTTATACATTGATAGATATGGAAAGCATTATGGTGAGCTAAAGGAGTCAGAGGAGGATAACATTGAATGATACCCATGCTTTTTGCTGTTATGCTTGCCTTTCTTTCGAGAATTAATGAATCTATGGCACAAGCTGGTGGTGGCAGTGAATTGTGGCTCAGTTTTGACTTTTGTGATAGCATTAATGGAACTGGTGGGGCTCATGCTAAGTGAATTAGTTTTGACGGAGAAAGACAATACCGTTAGATTTTACTCATATGTGGAAAGCAAGGAAACAGATAAAGCCAAACTGTAACAAACCCTTGAACTCTGATTGAAGAACTGATTTTATCCAAGTGGGAGTTTAGAGGGTGCTCAGTGGATGTTGGTGGATGGATGTTGGTGGTAGGCTGGTTGATATGGTGTGATAACATACTTTTTGAGAGTTTTGAAATTTTACCTCTAAAATATATGTCCATAAATCAGTATTTCAGAAAATTTAAATTATAGAAATAAAATGTTCATTAATGCATTAAAAACCATGAGGTCAACTTTATTCACTGCTCAAGTGAAGACAAAAATGACATTAACTTACCCTCAAATTGCTTAGATCAGTGATTTTAATGGAAGAAAGAACACCAATTTATTAATAAACTATATTATTGAAAGTGAATCCTTGAGGAATTTTGAACTGTGCAACACATCCATTTTTATTGGCTTCACATTGTTATCCTTTCAGAGCTATTTATAATGTTATTTAACTGAAAATTCCTTTCCATGTTGTCATTTGTCTTCCATCTCCAGAATACTTCTCATCCAAAATGAAAAAAAATGTTAGTTTTTCTTCTACACCTCCTTAAAATCAATTGAAAGTGGCATCTCCTGGGAATGGATCCATCTCTTATCCATGTCTAAAGTTTCTCTGCTTCCAGCAGGGAAAGAAAATGGAGCTTCCTTTCAACAATTTTGTGTTTCCAAAGAAGTAGACCTCAGGCAATGGCTCTCACTCCGATTTACTTAGGAATTATCTGCTTTGACATTCTTTTCTTTTAGAAAAAATAATGAGATTCAGATATACCTGTGACCTTTGAATTTGTTCAAGGCCCCATGCTCTGAAAGTCTCCACCCTTGGTTTAAATTATCTTGCTGTGTCCATCTTGAAATTGTTAATAAGCTTTTAACAAGGTGCCCATGTTGTCATTTTGCTCTGTGCCAGGTTATGTAGCATGTCCATGTGAGAGCCAAACTGTTAGAACACTAAAAACTTCTCTCTACAAAACTAATTTTCTTATGGGGAAAGGGAAATGCAATGAAGAGTTGATACAGTGAAGTGTTAAAACCGTTACTCCAGAATCTATGAGACAAATGATAAATCAGTTAAAGAAGTTCTTCCTCTCAACTGGTTGTTATGCTAAATATCATGTGTGATCATATTTCATTTCTTATATAATCTTTAAGATTTTGTTATGGTTTTCATATTATAGATGAGTAAATAAAAAAATTAAAGGTAGAGAACATGCTGTTTCAGGTCAGTGAACTATGGAGAGGAACTAATGTGGTTTATTTGTTTGTTTATTTATTAAGTTGGTTTTATTTTGAAAGACCATAGCGGTATCTATCAATTCATTAACGGTTACCACTTGGAAAAAAAGGTTCTACTCATTTAATTAATCTTAAATTCAGCCATTTTCTTTAGTTAGATATTCTGGAAGGTAGATACACACTGAGCAGGAGGCAAGTTGATGGATAACTTTCTTTCTTCCTTTCTATTTTTTTATTAATAATAATACTTTTTATTGTGAACAAAGAGTGACTAACAAATCTTTCACCTGATTGAAATAGCGGAGCTTTTATATGGAGACTGGACATTAATCTTATATGGTAAGGTGCAACATTGAGCAGAGGTTCAGAATTTATATATATGGACCAACATCCTTTTTATTTATTCTTCTAGCTTTGGACAATTAAATTATAATATATTTTGAGATAACTAACAACCAAGTAACTTTTTGAGGATGGAGGCAAATCTAGGTTTAAATATTATTTTTTTCTTTTCTTTCACTAAAGAATTTGAGTCTTTATTAAAAAATCTGTATTTATAATATCATGAAAAGGCCAGTCAGGACATTATATTTGATATATTTTGTTTTTCACTGCCCAATATACATTTCCCTTTCCTCTCATGACACAGTGGTTCGATTTTCTTTGGATGACTCCTCCTTCCCACACTTTGTCATTGTTATTTTTGTAGAATTGCTCCAACTCAATATCAGGCAATCAAAATCTTCAATACTTTGTAAGCCATCATCCCAAAAGGTTTTATGATAGTTCCAGGGATGGAAAACTGTGGGAATCATTACAAAAAAGAAGCATTAATTTTTTTGCTGAACTAGAAAATGTAAAATAGAAACTTCTTGGGTTTTCGAATTCAAGCAGAGCCAAGAGCTAGATGAACAAATATTCTTGATGTACTTGAGCTCCTTGACCCTTTCCCATTTACTCCCTAGATAATTTGATTTCATAATCTTTTCTGAGAAAATAATTTTTTACTCAATCCAACTGACTTTGAGTGGAAGTTCTGTCACTTGCAACTAAGTGAATTCTGGTTAACATACTCAGCAAATTCATATATCAAAGAAAAACATCTCCAATGTCAACGTTGAGTGGTTAAATTAGTAGCTATTCATACAATATTAATTTGTGTTTCTTCTTTAATAGATAGAAATAAATAGGAGTTAGGTGACAGATACAGTGAGAAATCCCACAAAATCTTCCTTTCTAAGGCGTCTGAGTATTCCACATTTGGAATTTTAGAATACACTACAAAGAAGTACAATATATATTAAATGTTGCACCCAGAGGTACTCAGCCTTCCTCTTGGCACTTTGCTCAGGGTTTACTCCTAAATATGTACTTACTGTTTATTCTTGACCTGGCTCAAGAGATCATATGGAGTGTCAAGCATTGAATCCAAGTTGGCTGTTTGCAAGACATGCTTCATACTCCACGCTATTGTTCTTGTCACCAAAATATTAAGCTAAAAATTCAAGTATTAAATAGTCTCATAAACCTGTCTTCTATGTTGCTTACTTTTTACAGTCCAAAAGTAACAATTATTTTTATCTTCAATTGTTGTATAGAATTTTCTATTTTTAATTACTTAATTTAAACAACATAGTTACAGAATTGCTCATGATTGAGTTTCTGCCTTGGAATATTCACTACCAGTGCACTTTCCCCTTCACCAATGCCCAGTTTCCCTCTCACCATCCCACTCCCACCTGCTTTGGGTCAGGCATTATACTTCTCTCTCTTTTTTTTCTGACACTGTGGTTTCAACTATTGTTAATGAAGGGTTACCATGCATGCAACTCTATCCCCTTTTTGCACTCAATTCTTGTACAGAATGATCAGTTCCAACTATCATTTTCATAATGGACCTTTCTCTATCATAACTGTACTCAGCACTTTTCATGGCAAGTTTGCCACCATGGGCTGGTCCTGTTGGCCATTGTCTCTGTTGTCTCTGAATGTTATTACAATACTATTTTTAAATTTCTTATATTCCACAAATATTAATCTATGTCTATCCCTCTTCCTTTGACTAATTTCATTAAGCATAATAATCTCCATCCCCATTCATGTATAAGTGATTTTCGTGTCTTCAGTTTTCCTAACAGCTGCATAGTACTCTATTTTGTAGATATGCCACAGGATTTTTAGTCATTCATATGTTCTGGGGCACTTGGGTTGTTTCCAAATTCTGGCTATTGTAAATAGTGCTGAGAGGAACATAGGAATGCAGAGGGATTTTCTGAATGATGTTTTTGGGTGCCTAGAATATATCTTTAGAAGTAGTATTGCTAAATCACATGGGAGCTCATTTTTTTCATTTTTTTTGAGAATATCTATATTGTTTTCCTAAAAGTTTGGATCAGTCTACATTTCCACTAGCAGAGAATGAGCGTTCCTTTCTCTCCATATTTGTGCCAACACTGGTTGTTCTTGTTCTTTGTGATGTGTGCCAGTTTCTGTGATTTAAGATGATATCTCATTGTTTTTATTTGCATCTCCCTAATGATTAACGATGTGGAGCATCTTTAAATGTCTTTTGGCCACTTATATTTCTTCTTTGAGGAAACGTCTGTTCATTTCTTCTCCCAGATTTTTTTTTTGTGTGTGTGCCAAGTTCTATCAGTAACCTTGTATATCTTAGATATCAATCTCTTATCTGGTGAGTATTTTTTTTATTTTTTTATAATTTTTATTTTGATCATAGTGGCTTATATATTGTTGACAATAATATTTTAGGTACATATTAACATAATATCAGGGGGATTCCCATCACCGAATTATCCTCCCTACACCTCCGTTCCCATCCTACCTCCAAGAGTATTTTGTCATATTTTCTCCCAGTCAATGAATACTCTTTATATCCTAGTCACTGATACCTTTGAAGTGCATAAGGTTTTCAGTTTAATGTAGTCCAATTGGTTTATCTTTACTTTTGCTTGCTTGGTAGTGGTATTCATTCTTGAGGATATCTTTAGTTTCAACATCATGGGGTATTTTGCCTAAAATTTCCTCTATGAGTAATATGGTTTTGTCTGGTATCCAAGTATTTAATATGGTTTTATGTCTGATATCCAGGTATTTAATTCGTTTTTATTTTACCTTTTGTGCAGGGTATTAAAGAGAGATCTAAGTTCAATTTTTTTTTGCATTTAATTAACCTGTTATCCCAAGACAACAGTTGAAGAGGCTTTTTTTTTGCTTAACTTTGTATTTTTTGCTCCTTTATCCAAGATTAATTGATTGTCACAAAATACCTAAGACTATTCCATTGTTTAGAGGGTCTGTTTTTATTCCAATAATTTGCCGTTTAATAAATATTGCTTTATTGTACAGCTTTATTGTACACTTTATTGTACACTTTATTGTAAAGTTGGGGAAAGTGATGCTTCCCATATTTTTTTCCCAATGATTGCTTCTTTAGCTATTCATGGATATTTATAGTTCCAAATGAATTTTAGGATTGTTTGATCCACTTCTTTGAAAAAATATCATGGGTATTTTTATAGGAATTGCATTAAATCTGTACAATGCTTTGGGAAGTATTACCATTTTTATTATCTTAATCATTCCATACCATGAGCCTGGTATATGTCAACATTTCCCTGTGTCTTCTTTGATTTCTTGAAGCAGTATATTTAGCTTCTTTCCATAGGTCTTTCACCTATTTATTTAAGTTGACTCTAAGATACTTGATTTTCTGAAATACAACCGTGAATGGTTTGTTGTTTTAACGTTTCTTTCTTCTCTTTAATTATATATGGAAAACCCCAGGGATTTTTGCATTTTAATTTCGTTGATGCCCACTTTACTATACAAATCTATTGCTTCTAGGAGCATTTTGTAAGTCTTTATAATAATATAATTATAAATTATAAATTATAATATATTTATATTATATATTAATATACTATTTATACTATATTATCTTTATATAATTTTATAAATTATATAATATATAGTATCATGTAATCTGCAAACATAGAGAACTTGATTTCTTCCTTTTTTATCTGAATGCCCTTGATATAATTTTCTTGCCTAATTGCTATGGCAAGTAATTTCAGTACTATATTGAATAGAAGCAAGAAGGGGAAACGCTTGATTTCTTCCTTTTTTATCTGGATGCCCTGGATATAATTTTCTTGCCTAATTGCTATGGCAAGTAATTCCAGTACTCTGTTGAGTAGAAATGGCAAGAGGGGAAAACTTTGTTTTGTGCTAGATCTTAGAGGAAAGGCTTTTAGCATTTCCTCATTGAGCATGTTTTCTGTGGGCTTCTGTAAATGGCTTTGACTATACTCAGAAAAATTCCTTCAATTCCCATCTTGTTGCGAGTTTAGGTGCCTTCAGATATTTTCTCTGCATCTATTGATATGATCATGACTTTTTTAAAATTTATATGGTGGGTTACATTGATTGACTTGTGTTTGTTAAACCATCCGTGCATCTCTGAAATAATCCTGCTTGGTCATGGTGTATCACCATCTTGTTGGATTTTATATTCTAGTATTTTTTTTTTTTTTGAGGATCTTTGCATCTGTGTGCTTCAGGAATATTGGCCTGTAATTGTCTTTTTTTGTATCTATTTTTGCTTTTGCTATCAGGTGTTAAATTCATAGAAACTATTTGGGAGTGTTTCTCCAACTTCCTGGAAAAGCCTGAGTGGATTGGCAGGAGGTCCTCTTTAAAAGTTTGAAATAATTCACTTGTGAATTTATGTGGCTTTGGGTTTTTGTTTTTGGAAGCCATTTTATTACCATTTCAATCTTCTCAATAGTGATAAGTTTGTTCAGATATTCCAAATCATCTTGGTTCAAACTTTGTAGGTTGTAGAAGTCCAAGAATTTTATACATTTCTTCCAGGTTCTCTTGTTTTGTGCATAAAGACTCTCAACGTAATTTCAGATTACCCTTTGAATTTCTGTGGTATCTCTATTGATCTCTTTATTACTGATTTTATTTATTAAGTTTTCCTCTCTCTTTTTCTTTGAGTCATGCTAATAATTTGTTGATCTTGCTTACTTATATTAAGAGTCAACACTTGCTTTCAGAATCTTCAGGATTGTTTTGGGGTTTCCAATTAATTTCTGCTGTAAATTTTTTTCTTTTTGGTTTTTGGGTCACACCAGCAGCGCTCAGGGGTTACTCCTGGCTCTACACTCAGAAATAGCTCCTGGCAGGGTTGGGGGACCATATGGGATGCTGGGATTCGAACCACTGTCCTTCTGCATGCAAGGCAAATGCCCTACCTCCATGCTATCTTTCTGACCCTCTGCTGTAAATTTTATGATTTCTCCTGTCTGCTTATTTTTGGTTTATTTTGATGGTTCTTTTCCAATTTTTAAGCTGTGACATTAAGTTATATGTAGGCATTTTGTTTCCTTCCTGATGCATGCTTGCAAAGCTTTGAATTTTTCTCTTAATACTTTTTTGCTTTGTCTCACAAATTCTGATAACATATCTTCATTCTCATTTTTTTTAGGAATCTTTTGATTTCCTTTTTGATTTTATCTCTGACACACTGGTCGTTCTGTAGTGAGCTGCTTAATGTCTAGATGTTAAATTTTTTTCCTTCGTGTCTGTTTGTAATTCAGTTTTATTTTCAGTGTATCATGATCTGAGAAGGTGATTGATATACTTTTTTATCCTATTGATTTTATGGAGGTATGTTTTATATCGCTGCATGTCCATGCACATTAAAGAAGAATGTATATCCAGTTTCTTGGGGATGAGAAGCTCTCTCTATATATCTACTAAGTCACTCTGTTTCATTTCTTCCTTCAAATCCTGTATATTCTTCAAATCCTGGTTTATATATCGAGGTGACAGGGTGGTGGTGAATTCTCTCTCATCTATTGTTTTGCTATTGATGTGTTCCTTCAATATTATTAGGAGTTATTTTAAATGTTTTTCTAGGACCCTCTTTTGGTGCATATATGTTTAGAATTGCGATTTCTTTCTGACGTTCACATCCTTAGTTTAGTAAAAAAGAAAAAAGATAAAAAAAAAAAAGCCTATCTCTGGCTCTTATAACCTTTGTAAGCCAAAATTCTGTGTCTTGTGATATTAGTATGGACACACCAGTCTTTTTTGAGGGAATTGTTTGCTTCAATGTTTGTTCACCAAACTTTCACCTGCTTCTGTGTTCGATCTGATTATTCAGATGTGTTTCTTGCAGGCAGAAAAATGTTGGATTCAATATTCTGACCCATTTGGTCACGCTGTTTCTCTTAACTGATGCACTTAATCCACTAACATTGAGAAATGTTTGTCTTGCTATTTTTTTTGTCATTTTGTAGGAGTGTGTTTGTTGCCTTAAAGTTGAAATTTCAATTCTTCTTTTAAGGTTAGTTTTGAGAATGTAAGTTTCTGAGTTGGTTATCTGTGAAGCTGTGTATTCTTCGTTCAAACTTAAAACAAAGTCTGGCTGGGTGAAGTATTCTTGGTAAAGAATTTTCTTGAGTTTTTCCACTATAAACTGCTTCAGATCTGAAGGGTTGCTTCTGATAAATCTGCTGTAAATTTTAAGGATGCTTTTTTTTTAATGTAATTTTACTTTTAGATCTTGTTGATTTCAATACTCTATCTCTATCTGTAGTTTTCATCATTTTTACCAGGATGTATGTGCTTTGGGGTGCTTTACTTTGGCTTTTTTAGTTGGTACTCTTTGGGCATCCATGATGTGGTTGAATGCACTCTTCATCTTTGGGAAATTCTCAGCAATGATGTCTTGATGGTTGATTCTTCATGTGTTTTTTCTTCCTGGGTCTCTGGGTCTCAAATAAATCATATGTTGTTTCTATTGAATTTATACCGAAGTTTTATTGTTGTCTTCTCACGTATTTTTGAGGATGTTTACATCTTCTGCTTATTTATTTATTTTTTATTAAATAATTTATTTATTTAAGCATCACAATTACAAAAGTATTCGTAGTTGTATTTCAGTCATCAAATGTACACTACTCTTTACCAATTTAACTTTCTCAACACCAATGTTTCCTATCTCCTCCTTTACTACCTTTTGCTTGTCTTCAGGACTGGCATTCTATTTCTCTCATTATCATTGTCATGGTAGTTGTTAGTACAGTTATTTCTCTCATGACACTCACCACTTATAGTGGTAAGCTTCATATAATGGGCTGGTCCTACCATCCCACATATCTATTGTTTCTAAGTATTATCACCATACTGTAGTTTGCTTTTTTTTTTTTTTTTGTTAAGTACTTACTTTTTTTTATTTAACTCATAGAATAGTGAGACTATTTTATGTCATGGGGCTGGAGTGATAGCATAGTGGTAAGGTATTTCCCTACCTTTGGCTGACCAGAGATCAATCCCCAGCATCCCATATGGTACCTCGAGCCTGCCAGTAGTAATTTCTGAATGCAGAGCCAGGAGTAACCCCTGAGCACCTCCTGGTGTAGTCCCAAAAAAAAACAAAACAAAAAAGCATAGAAAAAAAGATTATTCTGTGTCTATTAATATCCCTCTGACCCATTTGATCAGCATAATAGTCTCCATGTCAATCTATGTATAGGCAAATTTTATGAATTCACTTTTCCTAACAGCTGCATAGTATTTCATTGTGTAGATGTACCCCAGTTTTTGTTAGCCACTCATCTGTTGTCAGGCACCTGGGTTATTTCTAGGGTCTGGCTATTGTAAATAGCACTACATTGAAGTCAGGACTGCAGAGGGCATTCTTGTTTGTGTGTGTGTGTGTGTGTGTGTGTGTGTGTGTGTGTGTGTGTGTTTTCCAGGGGCATATCCCTAGAAATGGAATTGCTGGATCATAAAGGAGCTTAATTTCCAGTTTTTTTTCCCGAAGAATATTCATATTGTTTTTCAGAAAGTATGGACTAGATAACATTCCCACCAGCAGTGAGTGAGAGTCCCTTTCTCTCTGCATCCACTTCAGAACTGGTTGTTAATTGTGATGTGTGCCAGTTTCTGTGATATGAGATGATACCTCATTGCTGTTATAAATTGCATCTCCTTGATGATTAGTGATATGAAGCATTTTTTCATGTATCTTTTGGACATCTGTATTTCTTCTTTGAGGAAATGTCTGTTAATTTCTTCTCCCCATTATTAATGGGGTTATATGTATTTTTCAAGTTAAGTTTTGTTCTAATATATTACATATTAGCCTCTTACCTGATGTGTAGTGGGCGAATAGTTTCTCCCTTTCCTGGGTGACTTATTTATTCTATTCACTCTTTCCTTTGAAGTACCTAAGCTTCTTAGTTAAATGTAGTCCCATTTGTTTATCTCTGATTCCACTTGTTTGGACAGTTTTGTTTCCTCTTTTATGATGTCTTTAGTTTCAATGTTATGAAATATCCTAGAGTGCTTGCATTAAATCTGTACAATGTTTGAGGGTTATTGTCATTTTAATGATGCTAATCCTTCCAATCCATTAACAAGGTATATGTGTCCATTTCCTTGTTTCCTCCTTTATTTCATGGAGCAGCCTTTGTAATTTTCTTTGCATAGATCATTCACCATTTTTGTTTTTAAAGTCCTGTGGGTTTCAGGTTCTTTGTTTTTTTGGGTTTGGTTTTGGATTTTTTTTTTTTTTTTCTGGAGTCAGACTTGGCCTTGCTCAGGATTTACTCTTTTTTTTTTTTTTTTTTGGTGTTTGGGCCACACCCGGCGTTGCTCAGGGTTTACTCCTGGCTGTCTGCTCAGAAATAACTCCTGGCAGGCACGGGGGACCATATGGGACACCGGGATTCGAACCAACCACCTTTGGTTCTGGATCGGCTGCTTGCAAGGCAAACACCGCTGTGCTATCTCTCCGGGCCCAGGGTTTACTCTTGACTGCACCCCGGAACCACTCCTGGAGGGTGGTGGTCGGGGGAGCCTATAAGGAGCTGGGATTGAACCCCAGTCGTCCCTATCAAGGCAAACACCCTCTTGGCACTCAGCCCCAAGAGTCAGTGAATGTCCCAAACTCAGACACCAAGGTCGAACTATACTCAATGCCTAAGTAAAGATCAAGTCCCGGATAAAAGGATACTGGGGGCTCTCCTCTCCAGCAATCTAACTCATGGGCCTTTGACCCACACCCCACTGTGCTCAGGGCTGACTCCTGGCTCTGTGCTTTGCTACCAGCGAGACTGTGGAATGCTGGGATTAGAACTAGGGTATTTACATGAAACCTCTTCATTCACCTCTTTAGTTGACTCAAAGGTATTTGAGTTTCTGTGGTACTATTGTAAATGGGAATTTTTAGAGTATATTTCTTCTCATTTTTTTTTTTTTGGTGTATAAGAAGGCCATTGAATTTTGCATGCTTATTTTGAATCCTGCCATTTTGTTTTATTAACCTGTTGTTTCTAGAAGCTTTTTGGTAGGATTTTCAAAATTTTTTGTTTAGGATTTTCAAAATATAATATATCATCTGCAAACGGTAAGTGCTTGATTTCTTCCCTTTCTATCTGGATCTCCTTGATATTTTTTCTTATCTAATTGCTATGGCAAATACTTTCAGTATTATGTTAAATAGAAGTGATGAGAGGGAGCAGCTTTGTGCAACATTTTAGAGAAAAGACTTTCAGTTTTTCTCCATTGAGGTTAATGCCTCCATGGGCTTGTAAATGGTTTGACTATATTTAGAAAAGTTCCTTCAATTTCCATCTTGTTAAGAGTTATTTTATCATGCACAGGTGATTTTGAATCCTTTCTGTATCTATTGATATGACTATGAATTTTGTTGATATGATGTATTATATTGATTAACTTGTGTATATTACACTATCCTTGCATATCTGGATTAAATCTGCTTGTCGTGGTTTATGATCTTCTTGAGATGTTGGATCCTATTTGCTAGAATTTTGTTGAAGATCCTTACCTTTATATTTACCAGGCATATTGTTGTAGTTCTCTATTTTTGTGACATCTCTGTTTGCTTTTGGTATCAGGATTGTTAGCTTCATAAAAACTATTTGGTAATGTTTCTGTTTCTTCAATTTCCCAGAAGATCCTGAAAATGTTATGATATTTTGGTAGGTGTTTGGTGTATCTATTGGTCTGTCTTGTCTAACAGAAGACCTTTTATTTTATCTTTAGGGCTGATTTTGAATCTGTAAAGTTCCTTAGTAATTATTTATCTGTGAAACTGTATATCCTTCTTTCAAACATGAATGTAAAACTGGCTGGGTGAAGCATTAATTGGCAAAGCATTAATTTCATTGAGTTTTGTCACTATATCCCATCACTGCTTTTGGACCTTGAGGGTTTCATGTGAAATACTACTACTACTCTAATCTTAAGGATACTCCTTTAAATGTTATTTCCCTTTTTGATCTTGTTGCTTTCAGTATTCTATCCCAATCTGTGGAATTTCTCATTTCACTTGGATGTATCTTAAGGTGCTTTACTTTGGTACACATCGGGCATGCATGATTTGGTTGCACGCAGTATTTAGCTCTAGGTTTTTTCTCTGCAGTGATATCCTTGACTACTAATTCTGCATGGGTATTTTCTTCATGGGTCTCTGTGACTCCAATGATTCTTATGTTGAGTTTGTCAAAAACTTATATTTCATCTGTTTACATTCTTTGAGTATTTTTTCCATTGCCCAATTATTTGTTTTAAGGTTATTTTTTTTAACATCTTCTGTTGTGTGGAGTTGTTATGCAACTCAACTTCCAGCTAACTGATTCTATTTTCAGTCATTATTGCTCTATTGGAGAGGATTTCCAGTGAGGTTTTCATTTCACCTACCAAGTTTTTCAGTTCCTTTATTTTATTATATTTACTTTATTTTATTTTAGTTTGAAGTTTTCTGGTTTCTACTTTCATATCTTCTTGATTTTTACTGGTGGTTCGTTCAGTTCATTCCATGCTTTCTTTGAGTTTTAGCAACATCCTTCATATTTCTTCTTTAAAGAAATTATCTTAATCTTAGATGTTAAGTACGTGGTTAGTACTTTTCGGGTCATCAGAGCTACCATTTTCATTCCCTAAACATGCTGAAAGCCTGCATTGTTTTCCCATTGTCATGGTTGTAGTGTGCTGTTTTTTTTATATGCTGTGCTGGGGATTATTGACTAAGAGAACTGTGTGGCTGTGATACTGAGGTGATGATTTCTGGGCATCCAGCACCAAGCAGATTCTCCTTTCTGTCTCTGTTTTTGATAGTGGGGCGTACACTTACCTGGCAATGCTTTCTGGCCACACAGCACCAAGCAGATTTCCTTTTAAGGTTATTTTCTAATCTCTTTTATTGTATTAGCCTGTTATGCAGATCATCTTTCAGCTCACTGATTCTGTCTTCAACAGATGTTACTCTGTTGGTGAGACCTTCCAGTTAATGTTTCATTTTGCCTAATGAATTTTCCAGTTCTCTTATTTCTGTTTGATGTTTTTGTCATTTCTACAACCATATCCTCTTTTTGTGGTTTGTGTGGTCCATTCCATAGTTTCTTTGTGTTTTTTGAACATCTTCCACATTTTCTTTCTAAAATCCTTATCAGAGATTCTAGGTAGGTGGCTAGTCATAGTTGGATTTTCAAAGATATCATCTTGATGCTCTAAGCATGGTGGGGTTCTTTTATTTACATATTGTCATATTTGTGATGGATTTGTTTGTGTGCAGCAACTCATTGAATAAAAAAAATATGGTGCTATAGAGTATACTGCCTCTTTCATGGAGAAGAAAACATTCACCTCCTGCTCTATGCTGAGGAACATAGTTTCACCTCATCTGGGTAATAGCTGGGGTCTGCTCATCTCATACTGTGTGCTGAAGGCATGGTCCATAAAAATTTTGAGTTTCTCTCTTTCTTTCTTTCTCTTTTTCTTTTGTTTTTCTTTTTCTCATTTGGCCACACTCAGTAGCTCGAAGGAGTTACTCCTGGATTTTTGCTCAGGGGACCATATGGGATGCTGGGGGATTGAATATGACTTGGCTGTTTGCTAGCAAATGCCCTACCCACTGTGCTATCACTCTGGCACTGGATTTGCTAATTTTGGAGAAAGACATCTACCTGCTTCATAGAAATATTGTATAAATTGTCATGCGTCACTCTTTTTTCCTGGTTTATGGTAGGCAACCCATTATATTACAAATTATCAGACACATAAATGAGCTTAATGAATAAGAGGTATACAGTCATTTCATTTCTATAGCTAGACTGGATGTCTGTGGATGAAGTATGTCCCTTAATTCAATATCAACCTACATTCAAACTGAAAGTAAATGGTAGTCTCTTCTATGTTGTCTATTGAGGCATACTAGAGGAACTTAATGATCATTCAGAAACAAATTGCAAATGTTTTTTCATTTATTTGCCAAAAGAAACTTTTTCTTGAATGCTTCATTTTAAAGACTCTGTTGAACACAAAATATCTATTCTAAAAATAAATATGGAAAAATCTATAAAGTCCTCTTGGCTCTGACAAAGTAGTAGTGGGCAAATGTGTATGCATGTCAATTTGGTGACTTTGCACATATTTTCATCCAGGTCACATGACTGATTTTGTCAACCCCAGGAAAAAAAAAGGAAGAGAAAAACCTGATTCCCCTCACTTGCTAAGTGCAGTACTGAAAGCTGTCCAGTCAATGGTGGGTGCATAGTTCATCAACGTAGAATATCTTTTGCTTTGCAATATCTCTACATTAGTTGTCTATATATTTAAACCTTTGGGAGAGCGTATGCTTAACTTTACTCTATTGGCCAGAGTCATTTATTAATAAATGACATTCTCCTAGATACTTCAGAGCAAAACTTCTCTTTTATTTTGCTCCTCAAAGTCTTATTAGAAAAAATTTCATAATAATATGATTTACAATAATGATAGCCTGTGTATAATTCTGAGTTTTTAACTGGGGCTCTCTTCTTATCTTATATACCTAGCTTGGTATATAGATATGCTAGGTATATAGCACCTTGAACTTGCAAATTTCTTTAAGATGGAGTAAAATAGAGATAAACACATGGATATGGTTGCGTTGTTGCTTAGACTAGAAATAAGGAAATAGAGATAAGTGCTTACCACGACTTTAGCATGATTTGGACATATAGGAGGTCCTCTACACTATCTCCTTATATCATTTTTCTTGAATCTGGACTCTAGTTTGTATTCACTCCCAGTCTCAGAATCTGCATCTTCTTCTGTAACAAGAATAGAAACATGAATTTGTTGCTCAAAAAAGAAATCACAAAAATGTAAATAGTTTTTTATATTATAATTGTGTTCTATATAATATTGGGAATTTTTTCCCAGTATTAACACTAAAAACTTGTTTATTTAAAATTTCACTTCAGGATGGAACATCTCATATTTTATCTGGAAATACTACCCATAGGCTATGTGACTTTCAATGTCACCAAATGCATTCAATCATATCACGCATAGGGATACTCTTAACAATTATCATTTATTACATGCCATATGCTATCTAATCATATTAGGTTTATTGAAAATTTATGAGCAATTTTTTATATCTTGTGATAATTAAATGGTAACATAGAAGTTAAATAACTGATCCATATCCTCACATCTAATAAACAATTGAATTATGTTTTGAACCTAGCTTAAAAGGATACATTATGTTCCATCATGTCATAAAATGCAATAATATATCCATCAAGTATTGAATCTACATGTGAACAATAGATAACAGATATTATTATATGACTGAAAATTCTCAGATTCTCACATAGCTCTGTCTCATGAAATAAAATTTAGAGAATTATAATTCATCTGTCAAAATGAAATTTAAAAATTCAATTTAAAAGAGCTCAAATATTTGAGTAATACTCATCAAAATTTCCTTCCTTTTCCTGCCACTTCTTCATACCCTGGTATTTTGTTTCCCTAATTTTTAATATGACAGTATGATTTACCATATTGCTTATAATACAGTCATTTCAAACATTAAAATCCACCCAGCAGTGTCACCTCACTTTACCAGTATCCTCTATCTCCCACCCACTACCATAGTATGCCTCCATGCAGGCAAAAACAAATTTACTTCATATTAGAACACAAAGGCAAATGGGATTATCAAAATTTAGATAAACACAGGTCAATTTAAAATGATTGTTATAACTCTCTATGATGTTAGGATTTACTGGGCTATGGTTGTGAGTGGTGTTTGGGCCACACCTGGTGGTTCTCAGGAGTCACTCCTGGCTCTATTCTCAGAAATCTCTCCTGGAAGGCTCGGGGTAACATTTAAGGCGCCGGGAATCGAACTCAGTTTGGTCATGCATTGGCCTTGTGCAAAGCAAAGCTGTGCTATCTCTCCAGCCCCTCCCATGGGTTTTCCTTCTCTTTCTTTCTTTCTTTCTTTCTTTCTTTCTTTCTTTCTTTCTTTCTTTCTTTCTTTCTTTCTTTCTTTCTTTCTTTCTTTCTTTCTTTCTTTCTTTCTTTCTTTCTTTCTTTCTTTCTTTCTTTCTTTCTTTCTTTCTTTCTTTCTTTCTTTCTTTCTTTCTTTCTTTCTCTCTCTTTCTTTCTCTCTTTTTTCTTCTTTTAAATATAAATCTTATTTAAACACCACGATTACAAACATATTCGTAGTTGGTTTTCAGTAATAAACAGAATATCCCCCTTGATCAGTGCAATATTCCTACCACCATGGATTTTCTTACCGGACTGACACCACTATAAGATCTTGAGGTGTTCGTTGCCATATTTTATAGATCTAAAACAAATTTGATGCCTTGGAGATTTGTTGAGGTTAAGTTTAAGAGCTGGGTTGTTTCTGTTGGATGGTATGACACTGGGCTGTAGTTGATTGTGCAGAAAGAAAAATCTCTTTCTAGTTTTCTGATAATATCACAGAGGTATAGGCCGGGACTGACTATCTGGGAAGTATTAGAGACCATTATTTTCCTTTGTAGTTTGGTGCACCGTGTTACTTAGCAATTATTTTTTTCCCTTTGAATTTCTCTCTTGGCAAAAGTTTCTCCACCTTAGTTTGTGACTTATTTTTCCTTTTTCTCTTATTTGCTCTTTTATAGCTTTGTTATGTAGATTTGTTTGGCCTCTATCCTAGAAGAAGGAGCTCATATTCTTTAAAAGAAAAGAAGAAAATTCGATTAGTAATTTCAAAGTAATCTTTGGCAGGCTGGGGAAATTGCTCACGTCCATTTGAAGCCCCAATGTTAATAATTTTTAGTCCTTTTGCACTAGGCATTCATTAAATGTCATTTTTCCTGCTTTTCCTTAAACCTGACCATATTTTGCCTGGTATTATGTTCAATCTCAATATTTATATAGTTCAACCTCAATATTTTCCACATATCTTGTAGTTGAGGAGTAAATATCAATAATCATTGATATTTCAATGGCTAGAGGGAAGTGAGAAAAAAGAAAAGAAAAGGTGCTTTTCTACTTTTCCAATTTTATTACTTTATTAAAACATCTGTCTTTCATAGTTTCTCATAATACTCTTGTTTATGCCATTCCATTTTCCATCACCAGTCCCACTCCCAGTGCAAAGTTTCCTCCACCATTTCCCACCTTTCCCTAAGCCTACTCCCTTGGTAGACATGATGTAATTAATAGCCTGAGGTAGCTTCTATGCTACTTTCACATCTAATTTGATGGGTTCCCTTAAAGTGTCAATATTGAAAACTTTGGAGGTGTTGCATGGCAGCATATGTACTAAGTGGTCCAGGAATTTCAAGTGATTGATATCGTGGTGACTGTGGGCATGTGACTATGGCTGCCAGGGTGTACAAAAAGGTGAGGGAAGCTGCCTGCACTTACTCCAACAAAGTCCAGAAGATCTCTACCCAGATACTGGCATATTCAAAGTTTTTGTCAGTTAGGTGTCTCTGCAGAGTTCATTGGCAAAGTGGTGGAGTTGGAACTCTGGTGTGGTGGTAATCATGGATTATGGGTACAACTACCAAGGCTACAGGAGGCTGGGGACTTTCCCCCATCTCCTTAGAGTGGACCGGTTTTCAGCTTCAAGGCCAGTGTACCCATGGCTTTTTACAAAATAAATATAATAGCAAAGGTGCTTTCTAAAGGAATATGCTCCTATAACAAGAGACAATGAGAAAACAATCTAAGACATTGCTTTTCTTGAATGAAAAGTCTTCGTCTGTAGTGTCATTGTCTTCTAAAAACTGTTGGGTTGTTCCAGATGAATGAATAGTCAAGGAACATGTTTATAAACAGCAGATCAATATTTCTTTCTCTGTATTGTTCAATAATAAAGCCTATATTTGACATGTATCCTATGGTTACTATATGCTATAGTAATTGCTCATTCTAAAGTCCCTAGTGGAAATTTATATTTAGTTCACTTTGGCCTTTTTAGTCAAAACAGAAAAAAGCTTGAAGTTCAGTTCTTAATGAACAAATGTATTTAAAAAATATATCTTGTTTGTTTACAAACATTTGTATGTCAAAGAAATTATTGATGTAATTTTAAACCAGTTCTTTTATAACTTATGAAACTTATAGGTAAAACTTTTATAGGTGTTGTGTATGTAAATATTTTAGGGGATTATTATGTTACTGACCCTACCCTGATCGGTGATTGTGCCCTATCCTAGGGTGTGATCTGGCATTCTGCCCCCACCCTAGGGTGGTACCTGATTCTGTTCCCACCATTGGGTGAACAATATTTTAGGGGATTATTATGTTACTGACCCTACCCTGATCGGTGATTGTGCCCTACCCTAGGGTGTGACATGGCATTCTGCCCCCACCCTAGGGTGATGCCTGATTCTGCTCCCACCATTGGGTGGTATCTGATCCGACCATTGGGTGGTACCTGATTCTGGGGGATAAAAACAAGGGTCTGTGGAAGGCGAGAGGCTTTTGGCTGGAATTTATGCTGAGTTTTTGGACTTCAGTCATGTCCACTGAATAAAGCTAATATTTCCACAAGCCTGATTGTCTGCGAGCTGTTTACCTGCCCTTTTACCTCAGAACCATCGGCTGGACAGGGTGGCAGATGCGTTTTTTCAAATGAAAATTGCATTGTCTCCAGCCGTCATAATTTGTGGAATTTCTGTGTTGGCTCACGCTATTACTGTGAGCATAATTATTGGCTGGTATTTAGGAAATAGAAAGTGTAGAAATGGTGAGGGTAAAACCAGTATGGATAATAAGGAAATCTTTCCGACGAAAATTCAGACCAAGGTACAGGTTGATGAATCCAGCCCCACCATCAACAATATAAAAATTTTTGCTGGAAGAAAAACAACTAGGAAAGTTAAGCCTAATTCTAGTGAATCGCATGACAGTAGTGACTCAGACAACGATCAGCCTCCAGTGCTAACTCCAGAAGGGAGGCCTCGTTCTATTCACAAAATTGAATCGCACAACAGTGCAGATTCAGACTATGAACCACACGCTCGGTCTCAGAGCTCTATTCAGAGTAATTTTGCTAATCCAGCCTCATCCCCTTTACATGGGGTAAATGTTTCTAACTATGTACCCTATCAGATGAAAGAATTAGATCAGTTTTAAAAAGCATGTAAAGAGTATGGCCCCAAATTGCCATACAGTGTGGAGTTACTAAGACTTTGGAGTCATAACTCATCTTGAACTTTGAATGATTTTAAAAGAATCGCTGAAATATGCCTGTCATTTAAACAGCAAACTGAATGGGAAATTTACTATTCAGAAGGCGTAAAAGCCAAATTATATAGCCCGGATGGTATGAAAAAGCAAGTGGCAGGTGTTACTCTATCGTATGGATTATTGATGGCAGAAAATCAATTTGCAAATATTCAAATACAAGGAGTTTTACCTAAAAAAATCTTAAATTTAATTAGGGATATTGCATGGGAAAAATTGATTCTAACAGCATTGGTAGAGGAAACTTTTTAAAAATTACGCAAGGCCCTATGAGTCATATGCAGAGTTTGTAGGTAAGATTAAAAATGCTCTGAAGTTACAAGTCGAAGATGAGAAGATGAGAAACTTCCTAGTAAAATCTTTGGCTTATCATAATGCAAATTCGGCCTGTAGATTAGTATTGAATACATTAAATGAAAAGGCAGATGTGAATGATTTCCTTTATGCCTGTCGGAATGTCTATGGGGAACCCCAACCCTCACCCCACTTAGACTCAGTGCAAACCTTCTCAGTTACCAAGGGAATGATGCCTTACTCCCCTCGGGGACAGGACACTTTCTGTAAACCAGGTCTTTGCCCAAAATGCAAAAGGAGTCGCCACTGGGCAAAAGATTGCAGATCCAGAAACCTCATTGATAATAACCTAAGTAGAGGTTTCAACACAATCCCCAGGAGGCAAATTGCCTGCTACCATTGTGGAAAACAGGGGCATATCAAAAGAAATTGCCATTTTCTTATAAATTCAGCTCCTCAAGGACACACATACAAGATGCAGGGAAACGTCCACAGGGCCTCCCCCCAGGCCCTTCCAAATCAGGGGCAAAGCTCAGAGACAATAATCCTTCCAAGCCCAGCCCAAGAAAATTAATCATGATAAGGGAACTAATTCACTCCACATCAGGGAGTGCCAGATTAGACATATTATGCCCAGAGGACATTACAATTTACCCAGGAGCATGCCCTTACATGCTAGAAACTGGCATTTTGGGCCTGCCACCCCCAGATACTATGGGTTTGATTTTTGGCAGAAGTTCCCTCAACATAAAGGGTATATCAGTAATCACTGGTGTCATTGACTCAGATTCTATGGGAGAAATCATTGTAGTTATTATTGTACCAGTTACATGTACCTTTAAAAAGGGAGAAGCGATTGTCCAGATAGTAATAGTGCCTTATGTCAAATTTGGGACATCAGATAAGACTAGAATTGTAGGTTTTGGAAGCACAGATCCGGGTGCTGCTCAAAACCCAATCGTGGCTCTGGTTATTAAATTTAAAGATGAACACCCAAAGATCAAACTTCACTTGGAAGGGCAACCCTTTGACAGAATGATAGATACGGGTGCTCAGGTTACCGTAATTTCTGATAAAGAATGGCCAGAAAATTGGCCTCTTCAGAAAATCCCGTATTCGCTAGAAGGAATAGGAGGCCTGAGCTCCTGTCTGTTGAGTACGAGGACTATGATATTTTATGGCCCAGAAAATCAAAAAGCAATAATCAGACCTCACGTGGGCCCATTTTTACCATGCCTGTGAGGCCATGACCTACACAAACTGTGAAAAGCAGAATTCCACACCCTATTAGCTCCAGAAGAGCCCGAGCCTTCTTTTGATTTAAAAACACAAAATTTTTAGTAGGGGCCACTACCATAAAAACACCAGCACCAATAAAAATAAAATGGAAATCTGACAAACCAATTTGTACAGGTCAGTGGCCCCTTAAAACTGTTAAGTTAAAGGTGCTGACAGAATTAGTGGAGGAACAGCTAAGTTTAGGACATATTGAACCATCTTTTTCTCAATGGAATTCACCTATATTTACTATAAAAAAGAAATCCGGTAAATGGAGACTTTTGATGGATCTTAGAGCTGTAAATTTATCCATGATACCTATGGGCAAATTGCAGACTGGTTTACCATCACCTGTAGTTATTCCAGAGGAATGGCCACTAATTATAATTGATCTGAAAGATTGCTTCTACCATATTCCTATCCACCCAGATGATAAAAAACGTTTTGCATTCTCAGTTCCTTCTCTCAATAATACCCATCCCTGCAGACGTTTCCAATGGACTGTTCCCCCCCAAGGCATGCTGAATTCCCCAACCATGTGTCAGTTTTTTGTAGATAAGGTTTTGAGCCCTGCTTGTGAAAAATTTTCTCAAGCCATGATATTTCATTATAGAGATGATATCTTGTTCACAATGAACAATGAAACAGATTTACAGGACTTATACTCTTATGTTATTGACTGTTTACAAACATCAGGACTGAAAATAGCTTTAGAAAAAATACAGATAATGCCATCGTATCAATATTTGGGTTTTATTTTGGACCATACGTCAATACGTCCACAAAAATATTTCTATCAAAAAAGAAAACCTCAGAATGCTTAATGATTTTCAGAGACTTTTAGGTGACGTAAATTGGCTCCGCCCTGCACTAAAAATCCCGAATGCAGAGTTATCTAATCTGTTTAAAACGTTGGAAGGTGACCCTGCTTTAGATAGCCCTAGAAACTTAACAACAGCTGCCAAAAATGAATTGGACATCTTCTTGAGCAGATTACAAAAATCGTTTCTCTTAAGATTCATCCCAGGAGAAAAGGTATTTCTGTTAATCTTCCCTACTATAGAAACCCCCACAGGAGCCTTGATGCAACAGTCAGGACCTTTGGAATGGGTGTATTTACATAACAAACAGCCTCGCTCAGTTGTCCCCTACTTGCAACTGATTTCAGAGATTCTTATCAAGACAAGACTCAGATCTATATCTTTACTAGGTTTTGACCCAGATATAAAAGTTTTGCCAATATCAAAAAAGGAAATTTAGTCAATATTGCCTCTTAATGAATCTCTACAAAGGGCCCTCTCAGATTTCACTGGAGAAATATCCTCCCATTATCCAGCAGGAAAACCTTGGGACTTTTTAAAGAAAACTCAATTGTTCGGTATTCCCCTATTCCCAATGTCAAGGTTTTTTTACATCTATGGATCCCAAAATGGAAAAGGAGGAATAACCGGAGACAACATTAATATGACCATAGATACCAAATATAAATCTGCACAGAAAGTTGAATTAGCAACGTTAGTTTACCTATTAGAAAATGTATCTGAAGCCATGAATATAGTTTCTGATTCTTTGTATGTGGTAAATTTATGTCATGTGATAGCCACTGCTTCCCTTAATGCTAATAACCCGATCATACAGAACTTACTTAAACAATTACAGCAGCTTCTTCAAAAACGAACTGAGCCCATCTTCATCATGCATAGTAGAGCCCACTCAGGTCTTCCAGGACCAATGGCTCAAGGAAATAAAACTGCTGACTTGCTAGCAAAGCCTATATTCCTGTAGAGGAACATTCAGTCCTACACACAAATGCTCACCATTTACATGTGAATTACCAAATTCCATGGAGGTAAGCTAGAGAAATTGTAGAAAACTGCAACATATGTGCACCGTTAACAAAAAATAGCAGGAGCAAACCCAAGAGGCTTACAGTCTAATGAACTTTGGCAAATGGATATAACTCAAACAGATTTATTTCCAAGAAAACCTTATCTTCATGTTGTGGTGGACACTTATTCTCGTTTTATGTGGGCAGTTCCTATGTCTTCTCAAAAATCTAAGGCTCTTTGTAGTTTTCTTTTACAATGTTTTTCTGTGATAGGTATTCCATATTCTATAAAAACTGACAATGGGCCAGCCTATGTTAGCAAAACTTTAAAAAAATTTTTTTTGTAAAGAATGGCAGATAAGACATCTGAAAGGAATTCCTTACAATTGTAGGGGACAAACCATTGTGGAAAGGACTCACAGAACCTTAAAAACTCAATTTCAAAAAAATGGAAAAAGAGTTTTACTACCAACGGATATGCTATCTTTGATTCTTATCACACTAAATTACTTAAACTTACCCCAAGGGAAAGTTACATTGCAGTGGAAAGACATTTTAAAGAAGATATTCAGAGACAAGAAACAATCCATAAACCTATTTGGATCAAGGAGGATGAAAAAGGGATAGCTGGATATCTTCTCCTAAGAGGAAGGGGTTATGCCTATATTTCTACAAATGACAACCCTCCCAAGAAATTTTGGGTTCCATTACGCCTTGTTAGAAATTGGGCTAGCACAAATGATCAGGTTCAGACTATAAACTCCCCTTCAGAACAAAAACAGAATAATCCAGACACTAACAGCAGTAATATTGCTGAGGTCTCTGGGGCAGGGAACAAGGATTTAGCTGTCACACACCATACACTGAGTGAGACTGATGGTAGTGATAAACCCTTACACTCTGAGATGCAAAAGGAAAGACAGGAACCTGTCTTAACTGGGCTCCAAAATATAGGAAACTCTTGCTACATGAACTCAATATTGCAATGCTTGTATACTATTTCAGACTTGACTCAGTATTTTCATCAAGATCATTATAAAAAGGATATTAACAAGAAAAATCCAATGGGGCATGAAGGTAAATTAGCCGAAGAATTTGGTCGGCTCATCAAAACCATGGGAAATGGATTTCATAGATATATTAACCCTGAAAGCTTCAAAGTAACAATTGGTTTACTTAATGACCAGTTTTCTGGACACAATCAGCAGGATCCACACAAACTACTGATGTTCCTAATAGAGGGACTATATCAGGACTTGCTTACTGTAAATCTAATGACAGACAAAACTACACATCTTATGGAAAATGAAAATTATGAACAATTTAGTCCAGAACACCAAAAGGCTCACAAATCTATTATTTATGATCTCTTTCAAGGACAATTCAAATCTATACTACGGTGTCTCACATGCCACCAAAAGTCTGAGGTTTATGAAACATTTGTTCATTTGTCTCTGGCTGTTACATCTACAGATAAATGTACATTACAGGAATGCCTCTCTGAATTTTTTTTTTTTTTGGTTTTTGGGTCACACCCAGCAATGCTCAGGGGTTATTCCTGGCTCTATGCTCAGAAATCACCCCCTGCAGGCTCGAGGGACCATATGGGATGCCGGGATTTGAACCAGCAACCTTCCGCATGTAAGGCAAATGCCTTACTGCTGTGCTATCTCTTCAGCCCCAATATTTTTTTTGTTTTTGTTTTTGTTTTTTGGGGCCATACCCATTTGATGCTCAAGATTTACTCCTGGCTAAGCGGAACGTTTTGCTTTTGATGGCAAACAAATAAAAAAATTGCACACTTACGTAGATTTCCCTTTAGAAGACCTCAATTTAGTAGAATTCACTTCAGAGAATAAAAGCAAGGTTAAGAAATACAACTTATCATCAGTGTCAAACCATTATGATAAAGTTCACTAGACACTGTACTTCATACTGTAAAATTGCTGCAAAACAACACTGGATCAATTTTGATGACAAGAAGATCAAAAAAGTCCCTAATACACTGGTAAAATCCACAGCAGCATACATCTTGTTTTATATTTCTTAAAGATCTACAATGAACACCAGATAATCATTTCACTTTCTTATCAGTTGCTATTAATGCTCTAGGATTCTTTCGACAGGCATGATCAATGAATATGGATTGAAAATCATGGACCCTCAATGTGTTTCTTTGTATGATGGATTTATATCTTGTTTTCATTATTGCTCTATGTCTCAACAAATATTTTTTTGGTATGAGTGAGTGTTATGGCCATATTTTTTTGTGAAGTCTGTATGTGTATGTCTTGCTCAGTGTCTGTCTGTTTTGCATATTTTGTATATAGTTCCCTTTTTCCTAACTTTATCTTCCCCAATTTAGTCTTCCATATCCTTCCTTCCTAGTCTATAATATTTAATTCTCAGGATTCCCTTCACATGTGCAACTCATCTCCTTCACCCACAACTACAAGCCTCCTGATCTCGGCCTGAGGAAGAAATCCATGACTGTTGGAGTTTTGTACCATGTTTGCTGCAAACTTGTTGGAAATGAAGCCACCTGGAATTTGTGTCACAATATAACCCCAGAGAAAAGATCCATGGATAAGACCCACAGTCTCTGGATCCCAGTTAAACTGTGCTATCTAAATTTCTGGTTTTCCATCCACATACACAATGCTATCCTTGACCATTTCTACAATGGCTACCCCAAGATTGCACCGATCTCAAAGGAAATGCAGAAGCCCAACTAACTCATGATGCTTCAACACATTTTTCCAGACCCATCAAGTGTCTTTTGCCAGTCTTCTTGAAGTTCCAAACCCCTCATCTTTACAGATTGGTATTGGACTCTGTAGAAATTTCACCTTTTATATTTTTCTTATAATTGTAATTCTTTGAATTTATATTTGGTACTACACTTCTTTTGACTATTGTAATTAATATTTTTCTATTTTAGTTCTTAATCTTAGGAATTGATGTTGTATTACATTAGGGTTTTGCTTTCTTGACTTTAGGTTAGTGGGTTAGATATTGTTGTCTATAATTTCCTAAATGATATTTTTGCCTGGTCTCAGGGCTTTTTGCGTGGGCTCATCATAGGCAAAATACTAGGTTTATAGGAGGTTCCATCCATTTTGGATGGCCCTCAAGTTGTTTGCTTACACAGGGAGGGTCTCTGCCTAAAACATTTTGTTTTGTTTTGTGACTTAAGCTCCCATCTATAAATAATCGACCTTATTGGTACATCAATTTCGGACATCATATGGACTTCAGCCTGGATTAAGAACTTGGATTAAGTTCAGAAACCTATTGATCATCATTGCAGTGCCCCCCCCCCCACTGTGCAGGGGGTATATGTTTCTTCCTCCAAAATAAGGGCCTAATTCAATGACCTCAAAGATGGGCTTTCTGGTCTACCTGGACTTGAATGAAGATAAGGCATTTGCCTCACATGCAGAAGGTCATTGGTTCGAATCCCAGTATCTGCCAGGAGCGATTTCTGAGCGTGGAGCCAGGAGTAACGCCTGAGCACTGCCAGGTGTGACCCAAAAAACAACAACAACTACAAATAAAGAAAAAGTGCTTCTCGCCTGCTACACAACCTTTCTGGCGTCTCTTCGAAGGATCTATGTACATCTTAGATTTATCTTCTCAGGAGCTTGTAGTTGATTCCTTGATACATGTTTCTGGTTTTAGACACCCTGTGTTTAGGTTAGAAGTTTTTCTTTACATTTTCCTGTGATGCGCTTATGCAAACAGCTGCTCTTTTATTATCAACTAGTTTTTCCTTTAATAATTGTAGATAATATTCGTTGTTTACTAAAAACAAATGGGGGAATTGTTGTGTATGTAAATATTTTAGGGGATTATTATGTTACTGACCCTACCCTGATTGGTGATTGTGCCCTACCCTAGGGTGTGACCTGGCATTCTGTCCCCACCCTAGGGTGATACCTGATTCTGCTCCCACCATTGGGTGGTATCTGATCCGACCATTGGGTGGTACCTGATTCTGGGGGATAAAAACAAGGGTCTGTGGAAGGCGAGAGGCTTTTGGCTGGAACTTATGCTGAGTCTTTGGACTTCAGTCTTGTCCACCGAAAAAAGCTAATATTTCCACAAGCCTGACTAGAGTCTGCGAGCTGTTTACCCGCCGTTTCACCTCAGAACCGTGGGCTGGACAGGGTGGCAAACGCGAGTGCTGAGCTGGAGGGGAAAGACCTCATCCTCCATTCCTCCATCAGTCAACCTCTTCAGGGGCTGACTTGCAACAATAGGTAAACTTATAGGTAAAACAACATATTTGAGACAAATAGAATAATTTGAACATAAATAGAACATTAAATGATATTAAGAAATCATTGTTGTGCTCGCTTTGGCAACACATATACTAAAATTGGAACGATACAAAAGATTAGCATGGCCCCTGCTAATCTTGATGACACGCAAATTTGTGAAGTGTTCCATATTTAAAAAAAAAAAGAAACCATTGTTGCACTTGTTGTTGTACCATTGTTGCATTGTTGTACCTGTTGCATTGTAGTACTATTGTTGCATGTTGTACCTGTTACAACAGGTAGCACAGCTGACTTAGCTTCAATCGCTGGGATCCCAACTGGTCTCCAGAATCCTTTTAGAAGTGATTCCTGAATAAAGAACTGGAGGTAAATCCTGAGCATTAGTGTGTGTGACCCCAATACAAAATACCACCTCTGGAAACCACTGTTATTGTTGTCAAAAATGGTAATGAAATTGGTAATGAAGTAAAAATATTTATTATGCTCACTGCTAGCAACAATATATATGTATATATATAATTGACTACATTAGATAAGATGTTCTAAATAAATGCTTTAAACTTAGATAAATTGATTCTTCTTACATATTCTTAGCAAAATCATTTAACAATGGTTTATCGTTAGTTACAAACTGCGAAGTAATGGTTGTCTTATACAGAGATAACAGTATAATACAAATGCTCATAGCAAAGAGCACCTTGATAAAACAAAAAACAATATTTCAATGCATAATGGAATTAGCAAATAACAAGAAGCAACATTCTGAAGGAGCATGATAAAGAGAGAAAGGGATATATGATGAAGCTGCTTCTATCAAATCATGCTAATGGGCATCAAGCCTACCTGTACTATGCAAAAGAGTTTCTCACTGACCTCTGTTTGTAAAAACACATTTTAGCTGGAAGATGTCACATTTTGCTTACAGATTTTATGGAGAGTAAAACGTGGCAAGAGGAATACAACCAACTAGGAAATCAGTCAATATTCAATGATTTTTCAGTTTAATAAACTCTGTACTAAGTTTTTAAAGTCACTGGTAAAGTTTTTATAAAATAAGTTACTCTTATTTTGTTGCATTTGTTCCTGTACAGATTTAGGAGCACAGATAAGGTCATTTTAGTTCTCACTAAGATTAAATATAGAAATAGAAGTCCCTTCAGTTAAATTGTGCCTCAAACATCAGATCTCAGCCAGTAAGTGGTATGGAGATTGCAAGAGAAGAATATAAATTGAGGCAGAGGATAAACTTTATAATTAAGGGGCTTGGAGGTGAAAACACCAATAAATTCACTTATTTGTTCAAAAGTAATGATAAACAGTTTATTATTGAGCCTTAAGAATTTAGTACAATAGCACATCAGTTTTTTTACTCTAATGAAAGTTTTTTGTGGGGCCGGGTAGGTGGCGCTGGAGGTAAGGTGTCTGCCTTGCAAGCGCTAGCCAAGGAAGGACCTCGGTTCGATCCCCCGGTGTCCCATATGGTCCCCCCAAGCCAGGGGCGATTTCTGAGCGCATAGCCAGGAGTAACCCCTGAGCATCAAACGGGTGTGGCCCAAAAAAAAAAAAAAAGAAAGTTTTTTGTAATAAATTAACTTATTATTTCATGTGAGAGATAAAACAGTAGCATGTCTTTTCTTTTGTCTATCATATATCATTTTTCAGGTTTCATAACTTATACTATACACCATACATCTATAATGTAGAATAAGAGAGAAATCTAGTGAATGGGTGAAGAGAGGTAAATTTTAAACTTGGCTCAACAAAATGCCCACATAAATTCTCTTTAATACATTTCCACAAATTGATGAAGTATTATGGCTAGAAGGGGAAACATAGGTTCCAAGTGGTTTTGAAACTTTATTTTTTTATTTTGGCTTGAAAAATATGTATGTCTACCAGTCATCAACAACTAAGGCACCCACTTTAGGTGTAATGGGCAAAGAATGATCCTTTGGATAACATTTATTATTGATCACAAATGTCCTTTGGATAGATTATGCTTCAACCCGCCATCAGGAGAAACCTATAGTTTCAGACTTAGCTATGTAAGCTTCTTCAACCAACAAATAGGATGGAAGGTGATATACACTTGAGACTGAGTGGTGTTCATCATGATGTTCTTCTGTACTTTTAAGAGATAGGTATTATTATTATTATTTATTTATTTATTTTTTTGTGGTCATACCCGGCAGTGCTCAGGGGTTATTCCTGGCTCTATGCTCAGAAATTGCTCCTGGCAGGCACCGGGGACCATATGGGACACCGGGATTTGAACTGATGACCTCCTGCATGAAAGCCAAACGCCTTACCTCCATGCTATCTCTCCGGCCCCTATTATTATTATTATTATTAGTTTTTTTTTTGGCCATACCACCAAGCAGTACTCAGGAGTTACTACCAGCTTTGCACTCAGAAATCACTCCTGGCAGGCTTGGGGGACGATATGGAATTCCTGGGATTGAATCAGGTCATCCCCACGCAAGGCAAATGCCCTACAGTTTCTGTACTCTATCTTTGGCCCAGAGATAGGTATTATTTTTATGGAGGTCAAACTCTTAGCTTGGGTTCCAGAATAAAGATGCCATTGGGAAGAGCAGCATCCCAGTCCATAATAAAAATGTAAATGACAAATAGTAAACCTTTGGTTGTTTTTAGTAATTATTGTTTTTTTGTTTGGGCCACATCTGTTAGACTTCTGCAAGCAATGAAAATACTCGCGTCCTTCTAGACTTCTTCCAGCTCACATTTTCTTTTTCTTAACCTACCAGGACTGAAGGTAGACTTTGTGTTGATTTGCATATGCTATTCTGATGTACAAATTTTGGGTGTAATCAGATTTGAGGTAGTATGGTAAAAGGAAATATCTTTTGTAAAAATCTCTTGAATCATTCATATGTATCCATCTGCTTCTACCTAAGTAAGAACTACTTCATCCAGGTATTGTTCTTTTGCACAAGACTATTAGTAGCAACAATATGATCTCAAATTTGTGTCAAGTTAGAACAATAATGTGCAGCTCCCAAGCTAGAAACACATCTTCTAATATTGAGGATAAAATTACTTGTGATAAGTAAAACTGGTTCTTGGAGTTTTGTTTCAGTTTATTTCCTCTTAGCATTTTCTCACTTTATGATGCAGTTTAACTGCCTTTTTAAGCTTAAGATCATTGTTAGGCTTTATGATCTTATAAACCAGATTGAACTTCTTAGCTATAAAAGCAAACAGTTCTGGGAAGGCAAATCGCATATTTTGAGTTTCTGTTAAGTTTTAAGCCCTTATATTCTATGTTATAGCATCAGAACGGCTCTCAACCAAATAGGAAATTATAATTCAGACTATGAAATTCAAAATCTAAATCACATAACCTGAAAAATGGAAGGGGGTGGATATAAATACAGGTCATTGCTCTAAAGAATCCTCCACAAAGTAATTTTACTTCACTTACTTATCATTTAAAAATTATTTAATCCAAAAGATTCCTCTGAATGAGGAATCACTTTCTTATTTTTAAAGTTTATTTTATTGAAACATCATCATTTACAATGTCCTACAGAGTTAGATTTCAGACATACAATAAATCAGGGCCCATCCCACCATCAGTGTCAACCTCCCTCTACCAATGTTCCCAGAGTACATCTTATAACAACAATCTTTGCCTGCTGGCCTACCAGTATAATAGGCCCATTTTATGTTTAGAATTGTTATAGTTTTGGTCTTTTGCTTCCATAGTTGTTGACTTTGGCTTGGATATTTAGTTCTTTCCTTTTTCTTTATCTCCACCAACACACCTGAGACCACTTGGGCCATGGCCCCCATTTTTCTTCCCCCTTCTTAATTGTATAGAAAAATGCAGAAATATGAGGTAACAAATATGAGGTAAACAAAGTAATTTGTGCCCCAAGGTTCTATAAAAAAGTGGGATACCCTATCTAAAAGATAAAAAAATGGGGTGGCAGTTTTTTGCATAATGTAGCAAAAGTTGGGGAAAATATGAAGAAAAAACCTTTGGCCTAAAAAACAGGGTGTCTCTACACATGAAGCATCCTGCCGTAAGACCAACTAGAGGCTCTGGGCATACTGTTGTCTGACCACAACGTCTTTCTTCATGGTTCCAGGGAGAATTTTACTTAATTAACCTAGATTTACAATAAGCACTGTGGACAAAAAGATTAAAGAGCTATTATAGACATATAAAAATTAAGACATTAAACCATTCTTATAGTGAGCACTGTAGTGGGAATCCATGGCTTCCAAATGCATTCTGAACCTGTTTCTGTGGATAAATACATCAGAATATTATTATAGACATCTATAAAGAGCAGCTTATTGAACACCTGCTAAATCTATACAGCTGAGCTATAGAAGAGATGTAAGATTTTGTGCTTCTCTTCCACTCAGTTTCTTTCCTTCATGCTATACTCTAGAGCCAACAGGTATTCAAGACAACTATTTAGACTACTGCATTTCTTCATGAATTTATTCTATACCACATATAAGTTGTATGGAATATTATGTATCACATATATATGATGCCATTCTGTATTTATCCTTCTTCTAACTTACTTCATTTAACATAGTACCTTCTAGTTCTATCCATGTTTTTTCAAATTGCATGATTGCATCATTCTTTACAGTTATGTACAACATCTTTATAATCCATTCATTTCTTATTGGACATATAGGTGATTCCAAATCTTAGCTATTGTACTGAATGCTGCAATAAACAACATACATCCTTTTGGATAAATATTCTTGTCTTGGGGATAGATACATAAAAGAAGGATTGCTGGGTCATATGGCAGCTCAATTTTGAGTTTACTGAGAACCCTTCATACTGTTTTCCATAGAGGTTGGACCAGGCAGCATTCTCACCAGCAGTGGATGAGAGTTAATTTCTCACCACATCCTCACAGAGTTAGTTCCTATTATTTTTGATATATGCCATCCTCAGTGGTGTAAGTTGGTGCCTCATTGTTGTCTTGATTTGAATTTTCCTAATGATAAGTGATCATGAGCATTTTTTTGTGTTTTTCATGTGTCTGTTGGCCATCTGTTGATCTTCCTCAGAAAAGTGCCTGTTCATTTTCTCTCCCCATTTTGATGGGGTTTTTAGGTTTTATGGACTTAAATTTTGAGAGTACTTTGTATATCTAGATATTAAACCTTTATTTGATGTGTTGAGTGTAAATTTTTTCTCCCATTCAGTTCGCTTTCTTTTAATTTTAGCCCTAGTTTCTTATGCTTTTTGATTTGATGAAGTCCCATTTATTCAGATTTGATGCTATAGTCTTATCATCAAAGACTTTTTTGAGATCTTGAACTGGTCCACCTATGTTTTCCTCAATAAATTTTATAAATTTGAGTTTAATCTCAAGGTCTTTATTCCACTTTGAATTGACTTTTGTGTAAGGTGTTAGATATGGATCAATCTTTAATTTTTTACACATGGTTATCTAATTGTTCCAACACTGTTGAAGAGACAGTTTTTATTCCATTTCAAGTGCTTGGCTCCTTTGTCAAAGATTAGTTGGCAATATCTTGAGAGTTTGTCACTAGATACTCCATTCTGAACCACTGGTCTCAAATATGTCTGTTCCAATACCATGCTGTTTTGATCACTATGGCTTTATTGTAGAGCTTTAAGCTAGGTAATGAAATGGCTCCCAGTTTCTTGTTCCTCAGTATGGATTTGGCTTTCCTAGGTCTTTTATGGTTCTACACAAACGTAATAACTGCTTGTTTTATGTCCTTAAAATATATTGTTTGAATTTGAATAGAGATTGCATTGAATCTATATAGTAACTTAAATAAGATGGTCACTCTGATTATATTGATTCTTCCAAACCATGAGCATGGAATGTTCTTCCATTTCCTTAAGTCTTCTTCAATTTCTTTCTGAGGTGTTTTAAAGTTTTTGTGGTATAGGTCTCTTTCACCTCTCTTGTTAGGTTGATTCCTAGATACTTGATAGTTTTGGATTCTATTTTAAATGGGATATACTCTTTGATCTCATTCTATAATTCAGTATTTGTATAAAGAATTGCAATCATCTTTTGTGTATTGACATTGTAGCAGCCATTTTACTGTATTGGTTTATTGTTTTTAGGAGCTTTTCTGTGAATTCTTCAGGGTTTTCGATGTATATCATCATGCCATCTGTAAATAGAAATAGTTTGACTTCCTCTCTTTTTAATTCAGATTTCTTTGATTTCCCTTTCTTCTCTGATTGCTATTGCGAGGACTTCTAATACTATGTTGAAAAAGAGTAGAGATAGTGGCATACTTGCCTCAATCCTGATCTTAGTGGAAATGTGTTCAGTTTTTCACCATTAAGAATAATGTTGGCTGAGAACTTTTTATACATAGCTATTACTATTTTGAGGAAGTTTCCTCATACACTTACTTTGTTGAGGGATTTTTTTCATGAATGAGTGTTAGATTTTGTCAAATGCTTTCTCTGCATCAATTTGTATGATTATGTACTTTTAACCCTTTTTTTTTTTTACTGATGTTGTGTATTATGTTGATTGATTTCCTTATTGAATCATCCTCATCCTTGCATCCCTGGGATGAAACCCTCTTGGTCATGATGTATAATCTTTTTGATGCGTTGTTTGCTAAGATTTTAAGTATTTTTGCATCAATGTTCATTAGTAAGAATGATCTGCAGTTTTATGTGCCATTATATTGTGTAGAGTTGTTGCTTTGAGTTACTTTTTCAAGCAATTACCGAAATAATTTATTATTCTCCATCCTCCCCCCCCCCCCATTGTACTGGTAAAAGGCTGTAAGTACCTTTGGGAGAAAGATTAACAACACAAATTTTTGGCAATTGATTAGTTGACTTATATAATCTGTCTTTGAGTACTTCATTTAGACTTGGTTTAGTTTGCACAAATATTGCTAGTTCTTTTTTGTCTGAGAATGTTTTTAAGACTCTCTCCTATGTAAATGAAAGTTTGCTGGTTAGTGGACTCTTGGTTTAAAGTTTCCTTTATCTTCCTCACTTGTTCTTCTCCTTTCCCTTTTACCTCTCCTTCTGGTATTCTTTCCGAGATTTTTTTTCTTTTGTCTGTGTTCATTAAGTACCTTATATTTTCTTCCATTGTTTTGTCTCTTCTTTCTTTTTTTGGCTTCTTTATCACTGCTAGCTTGGAATTGGCCTTCAAGTTTGTCTATGAGATTCTCCATCTGTATTATTCTAGTACTATGACTAGACTTGCTAACCTGTTTTTTAGTTCCTTCAATTCCATTTGTATGAAATCTCTCATCTTGTGAAAGAGTTTTTCTTTGAGTTGGTTGAATTGTTCATCTATATATTGCTTAATTTTGTAGGCTAGTGACTCCTTGATTTCTGTTTCAAAAACCTTAAGTGTTGATTTTAGGTCCTCATTTATAAGGCTCAGAAGTTTTGGTGAAGTTGGAAATTTGCCATTTCTCTCCATGTCCCCAGCTATAGTTATCTTCCTTAGTTTCCTCATTGTTTCTTGCATTTAGTAGTTGGAATGCTGGAGTTTCAGCATGTTTACAAAAGTGATCTACTGAACTGATTGTATAAAAGGTGCCTAGAGATATATCTGCTTTAGAGGTTATTTTCATAAGCCAGAGAGGTCATCTAAGTATGATAAAAATATTTCAAACTGGGGCCGGACGGTGGCGCTGGAGGTAAGGTGCCTGCCTTATCTGCGCTAGCCTAGGACGGACCGCGGTTCGATCCCCCGGCATCCCATATGGTCCCCCAAGCCAGGAGCGACTTCTGAGCGCATAGCCAGGAGTAACCCCTGAGCGTCACCGGGTGTGGCCCAAAAACCAAAAAAAAAAAAAAAAAAAATATTTCAAACTAATTCATTAGTTTTCTCAACTGAGTTTTGAACTGTATATTTTCTAGGAGAAGGAAGCTTTGTCCAATCTGCCTGGAAAAATATGAAATAACTCGAAACATCTTTGAGTGGACACAAGCATGTCTACAAAGTTTGGAATGAGGAGGATTGATGTGAGGAACCACAAACACACACACATACACACATCTGAGATGTCTCGCAGGAAGGAGGGGGATCAGGTCCTAAAGTGGGACTCGGAAGTGCAAGGCCATATCACTTCCAGGAAGAACCCTGGTGCACTGCCAAAAATTTGTTATTAATTTTTCTTCCAGCCTTTCCACAAAAGTACTTACAGCCTTTTACCATTGTAAGTGTACAATGGGGGACATATGGAGAATAATAAGTTATTTTTATAATTGCTTGATACAGGTCTTGATTTATATTAATTCCAAGATAAAAGGAACCTTATTATAATTTGCCAGTCAGAGAATGGTCTTAGAGAGGTGAAGCCTTTTAGTTCATCTCCATCTTGCAGCATATAAATTTATACTGATGTTAATTTCTCATGTCTTAAAAAGTATTTTTATTATTACACACTTATTTCAAGCATTAACTGTTCCAACATACAATTCTACCACCAATGTGAACATCCCACCACAAATGTCCTCAGTTTCTCACTCACCAACTCATCCTGCTTCCTTGAAGGCACAAATTTACCTCATATCATTTAGTACAACACAAAGGCAAAGAGAATGGTCAAAACTATAAAATAATTGCCAATTTTAAATAATTGTTCTATCTCTAAATGGCGCTACTAAAGTCATTGCCTAAGGATTTACTGGATTGTGGTTGATGGTGCTAATTGAACGTTTTGTGTTACTGTTTAGGCTCTTGGCTCTTGGTTTAGGAACTTGGTCTTCTATGACCTCTACTGGACTTTCCCACCAGATTTGCTGTAATTTACTATACTGTTACTGCTATAAAATTTTGTGGTCATAAAATCAAGGTTCTATAGACTAAAAATATTTGGTGGCTTGGCAGTTTTATAAGAGTCAGTTGTAGAGCAGCTGGACCATTTCTGTCCAAGGTTGTTGGCTTGGCTGTGTGATGCTTTAAAAGGGAATCGTCCTGGGCCGGAGAGATAGCATGGAGGTAAGGCCTTTCATGCAGGAGGTCATCGGTTCGAATCCCGGCACCCCATATGGTCCCCTGTGGCTGCCAGGAGCAATTTCTGAGCCTGGAGCCAGGAATAACCCCTGAGCACTGCCGGGTGTGACCCAAAAACCAAAAAAAAAAAAAAAAAAAGGGAATCGTCCTGCTCTTATTCAGAAAGAGCCCGAGTTGTCAGCCTTGACCTGTCTTGACTAATCTACCTTGGAAGATTCAGCAGTCATAAGTTTTTTTTGGATATTGGTTGAGGGCAAATCTTCATCTTTTGAATGCATAACACTCTGAAACTTGCAGAATTCCCCTACACCTTGATATGTGAAAGAAAGATGGTTACAATGAAAAAGACTAATGGGAGTCACAGAAAGACTTTTTGAAGTGTTCTATTTATGTTTTCTCCTTTTAATTGCTAGTGAAAATTTAAAACGTGTCTTTGAAGTATATAGACAACTGTACTCTTCTGCTTTTATTTTGGGATTTTATATATATATATATATTTATAATTATCTTTATTTAAACACCGTGATTACAACATGATTATAGTTGTATGATTACAGTCATGTAAAGAACACCCCCCTTCACCGGTGCAACATTCCCACCACCAATTTCCCAGATCTCCCTCCTCCCCACCCCCTACATCTGTACTCGAGACAGGCTTTCTACCTCCCTCATTCATTCACATTGTTATGATAGTTTTCAGTGTAGTCATCTCTCCAACTGCACTCATCACTCTATGTGATGAGCTTCATGTCATGAGCTGCACCTACCAGCCCTCATCTCTCTTGTCTCTGAGATACTGTTAAAAATGTCTTTCATTTTTCTTAAAGCCCATAGATGAGTGAAACCATTCTGCATCTTTCTCTCTCCCTCTGACTTACTTCACTCAGCATAATAGATTCCATGTACATCCATGTATAGGAAACTTTCATGACTTCATCTCTCCTGACAGCTGCATAGTATTCCATTGTGTATATGTACCACAGTTTCTTCAGCCACTCATCTGTTGAAGGGCATCTTGGTTATTTCCAGAGTCTGGCTATTGTAAATAGCGCTGCAATGAATATAGGAGTAAGGAAGGGATTTTTGTATTGTATTTTTGTGTTCCTCGGGTATATTCCTAGGAGTGGTATAGCTGGATCGTATGGAAGCTCAATTTCCAGTTTGTGAAGGAATCTCCATATTGCTTTCCATAAAGGTTGTACTAGACGGCATTCCCACCAGCAGTGAAAAAGAGTTCCTTTCTCTCCACATCCCTGCCAGCACTGCTTGTTTTTCTTTTTTGTGATGTGTGCCAATCTCAGTGGCGTGAGGTGGTACCTCATAGTAGTTTTGATTTGCATCTCCCTGACAATTAGTGATGTTGAGCATCATTTCATGTGCCTTTTGGCCATTTGCCTTCTTTTTCAAAGTGTCTGTTCATTTCTTCTCCCCATTTTTTTTGATGGGGTTAGTTGTTTTTTTCTTGTATAGTTCTGTTAGTACCTTGCAAATTTTGGATATTAGCCCTTGGGATTATATTTTTTTGATATTCACTTTCTTTTGATATATATATATTTTGATATTCACTTTCTTTCACTTTCTTCTTTCTCTTCTCTAGTCCTCCTTCTCTAACCAGCAATTTCAGTTTATATGTTTGTATGTGCTTAATACATTTTGTAATACTCTAAAAATCATTTATGAAGATCACATTTAAGATGATGAATGAAAAACAGCATAAGGGACAATAAAAATTTATCTGTAGGCCTAACCTCTTTATTAATTTAGTTTATATTCCCTATATCAAAAAAATTTATACTTGATTCCATTTTAGAAGAATATTGCAATAACAAGAAACTTACTATATAATCATTATTAATTCATTTATTTTAAAATTTTATTAAAGCATCATAGTTTATTTTTATTTTGCTATTGGACCACAGCCAGCAGTGGTCACGGCTTACCCCTGGTTCTGTACTTAAGGATCACTTCTGGCAGGCTTGGCCACATGGAATGTGGGAGTTTGAACCCATGTTGGCAGTATGCAAGGCAAACAGCCTACCCACTGTACTATTGCTCTAACCTCTAAAATACCACGATTTACAAAATTATTCATAGTTGGATTTTTAAACATACTATGTTTCCAGCATCAATTCCACAATCAGACATATTCGTCCCTCTGCCAGAGGGCTGTTTCCCTTCTACCCCTAATTCATGCCCTGATCTACCACCCTGACAGGCACATTTATAAATTTTATTGCAGCAGTTTGGATCTCTGTTTTGTTTGATTGATTCTGTGGTTTGAATATTTAGTAATACCACTCTTTTATACCACTAATGTACTTGGATCCCCTCAGCTCTTATTCCCTGCTGCTTCTCTCCTATTTCTTCTTCCATCCTCAATTTCTTTCTTTCTCTGTCTTTTCTCCTCTCTATACTCTGGGGCCAAGGTTGATCTATGCATACACCCTTTCAAACATTGCATTCCATCATCTAATTATTTTATATACCACATTTAAGTGCAATTATCTTGTATTTTCTTTCTTCTGGTATACTTTATCTAATACAGTATCTTCCATTTCCATCCATGCTGCAACTATTTGTATGATTTTTATCTTTTTTATAGCTATATAGTATTTTATTTTTGCGTATACATAAGTATATTTCACATCTTCATAACCCACATATCCATTGTTAACAACTAGGTTGATTCAGTCCCTATAGAAAACAGCTGGATATTTATTATAATTATGCTAAGTGGTAATATAATATTATATTGTGCTAGATGCTGTAAAGAATAATGATGTGCATATGTCTCTTTGAATGCATGTCTTTTTGTCTTGGTCACAGATGCCCCAAAGTGGAATTTATGTGTTTTTATAGAAGTTCATTTCTTTTTTTTATAACCTTATTTATTGATTGATTGGGCCACATCCAGCAGCTCTTAAGGATCTCCCCTGGTTCTGCACTCAGAAATCACCTCTGGCAGGCTGGGGGGACCATATGGGATGCCAGAAATTGAACCGGGTCCTTTCCAGGTAGGCTGCATGCAAGGCAAATGCCCTACTGCTGTGCTATCTCTCTGGCCCCAAAGTTTCATTTCTAATTTTACTGAGATATCTCTATATAATTTTCCATGAAGGCAACATTTACAGCACCAATAGTGTATGACTGGCACACTTTAGGTAAGAAAGGTTGTTCCCAGCATTTTTAATATGTGCCATACTCATTTGAGTTGGTATCTTATAGTCTTGATTTGGGTTTAGCTAATAATAAGTGATGTTGATAAATTTTTATGTGCATTTTTGCACATACTAAAAATCTGGTAGTCTTCCTAAGGAGAAGTCCCTGATAATTTTACATTCTTCACTTTAAAATTTAAATAAAATTGTTGAAGGCATATGTATATATATATATATAAATAGATATGTGGGGCTAAGTCTTTGTCAGTACTTTGTATCAAATATAAATTCTTTATCAGATGTGTGGAGGCATAAATATTATTCTACCCACTCAGTTTACTATATTTTTAGGTTTAGCCCATGGTTTTTTTTTTTTTTTTTTTTTGCCATGTAGAAACTTTTTAGTTTGATGTTGTCCCTTTGTGCATATTTGCCATTGGCATCAGATCATTGAAGATCCTTTCGAAGTCTTGGTCTTGGAGTTGTCTGTTTATGTTTTCCCCAGTGCACTTTATAGATTCAGGTCTCATCTCAAGGTCTTTGATCCACCTTGAGTTAACTTTTGTGAAAAGTAATATCTCACTGTTTTTTTTATCCATTCAGCAGTTTTTGAGCACTAAGTTGGATTAAGTGCTGTGATGAACAAAAGCATATATCTTTTCAAGCTAATATTTTTGTGTTTGGAAACATACCCAAAAGTGGAATTACTCAGTCATATAAATTTTCTATTCTGACTTTTATAATAAATATCAAATAGATTTTCATTGGAGACTGAACTAGATGAAATTCCCAGTGAATAAGGTATTTTTCTACTGCACGAATGTCAACACTGGTTGTTTCCAATCTGTTGAATATACACCATTCTCACTGGTGTGATTTATCTCATCATTACTTTGATTTGAGTTCTCAGAGGAAACTTGAGAAATTTGTGCATGATGCACTGTGTTTTCTTTTTTCTTAAACAGGTACTTATGAAATCCTGGGGCAATAATCTGATTCCTGATATTACCAGAAGGATATCCAGACCCACACTAATTGTGTAAGATTAGTGACAATGAAAATAGTTTAATTAATTGTGATTAAATTAAGTTAAAAAGTTTTTCCTGGTACAAGAAGTTTTTCCTGGGCTAAAATTAAAAGACAACTACCTGAATGGGAGAAAGTAGTTGTCAACACATCAGCTGATGTGTTTATATCTGATACAAATTACTCAGAAAAGATTATCCCCCCAATTTAAAAGCCCTCAAAAAGTGAGGAGAGGAAATAAATATGTCTCTGAAGAAAAACAAACATATATCCAACAGGGCACATGAAAAAATATTCACATCTCTTATAATTAGGGGAAAACCAAAGAAAGACAACAAAGAGATATCATCTTTAAACCAGGTAAAAGATGGCACATATCAAAAATGCTAGGAAAAAATCTTTGCTCATGGTTGGTGAAGTGAAAAAAAAAAAACATGCTATCAACCACTACTGGTGGAAATGCATGTCTCTTTTCAATATATGGAAGACAGTATGGAGTGCTCTCTGTAAACTCAGAATCAAGCTGCCAGATGACCCAACATACCAATTTTGGGTATGGAACATTTCAGGACAGAAAAAACATTCATTCAAAAGGATGTATACACACCATTATTCATCACAGCATTCAGTGCAATAGCTAACTAAGTTGGAATCAATGAAGATGTCCAGCAACAGATGAGTGGATCATGAAGACATGGTACATATATACAATGGAATACTACAGTGCTGTTAAGAATGATATAATCATGTGTTGCGATAATCAATATGTTGCAACATAGATAGTACTGGAAGATATTATGTTAAGTGAAGTAAGTCAGAAGAAGAATAAATACAGGATGTTATCATTTATATGTGGTCTTTAGAATAACTGCATGAAGGAATGCAATTATTTAGATGGAAGTTGCTGGGAACATTCTTGTCCCAAGAGAATAATTGAGAGAAGAATATAAATTGAGTGAAGGAAGAAAAGGTAAGATGTGAATAAGGGGGGTGGGGCAGGGACCAAGGAGATTCAAGTGCATTGTTAAGAAAGGACAGAACTAAAAATCTAGATCATGGAGTCAACAACAATGAATTATGAGACTCCAATTTTTTTTCGGCCACACCCAGTGACGGTTAGGGGTTTACTCCTGGCTATGTGGTTTCAGAAATCGCTCCTGGCTTGGGGGACTATATGGGATGCTGGGGGATAGAACTAGGTTAGTGCATGCAAGGCAAACGTCCTACTGCTTGTGCCATCGCTCCAGCCCCTCGAGAATCCAATTTTATTAACCAAAATTTAAAAGTTGCCTGTTATATGGAAAGCTGGGGTGATGGTTGTGGGTGTGACATGGGATGGACTCTGGGAACAATGGTGGAGGGAAATTGACACCAGTGTTGGAACTGGAGCTGAAGCATTGCATGTCTAAAACTCAACTGTAAATAACTTTGTAAATCATACTGCTTTAAATAAAATATTTTAAAAGGAAGCTGTGAGATATAACTGTATAGTTACCTCTCTCTATATCAAACAATAGATGTGGTCTCCTACCTTCCCTCCAAAAAATACATAAGACAATAATAATCCCTTGATCTTAGATTAGAATACTGATCACTGAACCTCAGGAGTAGAGGTGATAGGAAACATTAATAACACGAGAGACAACATAGAGATAATTGTTGAGGGTCTTGCACACTTATTTAACCAATTAATATTAATGTGAATATTTAATTATTAATTTAAATAATCTATAATAATTTTTTAAGTTTCCCTGTCAAAGCAGCACATTTTCATGTCCATTTCATTGGCTAATGTGAGGCATCTAAGTGAATATATATTCAGATATAATGGGAAACCAAGTTCTGTCATCAGCATAGAAGAGAATTGCAATATTCATTACACTAAAATTTTTTGTGACATAGTTATAGCAAATGGTATTTGTTATGGCATAATAAAATAGATTTTACTTAAAAATACGTTTGCCCTATTTTATAGGGATTGCATAGGTGAGGCCTTGCGTTCTATTTCCAGCAACAACTGCTCCTCTGAGTCCCTCTGGGAATGATCATGTGGCCCTAAAACACAGAAATAAATAAATACAATAGCTACTGTGGATGTCACAACAACCGTGCTACACATGGGTTTGAATCTGTCAGACAATGGTGACTATTCAGTGCATTATGATATGCTTCTTTAGACAAAACTTAGATTTTTCATTTTTTTGAGAAAATTTCAAATTGGCAAGCCACTGGACATTCTATACCAAATGCAAAGTAAAATCTGATAGACAGGAATGCAATTCCTGTTTTGTGCTGATGAATTGGTTCTTACTACAAGTACTTGTTCTTCATTGTGGTCTGAAGATACTGTTTATAAGCAGGCTCAAACTTAGAACGATGCAGATAAATGAAGGAAATAAGCACACAATATAAATTATCTCATTAAAATTAAAGCCAGATAAAATTGTATACATTTTACTAAATTACCTTTCTAGGCTTTGCAAATATTCTGAGGGCAGCTAATCTCTTTCTTTTAATTAGACTGCACATCTCTTTCAAAGGCTACTGTCCTGATGTTTTAATATAAAACGGCTTCCTATTTAAGGCAGAAATCTAGAGAGCTGAGAATTAACATTCACTGTTAACCTTTTATAAAGGGGGAATTATTTAGTTTCAAGTGAGCAAGACCTTCTATATTTGAAGCATACTTAAGAATTTTGAAATAAAATAAAATAATAGCAAGTGATGCCCTTGAATGTCTGAGAAGTAACTTATCTAAAATGATAAATTTTACCTTATTCCATTGCTACTTTATTTGGGGGGGGGTAAAATAGTTTTACTTAGTGAGTGTATAATAGAAGAGAAAAAAAAAACATGTATTTAAGAAAGAGCATGGGCTTCTGTAGAGGACTGAGAGTTAAGAACAAACCTTGAAGTAAAATAAATGAATGTGAAACACCCCAAGTTAAGATATGTCTGATTGTAGAATAGAAATGTGCCTCCTTAGTTCATTTTCCTATTGCTTTTCAGTTCTTGTCTAGTCTACATTTACTATTTTTCATTAAGTGCCTTCTTCATAATTTCAGGGACTTTATGGTGCTTTATATTCAATGTTAGGTAACATAATTGGTCCACAGTTAATACTCAATAATTATTAGCTGCATTGATGAACCAGTGAACTATTAAAATTTAAAATTAGCAGCATCTTGTGCTGAATAAATAGTTCAATAATTTGAGAATATGCAAGGTATGTTGTTCATGCAAAAGGCCCTTATTCCTTCACCAGTACTACATGATCTTCTGAGCAATGCTGAGAGCAACACCTGAGCACAGAGCTGAGACTAGTCACTGGATGTAACCCTAAAACCAAAAGCAAAAAAGTGAAAAAAGAAGCATTTCCCCCTTGAGCATCAAATATTTTAGACGAGAATTTTGGTATGTGTTATTATCCAAAATTATCTTTGATATTTAAAATACTGCTTATTGTAACCCCACCCTGCATTCTTTGTGTACCCTTACCTACAAGAAAGACCCTCCCATTTCTGGGAGGAGTCTTGGGAAGGTTACAAAAGGTTTGGCCTCAGGGGCAAAGGGGGATTTGCATGGATGGAGGAAAGAGAAATAGCTGGTGGAGAGAGACTGAAAGACAAGGTACAATGCAGAGCTGAATAAGAATCCAGCGTAAAATGTTATGAGATGAGCCACACATGTTGGCTAGGGCATGAATAAAGCTGATATTTCCTGGCACCTGTCTGTGGATGATTTCCTCGCCTCTACCTGAACCTGCTGACTCACCAGCTGGAGGGAGTTGGAGCCACATGGTCCTGGACTGGAGGAGATAGGCCTCCATCACCATCCACCTCCATCCAAGCCCATCCACAGGTCTTATTAATGATTTAATTCTACAACAAATAGGTTCTTAATAAATATCAGCCAGTCAATGAATATTAGAACCAGAGGAAGGAATGGGTTCATTTCAGTAAGGAGCAGGAAGAAGTACAGATCTGATACTAACATAACTGCCTGATTAGTGCAGATAAGGGAATATGACAATTTTGTTGACTCTGCTGAGTGACTTTCTCTGCTTATAACATGCCAGGGAGAATTTAAACCAATCTTTACAGAGTGAAAGAGCAGATGTACTCGATCCTGTGTTTATTATGAAAGAATACATTACTTAGAACTTACTATCATTTTTTGCATGGTAGGTATACTCAGCTGTTTTTAGGAATTACTCCTAACTGTGTTCTCAGTGCTCATTCCTAGAGTGCACTGGGAACTAGATGTGGCGCTGAAGGCCAAACCTTGGCCTCTGGGCTCAATTATGTGCAAGGCAGGTTGGTTCTTACTTCAAGTACTTGTTCCACTTTGTAGCACTATCTCTATTGTACTATGTCTCAAGCCTTACACTGTCATTTGGAATCTATTACAAAATTAAACACTTCTTTGGAAACCAGAGTGTTGAGAAGTACTCATAGGGAATCTGTAGGCAGCAGTTCAGGATAGAGAGATGCATAAATTCTAGTGTTGGGTTTCTGGTTTTAATTTCATTTATGCTATTTTCTGGCTGCATGTTAGACACATTGTATTTATAAGTCTGTGTTCTCACCCATAAAGTGAGAATCAAAATTCCTGACTGGCTGAGAATAAATGATATGAACTACATACTTAGCACACACGAAAAGTGAAGTATTGTTTGTACTATCACTGCCATGGTTTAATGCACCTGTTGTGTCCATCTTGTTGATGCACCTTAGTCAACCAGACTAAGTTTTTACACTCAGTATGGAGGAGCAGAAGACTTTCACTGGAACTTAAAATGTTTTTGATCAGTCATTAATACAAGCAGAGCACTTGAATAACTACCTTTATAGGCCTGAGCATGTGATTATTTGAGGGAGAGGAGTTAATATCAGTCCATCCCTGTGCCCAGTACAACTTTATAGTTACCCTATAAAACTACCAAAAAAGAAGAATATTTAAATCAATAGCACCGGGAAATAATATAACTTTATTTCTAATTGATTCAGGGAGATTGCTGTAAGTCAGAGTAAAAATAAATTCATTATCAAAGTGTATAGCTTGTTAGGAAAATAGGTGGAAAAGAGTTGTTTTTCTTAATTTTACCAGAATATAAAATATAAGTAGACAATTTGTATTCTTTTATATAGATTTTTAATTTAATTTATTTAAATAATTGACATAGTTGATCATAATACATTTGTTTCCAGATATGTGAAAACAAAGCTATTGGAAAAATGTAAAGAAAAAATAAAATGGAAAAAAGAAAAAATTAAAAAGAAAAAAGAAGAGTAGCAAGCATATTTGTGAAAATTATTGTATCATCAATGAAGACATTAATACAGTGGCCGAAGTTTTTGTAAGCTCTTGCTGTTTTATGTCCAGTCTGTTAAATTGGGGTGTTACTTTAGGGATGGCAGCATCAAAGAAATGAAGTTGTTTAGAAATTCAAAGCTACGATACTACAAATTTTAGGGGCATAGTCTCAGCTGCTGGGTTTCCTGGAAGAAGGCCCAGTTCAAACATAGCAACTGCACTTGTGGGCGTGGTTAGAGCTGCCAGACTTTCCCGGGAAAAAGGAAGATATGGAGGAGGGTGCCCACACTAGCTTCACAAAAAGCCCTGGTGATATGAGCCCAATAACCGGTGTACCTAAAGTGTGGTTAGATCCTTTGTCTCCACAGGGACAAATAGAAGGTCAGTGATGAGGCAGGCCATCAGGGAAAAACTGATTCTAGGTGATGGAGGCAGCAATAATGGCTTCGGCCCACCCTTTCCTCCCAAGATGGCCAGCTTTGTGTTGTGTGGGCAGGTATAGCCATAATTTTTCATGGCTCAGTTTACATCTCATTCGGGACAAGAGTGAATCTATGGAGCTGGCAGGATTTGCACATAGAGACTGCATTGTGGACGTGGTTGCAGATGCCTGGACATTTATATTCTTATAACACGTTCTAATGATTCATGTGTGTATTTTTCTTTTGTCCATGCACAGGTTTGAATTTAATCATAATAAGCAGTGCACCCGAGAGACAACTGGAAGTCAAAACTAATCTTGGACGACACCATTCCTCGGTTATTTTAACTGACTGTCAATCCTCAAATATAAGACGATCATATTGACTTAAAGTATCATATCTCATATTAGACTTATCTTCATCAAACGTACTTTTCCATTACTGTGCTCATTTCTGTGCGGCCTTTCTTTCTCATTATTTTCTTTTTATTATTTTCTTTATTAATTATAGTTTAATCAATTTTTATTAAGGCATCATGATATAAAAATCATTAATATTGGTTTTTGTTGTTTTTTTGGGCCACACTCAGTGATGCTCAGGGGTTACTACTGGCTATGCACTCAGAAATCTCCCTAGATTTGGGGGACCATATGGGATGCCGGGGATCAAACAGAGGTCCTAGGTCAGCTGCGTGCAAGGCAAATGCCTTACTGCTGTGTTATGACTCTGGCCCCCAAAATTATTAATATTGTTTTTTGCCTACGTACTATTCTATTACAGCCACCATTTCGGTGTTAATATTACCCCATCAGTGTCCCTAGATCCCTTCATCTCACCCTTGGCAGCTTCAGTCTTCAGATCTATTGGCTGCTTCTCAGAATCTATTTCCATTGGCTAATGTCTATTACCTTGCTTTGCTTCTTTGTATTCCATATACAAAGTATGAAGCACCTGGTATTTATCTCTCTGCCTTGAGTTCCAACCTCTAGACACCATTTAGTTTTATTTATGATAAACCAAAATGCAGGATTTTATATTTTCTCATAGGTGAATTGCATTCCAGCTTATCACAGTTTATTTATTCACTCAACTGTTGTTGAGGTTGTTTCTTCATCTTGGCCATTAATAAATATAGATATGCATTTATCTTTACAAATTAATGTTTTAATGTTCTTAAATATTTTATTGAGGTATAAGTTTACACAATATTTTTTGGGGAATACTGTGCCAATTTCTCCATCAACAATTTCAGGTCTCTCATTATCTTTTGGTCCCTCTTCTTTTTCCCTAAACCCTTTAGTACCAGAAATCTTTATGTTCTGGCATAGATGTCTAGGAGTGGGATCACTGAATCATATGAAACTTCTATTTGTAATTTTTGAAGAACTTTTCTAAATGCTTTCCATCAATAGTGAGTTAAACTTCATTTTCCCCCTTAATTTAAAATGTCCTTATTAATAATAACAAGTTTTTAATACAGAAGTGACAGCTTATTTCTCCAAGTTTTTCTTTCTTTTCCTTTTTTTTTTTTTTTTTTTTTTGGTAGAGGGAGGATGAGGTTTGAGCTATACCCAGCTTGAAGAATATTCCTGGCTTTGTACTCAGAAGTTACCCATTGTGGTGCTCAAAGAATCATATAATGTGTTGGGTATCTTACCTAACTAGGGTCAGGCTGTGGGCAAGCAAATGATACCCGTGGCACTATTTCCTTGTCTCCTCATCTCATTTTAATTTTTGATTTATTAATTATTTTGAAACCTAAAATGATCTAAGAGCAGGCTGTCTTATCTCATCACCTAACAATAGGAAATTTATGTTGATATATTTCACTAATATTATGTATCTATTTTCAATTATATTTGTACTATTGTGTTTGTGTATATGTAAGCATGTTAAGAGCTATATGATGTAAATATTGTGCAGTTTTTGAAACCACTTCCACAGATAGTATGCTAAATAATTCTATGTCCACAAGGCTCTCTTAATCTACCTTTATATAGTCATAGTCATCTATCTCCAAATTCAATGTTTAACTATTTCTGGCCCCCCAAATTTTCCACTTTAAAGGGAAAAAACCAGAAAATTCCAATTGTATTTGAGGCTGCCACCACCATGGATTATTTCAATGTCCCAAGGGGATGATATCAGTGACTTTAGGAAACACATTTTTAGAGGTTCATGTTTCTCAATCCATTTCAAGCTGATTTTTGTATGAGGTATAGTGTTTAGTTTCATTTTCTTTTCTGCCTGAACGTGTTCAATTTCTCCAACAATAGTTCTTGAAAGTTCTTGAAAAAATCTCTTTACTGAATTGATTTTGCACCTTTGCAAAAAAAATATATTAGTCAGAAATATTTACATGGGACGATTTCTTTTATTTTGAACTTTATGTGTTTATCCTGCCACTAAATTATACTTTCTTGATGACTGTATCTTTCTTTACCTCATAATGGTAATTTCTTTCACTTTATTCTTTTTTGTTTTAACAAGTTTATTGTTCGTATCTATTCATATATATTTTAGAATAAGCTTATCTAAATTCACAAGAAGACTTGTTTTGATAGAATATGTTAAGCATTAACATCAATTATATTGATAATATGTAGTCTTCCAATCCATAAACACATTATTTCTTTCTTTACTTTATTAATATCTTCTTCAGTATCATCCACCTGGGGGCATGAGTGATAGCACAGTGAGTAGGGCATTTGCCTTGTAGGCAGCTGATTCGGGTTTGATCCCCAGTATCCCATTTAGCCCCCAAGCGTGCCAGGAGCTATGTTTGAGCACAGAGCCAGAAGTAACCCTTGAACACCACTTGGTGTGGCCCAAAAACAACAACAAAAAACCATCCATCTTCAGTTTCTACTTTTTTTTTTTTTTTTGGTTTTTCGGGCCACACCTGTTTGATGCTCAGGGGTTACTCCTGGCTAAGCTCTTAGAAATTGCCCCTGGCTTGGGGGACCATATGGGACACTGGGGGATAGAACCGAGGTCCTTTCTTGGCTAGCACTTATATAAGGCAGACACCTTACCTCTAGCGCCATCTCGCCGGCCCCTTCAGTTTCTACTTTTAAGCATTCAAATCTTATAGATATTTTGGTAAGTGTATATCTAGGTATTGAATTTTATTTAGACGTAAATTGTTTATGAGATACGTTTTGGGTTCCCATTTATGAATATTTATTGTTAAAATATGGAAGAGTGTTTTTGAATTTGTATGTTGCTCCTGGATTTTACAAACGATAAAAATCACTTATTTAGTGAAAGTTTTTGTGAAAGTATGCTTTGGTCACTATATAAAAAGATACATATTTTATACGTGTATATATGTATACACATATGTATGCACACATAATATATATCCCTTAAGCAAAATAATCTAAGAACCTTGTCATTCTTCTTGGTTTCGTAGTTTTTGAAATAGTTTCAAAGTTGTTTGCTTATTCTTTCAAGACCTTCAACAAACCATTGGGAGATGTGTCCACCAAAGACATTTGTTTTAACTCTTTGCCATCTTTTTGAGTTACTCCACTTTTTTATGTAGGACAGATCAAACCTAAGGATAAAGAAATGACCTGAGATTTGATAGAAAACTAATTCAAATTTTGTAATGATTATTCAAGGAGCCCTTGACTTAGTAACTCACAGAAAGTAAATGGCTTGGTAGCTTAGGGACCCAAGTTTAAGGGTAAGTCATCTGAGCAGTTATAGAACATGCAAAAGCCACTTTCTTCTGAAGAAAGTGCATGATGGTACTTGCCAGAAACCAGCCCAAAGTAGATCAAAAAAGGACCTGATCAGAAAGAGATTGTGTCCTGTTCATCTTTCTATGCTCGTTTTCTTTGGAAGAGATTCCTTTAAGAAATTAAACAGGACCAAACCCTTAACTTCATTTTTCCTAGTTCTCTAATTTTGATTCAGAACCACATCTTTGTTTAAGGGTTTATGTAGATAAACCTCAATTTTGTCAATCTCAATTTTATCTAAGAAGCAGGATCAACTTCTAATTTTCGATGTTAAATCCCATGCTCTACTTTTTCCTGCAATAATATCAAGATGACTACACAGGGTTATATTTCATGCTGGGCCAGATGTTCTCAGTATACTGAAGAACTGTACCTGCATGGTTTCTCTGTAGCGCTACTGGCACGGTCTGAAACAGTTTATACTCAGCAAGTTCAGTTGCTTCATTAGTTCTGGCATCAAATGCTGCAGAGAACAGAGAGGAATCCCAGAAAAAGTCATTGTATGTCCCCTTTTCTACCGGTTTCTGCGAGGCATCTGGACTTCTCCTGGGATAGCCTGGGGCTTCTCTGGTAAGCCTTTGACTGGAGCAAAATTAATCCACATGGTAAAATTTTCACCGTTTTGAAAAAGATCTAAAAGGTTTGCTAAACAGCAAGATCTAACACTGGAGTGGTGGAGAAGAAGCTGTATCTGTGGTTGCTACTCATTAACTGGAGAAAAGGTTGTAGCCAGAGTGCTAAGCAAGCTCTGGCTTTAGGCTTGGAAAACAGGAAATGTAAATGAGAAAAAAAGGCCTGTGTAAGATAGTAAGAGAGTAGGATTGGAGAGAAATTACAATGCAATATAATACAATCTCGAACAAGACTCAGAAAACAAACACTTTTCATATAAATTTGTACACATGGTAAACGATGGTTACAACTTTATAGAAGGAAAAATACTTAATATTTAAGATACTTGTCTTTCTGCTAATAAATAAAATTTAAAGTTGAGTACAAAATCTTATATCAATGGTGTCATGATTAGCAACTGACAACCTCTAGAAAGCTGGCTTATTGATTCATTTTACCTTGTATGGTACTTAACTTTCCAGTACTATGTTAGAAATTGAATTTAAAGGCTTGTCTCAAGCAAACACACATTTATTAAAATTACTTTTCTGAGAAACATATTTATGTGCACTATAAACAAGAACACTTTTTAACTTGAAAGAATCTGAACTTTAAAAAATATGTAAAATGTTCAAGAAATGTAAACAGGAATTTTCATCTCGTTTTCCATATGGTTATGTAAGCACCTTAAATATCAACACAGATCACAGACAAGCTGATTTACATTCATAAGAAATTTCCAAATAAAAAATTAATTAAAATGTTTCTAAAATGTTATTTTTTGGCAGCTAAAGTAACAGATCAGAGAGATGGAAAGGTACTGTGCTCCACTGAAGTAAAACAACAGTGATTTTCTCTTTGAGAAGGAATCTTAAAAACATTTATTCTTAATATTCTATTAGGTACTACAAGTTTTTCTTTTTTTTTATCTTTCTTTTAAGTAAAGTATCATGGTTGTGTGAGTACTAGTACTTTTGTTTTAGGCAACAGAGTTACTGTACCACCCTACCTTTCTGATTTTATATCTAAAGATGAGAAACATGAAATTAGCTTCTCGTTATGATTCAGGCTGACATTATAAACATTCATAATGGTTTAGCATTTTGGGCAGAATTTTCTATTTTCTTCCTCAATGACCATTTATAGCAATTTATACTCCCATTATATCTTTCTTGACAACCCCCACCAACTATAGTATTTTTTTAAAATCCAGAAAAATAACCTGAATTGTCAAAAATATTTGTAGTATAAGATTTAATAATCAGTGGCTGGAGAGTAGTAGTGGGCAAGGTACTCACCGTCTACACAGGTGAACTGGGGGTCTAAGGTGGCCCCAAGAGCAGCAATAGGAGTGAGCCTGGAGCACAAAGGTTGCAATAAGCACTGCAATTGAGCACTGCTTGGATGGCCCTCAAACCAACCTTCCCTGCTCCAACAGAAGAGTAAATAGCTAGAGAATCAGATTTTAATTTTAATTTTTAATTTTAATTTTAAAAAAATTAGTAAGAAGAGGGAATAGTGATAGTTACGTTACAATTCTTTCAGGCACTCAGAAACTTTTAGGCCTTTGTTTTACTTGATTTTGTTTGTTGATTGATTCTTTTGATTAGGGATTATGTCCTAGGTGGACAAAATTGTTGTTAGATAATAGTTATTTTATTATTGACACCATGATTTACAATTGCATTTCTATAATTTTGGGCAGCTTTAAAAATTTTCATATTTTGGTCACATACTCTGTGGTACTCAGGGATCATTCTGAAAGATGCTCAGAGAACCATAGGTGGTTTATTATATTTTTTGGCTGCATCTTTTTTTTTTTTAATAATTTTTAAAATTTAAGAACAATGATTACAAACATGTTTGTAATTGGGTTTCAGCCATTAATTGCACACACCCCTTCACCAGTGCAACTTTCCCACCATCATTGTCCTGCTCTTTCCCATCTCCCCAAACCCTTACCTGTCTTCTAGATAGGCATTTACAACTGCATTTATATTAATGTTTTAAACATATGATCTCCAGCATTGCAAATGCATATCCTTAACACCATAAGGTGTGACCTTCCACCCCCCAAACCAGTTACTTCAACCTCCACAAAAGACAAATGAAATTTTTTTGGCTCAAATAGCAAAGTTTTTGCATGTTAAGACTTAAAAAAATGGGATGACGAGTGATAGTACAGCTTACCTTGTATGAGAGCTGACCCTGTTTCTATCCTTGCTACTCCATATGTCCCCCGAGCCTATCAGGCTGATCAATGACCATAGATAGACCCAAGAATAAGTTCTGAGCACTATGGTATTGGTCTAAAAACAAAAGCAAAAAAGACAAAAAATATACTTAGAAAACCCTAAAATTCACTTAACACATTAAATTTTGCTAAAGGGTTTCTGCTTTTTAAGCAAAGCACAATTTAAAATAATTATTTAAAATATTTTAAGATTAAGCCAAACACAATTTTAAGTACTGTTTCTTAGTAAAAATGTAGAAATATACTTACTATAGGGCTAATATATATTTGGCATTAGCTTCTAGAGCATCTGTAACAAATTACCACAAACTGGGTGGCTTAAAACAAGAAAACTTGTTCTATTCAAGAGGCCAGAAGTCCAAGATTAAGAGATTGTGAAGATGCATTCCTTCTGCAAATTTAGAAAGCATCTGTCCTCTGTCTCTCTCCTAGCTCTTTTGTTTTATTTTTATTTGCGGCCACACCCTGTGGGGTTTCAGGGGTTTCTCATGGCTCTGTATTCAGGAAACACTCCTGGCAGGCTGAAGGAGACCATATTGGAGACTGAGGAATGGAATCCAGGTTGAGCAAGTACAGGGCAAGCTCCCTATCTACTTTACTTGCTCCTTTTCTTCTAGCTCTTGGTGGTTCTATAATCCTGAACTTTCCTTGACTTGTGGCTGCATCGCTCCATCTTTTCATCTATTTCTACACAGCATTCTTGCCTGTGTTGTGAATATATGCACATGCATTCATTCATTCATATCCCTTCTTTTCTTAGATGGAAACCGGGCGGTAGATCTTAGATCCACTCTAATCTAGTTCAATGTCACTTTGATTACATCTATAAACTTTAATTTTAAATAATATATATTCATAGGTACCAGGGGTTAGGACTTGCGCATACTTATTTAGTGGCTACAATTTAACAAATCAAATATAGTAGGAAATTAAATATACTTATATGCAATATTGAAATTTACTATAAAATCATAATACAGAATATACAAAATATGTGATAGGCCCTTTCTCTTGATAAATGATTTATAGATATGAGAGATAATAAATTGCAAATTGAATTTTAAATGACACCATTTTAAATATAAAGATTTTACTTCTTGGAAAAAGCATGTAACCTTTCAAGTCGAAGAATAAAGTTTCCACACTAGTAGTTAAGCTTTCTATTTGACCATTCTATCTTGACTCTAAGAGAGCATTCTAATTAGAACAAACTCTCATAATTACTTCAGATTAATAGCATTATAAGGTAAGTGTTCTTCTATCTGGGTTTTATCTCTGAGCTATAAATTGCATTCTTACAGCGTATCATGCCCTTTACATTGTTGGAGAAGCTTTTTAGAGAATTGGGGCCATGAGTAATTATAAAAGTGTCTGATAGCTGAGGGAATTTCCCCCTTCTCTCACAAGAACGAATCTCTAGAATTTGGCTAAGAAAACATTGATAAAAGATAACTGTTTAATTCATTTTAGGACTTTTAGGAATGTCCATATAAAGAGTGATTGAATATGGAGAGGAATTCCTAACATCAATCTGTGCTTTACTTAAAGGGTTCATTCCCATTTCTCACAAAGAAGAAAGAACATTTAAGTTTATCAACATAAGGGACCTTCTATCTCTGGGAGATATTATAACTCAGCAATCACCATAATCAAACTAAAGTGAAGAAAAAGTTTATATTGTTATATTTAGACATCCCTTTATAACCTATGAATTCAATACAAATTAATGACTCAGAAATAGACGTTTCTGACCCTCATATCTCCAGATCCACCCAGAAATCCAACTTGATCCTTTTTCACTCTAAAGATATTAAGATTGCTTCTATTAATGAGTTTGTCTTTCTTTTTTACAAGCCTTTTATTTTATTTTTATTTATTTTTTGGATCATACTGGCTGCGCTCAGGATTTACTCCTGGCTCTGCGCTCAGAAGTTCTCCTGGCAGGTTTGGGGAACCATATGGGTTGTCAGGATTCAAAACGGGGTCCATCCTGTGTTGGCTGCGTGCAAGGCAAATGCTTTACCACTGTGCTATCGCTCCGGCCCAAGCCTTTTATTTTATTTTATTTTTGGTTGTTGGGTCACAACTGGCAGCACTCAGGGGTTACTCCTGGTTTTGTATTTAGAAACCACTCCTAGCAGGCTCAGGGGACCATATGGGATATCGAGGATCAAACCCTGGTCAGCAGCATGCAAGGTAACACTATACCCGCCATGCTATTGCTTTAGCCCTTCTCACAAGCCTTTCTAATTTGCACCATTTTCGAATGACAATGGTGTAAGGAACCTGCATGTTATGAGAAATACAAAAGTGTGTGTTGCCAGAAAACTCTCAGGAAACTTCATGGGTTGAGGTCAAGCTCTGTTTGATGCTGTTAATGGGATGGTAAATGACAAAAATGTCAAAGATGTAAGTTATTGTTCCAGTCTACTTGAAATCTTAGAATATGTTCCCTAGACACCCTATTAAGGAGATATATTATCTTTCTGAGAATTTCCTGTCAAACTCCGTTAAGTAAATAAAGGATAGGTGAAATATCAGAAACAAAGCTAACAAATGGAGCGGAGGCCTCCACTTGAAAGAAGAGAGCCAGCTGTTTATTGTGCTAATTTGATACAAAATGAAAATGTATGTTTTTCATCTTTGTGGAATATAATTTTCAAACATATATCTAAAATAGGCTTTACAAAAGACTTTGCTTTTGTAAAGAAAGATATTTAGCAGCTTGGATTTTGTATGACAAATGCAACCAGGCCTTGACACAAGACAAATGTCTGGTTGAGTCTTGCATATTGTCTCTAAATTGAACTCAAACCACAAAGTAATGTTGTGGTAAAGTAATTTAGCTGGAATACTGTGAATGTATGAAACTCAGAATAAGCTAGAATTTATTTTATGGTCTGGGATTCATAATAGTAGTTACCAATGACCAAAGAGGATGCAGGACATTTGATGTGAATGAGCAAATCCAGAATGGTCTTAAGTATATTTCTGTCAACCCCTCCCAACACTCCAGAAATATAACATATTAATGGTAATACTGTAGGTCACACCTCCCAAAAAACATTAGACAATATTTAGAGATATTTTTGACTGTTAGAATCTGATGCTCCAGGTGTCTAAACATGTTTGATGGTATAGATCCTCAAGTGAAGTGATGGTTCAATATGTCAATAGTCTAATGCTTAAGAAATCCCACTTTAAAGCAGTTATTTTCAAATGTGCATATGGATTTGAACCTAGAAAGCTTTGAAAGGACCATGAAGGTCAAGGCTTATAGAAGGTAAGATCTGAGCTTTGTGGTATTCCAACTTCCCAGGTGGTTCCTATTAAAATCTGAGTGTCATTGCTATGGAATATTAACTATGGTTGGATACTCGAAAGTAAAACATTTGTTAAAATGTTTTTGTGGTATGTTATCTATAATTGCATCCTAATTTTGTGCAGAAAATAAAAATTAACAATTGGTTCATCACAGTTTCTGTAGATATCATTTCCTAATCTACGTGATGTTAAGTTACAAGGACTGTGATTTCTTTTTTTAACTTTATTGTTTGATTGATTGGTTTGGGGGCCATACCCAGCAGTGCTCTGGGATTAGTCTGGCTCTGCACTCAGAAATCACCCCTGACAGGCTGGGGGACCATATGGAATGCTGAGAATCAAACCGGGTCCCTCCCAGGTTGGCTGCATGCAAGGCAAATGCCCTACCAGTGTGCTATTTTTTTGGCCCCAAGTGTTATAATTTTTATGTGTGCAAATATCGTTCTTAGAGTTAAAAAATTTTTATGTAGGAATAAAAGTGTTACTCATCAAGTGTTTAAAACATAAATAATAGCTAATACATAGTTTTTGTCATGTCAGTACATGATTTTATTTTATTTTTTTCAAAAGATCCTAAAAATTATTTTCAAATCAAATTATCAGGATTTTGCAAATTTCATTTTTTAAATATGAATGTATAAACAATTCAAATTACTTTGGTGAGGTCACATATATTTGGTTTAGAAGTGTTTTTCTTCAAGCTTGAATTTTAAAATAAATCATCAAGTAATACTATTATATGATAGATTCCAATTTGGTTGGGCTGGGATTGTAATTCTGCTTTGAATTGCAAGACTTCCAAGGAAATCCAGATGTGCATGGTCTTTAGACCACAATTTGAGTAGTAGGATTTCAGACATGGCTGTTTCTTGACATTTACAGACTCTATGCACATTCTGTAAAAGTACTAGATCTTAGTAATATGGGAAAAGAAATTAGTAATATGAGAAAAGGAGTATCCACTAAATAAAATATCATGACTCCCATTCACCTTCAGTGTTAACCCTACAGAAAGTCTTCTTCATGAAAAATAAATTTTCTTCATCATTTTTTCTAACACAACATTACTAGACAATTAAACTACTTTGATAAAATTCAGGTGTGAACCAAATACGGTACTGCACTCAACAATTAGACTCTAGGTAGATCCATCCCAGGACTGCCTCAGTTTCTATAGATATGGAACACATTTTATTTCCAATTCTGGCATCATTATTGCTGCTGACACTGCCAAGAATGTGTCTCCAATTGAATGTCTTACAAGTATAACCATGGGGGTAGCTTTAGAGTTTGTTCATATCTTGGTACATGTTCCAAAGTATTCTATGATTTTTTGAAAACTATCATTTTGATTTGTGTGCCAATGATCAAACCCCAGGTTTCTAAATTTAAGGCAAGAACTCTAGAGCTCAGCCAAATCCATATATTACTATTATTATTTTTTTGGTGTGTTTTGGGCCATGCCCTGTGGCACTCAGGAATTACTCTTGGCTCTACACTCAAAAATTACGCTTGGAAGGCTTTGGGGACCATATGGAGTGCTGAGGGTTGAACTTGGGTCAACCTCGTGTAAGGCAATGTCCTACCTATTTTGCTATCTCTCTGGCCCCTATTTTTATTATATTTAAATGTATAAACTGCAATAGCAATTGTGAGATTATTTATTAGATTTAGGATAAATACGATAGCAGAACCAGGAGATTTCCAGAACAATTTATTGGATTGTTTTTCTGTGCAGGAAACAGATGCTATTTAGGAAAACTGATATAAGTTTTCAGTTTGGACTATATAATTATGACAAATTTAAATAGAACATTATTGACTTTTTATTTATTGGATTAGCTTTTATACATATATTAAAATCTGGCTAATTAAATAATTTAAAACAAATACTAAATAGTAAATTAATATACATTAACAAGCTGTACTTGCAATGTTAGACATGGGGCAACAAAGTGTGTCTCCCTCTGAGAGGCAGACATACCAGAACCCTTCTATTTTGAAAACTACATTTCATTCTAGCCAAGAGTGTGATAATAAAAGTGAGTTTATAGAGGGTCTCACTTTTAACTTGTTTCCTTCTTCTTTCCTTCCTTTGTTCTTCCTTCCCTCTTTCTTTCTCTCTTCCCTTCTTTCTTTCTTTCTTCTCTTTCTTCTTCTTTCTTTCTTTTTCTTTCTTTCTTCTTTCTTTCTTTCTTTTTCTTTCTTTTTTCTTTTTCTTTCTTCTTTTTCTTCTTTCTTTATCTTTCTCTTCTTTATCTCTTCTTTTTTCTTTCTTTCTTCTTTCTTTCTTTTTTCCTTTTTCTTTCTTTCTTTCTTTCTTTCTTTTTCTTTCTTTCTTTCTTCTTCTTTCTTTCTTTCTTCCTTTTCTTCCTTCCTTTCCTTCCTTCCTTCCTTCCTTCCTTCCTTCCTTCCTTCCTTCCTTCCTTCCTTCCTTCCTTCCTTCCTTCCTTCCTTCCTTCCTTCCTTCCTTCCTACCTTCCTTCCTCCTTCCTTCTTTCTTCTTTCTTTTCTTTCTTTCTCTTCTTCTTCTTTCCTTTCTTTCTTTCTTTTTCTTTCTTTCTTTCTTTTTCTCTTTCTTTCTTTCTTCTCTTCTTTCTCTCTTTCTTTCTCCCTCCCTCCCTCCTCCCTCCCTCCCTCCTTCCTTCCTTCCTTCCTTCCTTCCTTCCTTCCTTCCTTCCTTCCTTCCTCCTTCCTTCCTTCCTTCCTTCCTTCCTTCCTTCCTTCCTTCCTTCCTTCCTTCCTTCCTTCCTTCCTTCTTCCTTCCTTCCTTTTTTCTCTTGTTATTTTTCAATGTATAAAATTAATAATACCTTTAAAAAACTACTTTGTAGGAAAACTATGAAACAAAATTGAAAGTTGGCTTTTATTATTATAGCCCTGGTTTGTGATCCTTGGAGTGCAACAATGACTCAATCATGGATCCTGGGTCTGAGCTCAAGATCACTTGTCTGGCAGGGCTTAGAGAATCATATGAGGTATGAGAATCAAATCTCCATCAGCAACGTGAGAGGCAAGCACTCCAAGTATCCTACCTGTTGTACTGTATCCCCAGTTTTTTTTTTTTTTACCATTTCTTAAAATTTAGTCACCATGAAATTACAGTTATTCATGACTGGGTTTCAGGCATGCAATATTTGAACAGCCATTCCCTCCACCAGTGTCCAGTATTTTCCCCAAAGCCCCACCAACTCACACTTGCTTCCATCCACCAGTCTGCTTCAAGAGGTGCTTTTTTAAAATTAATTTCTTAAACTGTGGTTTACAGTACTATTGTGGATAGAGTTTCATATATAATACTTTACCATCTCTCAGCATTACCTCACTCTCTGGATTGAATACATCCCTTCACCATAGATATTGCTATGTCATAGACTGTCCCTTGTCCCTGTCCCCTCAAGTGCCATGTTTCCTACTGAATGCCAGTTCTCATGTTCTTTGCTTTTAAATATTTATTATTCTACCATAATATTTCTTAACAACATGCATATGAGAGAGACCATTCTGAGTTGTCCTCTCATTCTCTAACTTCTCTCAGCATGATATTCTCCGGATCCTTCCACGTTGCAACAAATTTCATGAGTTTATCTTATTATGGCTGAGTAATATTTTACTCTGTTCCTTTTATCCAGTCATCTCTTCTTGGACACTTGGATTGTTTCCAAACTTTGGCCATTTTGTGTGATTCTGCAAGGAACATAGGAGTGCAAATGTCTGTTTTCCATTTTGTTTTTGTGCCATTGGGGTATATTGCAAGAAGTGAAGTTGCTGTAATAGAAGCTCAATTCCTAGATCTTTTAGGAATATTCATACTGTTTTTCAGAAAGACCTGTTGACATTCCCACCAGTAGTGAGTGAGAGCTCCATTCGCTCTGCATCCATTCTAGCTTGATTGTTTTATTCTTTTTGGTGTGTAGCAGTCTCTGTGGTGTAAGATGATATATCATGAAAATGCAAATCAAAACAACAATTAGATATCTCATATCACTATTTTACCACTTCTTTTTAAAATGTCAGGTGGAACCATAAAAAATGTTTGGTTTGGGATATAAAAAAAATCACATCAAAAACAATTTATTTAAAATACTGCTTTTTTTTTTTTTTTTGGTTTTGGTTTTTGGATCACACCCAGCACTGCTCAGGGGTTATCCTCTGGCTCTAGACTCAGAAATCGCCCCTGGCAGGCACAGGGGACCATATGGGACACCGGGATTTGAACCACCGACCTTCTGCATGAGAGGCAAACGCCTTACCTCCATGCTATCTCTCCAGCCCTAATACTGCTGTTTTTATACCTACCCTCTACTATGATATTTTTTGTCAAATGCAAACTAATACACATAAAATTATTATTTTTTTGAGGGCCACACATAGCACTGCTCTGGGTTATTCCTGACTGTACTCAAGAATTACTCAAGGGACCAAAGGGGATGTCAGGGACCATACCTGGGTTAGCCACATACAAGGCCCTACTTACTGTATTATCACTCTGACCCTACATATAAAAATATTAATCCACTGTCTGTATAAGAGGTAGTGTTAAGTCAATGTTACCTACTGCTATTATTTTGTCTGCAATGACAGCTATCCAGTAGGATACCTATCTTCTTGTTCTTCTTTGTCTCTTTCTCCTTCTTTCCTTCTCCATCTTCTTTTTCGCTCTTCCTCCTATTCCCCCTCCTCTTCCTCCCCCCCACCTCTTCCTCCTCCTTTTCTTCCTCCTCGTCCTCCTCCTCCTCCTTCTCCTCCTCCTCCTTCTCCTTCTTCTTCTTCTTCTTCTTCTTCTTCTTCTTCTTCTTCTTCTTCTTCTTCTTCTTCTTCTCCTTCTCCTTCTCCTTCTCCTTCTCCTTCTCCTTCTTCTTTCTTTTCTTCTTCTTCTTCTTCTTCTTCTTCTTCTTCTTTCTTCTTCTTCTTCTTCTTCTTCTTCTTCTTCTTCTTCTTCTTCTTCTTCTTCTTCTCCTTCTCCTCCTCCTCCTCCTTCTTCCTTCTTCTTCTCCTTCTCCTCTTCTTCTCTTCTTCTTCTCTTCTTCTTCTTCTTCCTTCTTCTTCTTTTTCTTCTTCTTCTCCTTCTCCTTCTCCTTCTCCTCCTCCTCCTCCTCCTCCTCTCCTCCTCCTCCTCCCTTCTTCTACTCTTCTTCTTCTTCTTCTTCTTCTTCTTCTTCTTCTTCTTCTTTCTTCTTCTTGTCCCCAGATTCTTTTATTTTTTTAAACTTTATGTATGTATGTATGTATGTATATGTATTTGTTGTTTGCTTGGTTATAGGGCCACACCCAGAGACTCTCACATGTTGCTTCTGGGTATGCACTCAGAAATCGCCCTTGGCAAGCTGGGGGACCATATTGGATGCCAGGAATTGAACCTGGTCCCTTCTGGGTTTGCTGCATGAAAAGCAAATGCCCCACTGCTGTGCTATCTCGAAAAGCAAATGCCCCACTGCTGTGCTATCTCTCCAGCTCCTGCCCCAGATTTTTTATAGACTGTTTTTCCTTCTAATATCCCTTCTCCCTTACCATGTTTACTCTAACATCTTACATTTGCATGGTTCCTTTGTTATTACTAATTACCCAATATCAAGGTATTATTATTAACTTACAATCACAGCTTACAAAAAGGTACTTATTTTATGCTATGTATAATCCATGGTTCTTTACAAATGTAGAACTATGTGTTGTTTTCCATTTAAGTATCATATAGAAGAGCATCACTGCTCTAAATCTCTTGTCTCCACTTATTTAATATTTCTTTCTTTCTTTAATCGCCATACGTTAAACTTACCTTTTACAAAGTTCTAGTTTCTCTAAAATGTTATAGACCAATTTTATATATATGACCAATTGGTCATAGACCAATTTCATTTTTTTAGACCAATTAGCTAATTTGGACTATTGTTTTTTATTTTGAGGGAGCTATACCTGAAACAGTGCATAGATTATTATTAGCTCAGACATCATTCCTAGGGGGAATTGGGGAGCCATATGTGGAACGAAGAATCAAATATAGGTTGGCTTCACATAAGGCTTATTCTATATCTGCTGAACTTGTCTCAGGCCTTGATTTTGACATTCATATAGTGTCTAAGTATAAAATATTATTATTTGTAGAAAATATTATTTATTTGGGGTGATAGAACCAGTCATGCAAACAATCTAATCTTTGTAATTTTCTTAGAACTTTGTCCTAAATTTGAGATTATTTTAGAATAAAAATCTATGAGATAACTATGAGTATCTATTCATATACTTAATGCTGTTGGCTGATGTATTTTAATCTCTATGGAGTGATGGCATCCTGTCTTTATTCCCCTGGTATCCTGACTGCTGGTCATTTTTGTAGGTGATAACACCTCTTTAAACCACTTAGGCCTCATTTTGAGGTACAAAAACCAACCCCATTCACTCTGGCCACCACCTATTAAAAAGTTCAAGGCCAATTCCCTCTTGATCCAACTTTTCACTTCATTTCCATTCTTTTGACCAAACATATTGTTACTTTGCAGTTTGTTCCCAAGTAAAATTTAGCTGTACAAAATATGCCATTGTCTGTCTTTCTAACTGTACCATCTTGGGACTCAGTGCTTATTTTAGGTGCCTTTTCATAGTACCTGCTCAGTAAACACCTGTTCTCTGCCTGAATCCTGCCTGATTGATGTTTACTGTTACAAAGTAAAGGCCTATTTATAATTAATTTCTCTGTGAAAAACTCAACACATTACTAATACAAAGGATATCTAGTCTTCCAGAACTTGACTGAAAATTGAAAACACATAAAAATGAAAGTTAAAGATCCAACTCTCTATGGAAAACTTATATGTAGTTTCTATGAAATAGTTTTTTGCCAAACAAAAGCAACTCTGCTGTCTGGCATGTTTTATATCCTTCAGTTCACCTTTCTGATTGTAGTTTCATTAGCACTTGCAAGGGAAATGTATACATCAAATACACGAATAGAAAAAAAGTCAACTAAAGAATCCAGTCCACATCCTGGGTTCCTCCAGAAATACTAGAGCCAAGTGTTTGCCACATAGCAGACAACCATGCTCACTCATACTTGCTCTTTGTAAGGACTATTATTTTTAAAGACATCTTGTCTTTAAGGTAAAAAAAATACTTCAGTAAAAATCAGATAAAAGATGTAGGTGGTTGGTTCATGAGGGGCAAGAAAATCTTCAAAATCGGAAACACCTACATATAGTTTTCTGGGTCTCTCTTGTGCATAATTACACAAGAGCATTTCTGCACACGTGACTTCTCATTGTGTACCTTCAAACTATGCTCTAATGTGAAGACAGAGAAAGTCCCTGAGACTTAATATATGTGTGTCTCTCTATTTTTGTGAATATACTTTCTCAGCCCAATTTTGGAAATGTGGCCTTCGGTGGCTCATTTTTTATGATTGGTACATAATGATACTCATCAGTAGCTTATTGCTATGTAATCAAAACTACTCAAGATTTCAATGCTGCACTAATATTAACTTCAAACATTTACTATTTTAATGAAGTGAGTGTTGATATAAACATTTGCATACTTATTTGTCAATACAAACAGATTTGATGTTGAGTAATAAGGTCATTAAAAGTAATCACATATTTACATCTTTAAATCCCTATTCCCTCCACTGCTTGCTCCCATTCCTCTCCTTTTTACCACTGCTCTAAATAAAATGAACAAGGTGGCATCACAGTACAACCACTGTTGGATTTTTCTGACAGGATCTGTGATAATCACCTTAGTCAGCTGACAGACGCCACCTGCATAGACGAAGGACACTTTCTCTATTCAGATTCCCAAAAGGGGCAATGAGGGCAATGAACTGAGCCTCAGTTTGTTTGCACAATTTGATGCAGTCAGCAGATTACAGATGAGACAAAGAAAAGACAAAGAAATCAAGAACACTAGAGATGCATCTAAACCTTAAATTACAGTCAATGCATTTAGACAGAGTACCTATTAATCTGTAAGCATCTTGTTCTCAACCAGGAGAGTCCCAATCTGGGAAATAGTCTTGTGGCTTTGTGTAGAAAACTAAGGCACAGAGATAGCAAAAAGTTAGGGGCATTTTTTCAAGGCCAAGATGCCATGTGTTATAGCTATAAGGAAGTTTTGGACACTTTGCCTAAATTTTATATTTCTTATTTCCTCAAAAATATCTAGATACTTAGAGCAGTGTTGTGATTTGTCTGAAGTAAGAGAGACACTCTTAAGTTCCTCAAAAATGATCTTCAGGGGCCAAAGAGACAGCACAATGGGTGTTTCTACTGATTAGCTACAATTCAGAATTTCTCACAATTTTTTATAGGTTCAATAACCTGAACCTACCACAGCTCAAGTAACTTAGGAAAAGCATTTGTTTACTGTTTACTAGTGTATTATAAAAGGATATAATAAAGTATACAAGTGGTCATGCATTTCAAAAGATGTGGAGCTGCAAGGTATATGAGGAATACATATTTGTCATTAGAAGCTTTCTGATCCCCACATTTGGGGGATTATCTTGGGGATTTCATCACATAAACACAGACTCTTTGCAGCTATTCTTCTTTCTCTGGAGATGAGGAGAGAGGGTGAAAAAATTATGTTGCCATTTTATTTTATATTATATATATATAATCTTTATTTAAACACCATGATTACAAGCATGATTGTAATTTTTTTTCCCTGCGTGTTATGGTGGGGTTTATTAGTTGGAAAGAGCACGCAGCCATGAAGCGAAATGGAGCCGTGCTCTTCTGGGGCCTCTAGGAGACAATATTTTCTGGGCCCTACCTGGCCCTCTCAGGAGAGCTTCAGGAGGTAGGAGAGTAGAGAAGCACGCAAAGCCAACAGGTCCCCTCAGTCTCTCCCAGTTGGTAATCCACAAGATTGATTGTAATGGGGTTTCAGTCATAAATAGACTACCCCCCTTCACCAGTGCAACACTCCCACTTTAAACTTGTAATCACAACTTAATCTGGTTTGCCCCCACCAGAAATTCACTTAAAGTTTCCTCATTGAAACAAAAGACTTTCTCTCACCAGGAAAATACAAGATATACAGGTAATGTGCCAAGAACCAAGTTCAAAGACCAAATTTTAGAACACAAGATGCTTGTAATATTCTTATTACTTAGGAAATTGCAAGCTTTTAAGAAGTTATGCCCAGGAGTCAGAGTGTATACACATTCTGTCTTGTATAGCTATATACAATTTAAAACATATATCAAATATACATAAATTATACATAATCTACATAATATGTAACAAATACACATATTGTATATGATATATAATGCATTATACAAATACAATACACTACACATATCTAATATTTATTCCCATCCTATTGGGATCTTTGCATTGGCTATATCATCTTGGTCAGGTACCCCATCCTGTCACTATCAAAATTAGGTTTGTCACTTAATATTTATATTTTATTTTATTTATTCATAATTTTTCTAGTAGTTAGCATATTAACATTGTTTTATTTGGGATTTGGAGCAATAGCACAGCGGTAGGGCATTTGCCTTTCTTGAGATCTATCTCCTGAATCCCATATGGACTCCTGAACCTGCCAGGAACTGTTGCTGAGCTCAGAGCCAGGAGTAACCTCTTAGCGACAGTGGGTGTGACCCCCCCCAAAATAAATTTAAAAATTGTTTTATTTGTTTATTTTGGGGCCACACCAAGAAGTACTCAGGAATTCTCCTGGCTGTGCTAAGAAGTCACTCTTGGCAGGTTTGGGGAACTATATGCTTGAGATTGAACTCAGCTCAGCTGTGTGCAAGCCAAACACCCTTCTCTTTGTGCTATTGTTTTGGCCCCAAGATTAATTTTTTGAACTTTTTCTTTTTTCTCATGTAGGACTGTATTAATATGAACTTCCAGCTTAGTATGGCCTTTGCTGTTATCCCATAGCAGGGGTGGTGAACAGGATTTTTACCCTCATTCAAAATGGCAAAATGCAATATGTGTTTAATATATTATTGTTATAATTATATGCTTTTGTGTGAGTGTTTGTCTGTTTGGGCAGGTCACTGCGTGGTGTGGCTCTCTGACTCTCACAGTTTAAAATTTTGGCTCTTTGTGCCGAACTTGTTCGCCACCCCTGCCATAGGTTCTAATAATTTTGTCTTCATTCTTATATGTTTCCAGGAGTACTTCTATTTTTTTTATTGTTCCAGTAGTTATTTATTAACATGCTTTTTTAACTTAAATATTTGAATGTTTTCCAACATTTTTTGTTGTTGTTTGTTACCCCATTTTTTGGGTCCCATTTACACCTTTGTTGATTGATTGAGTATCGGCAAAGAACTCCCAGAATGAGAAATTGGTTCCCATCCCTTTGTCCCCTCTTTGGGGGGTGATCTTGGTAATATTTATCCGCAGCAAACAATCCACACAGACAAGAGGGTTAAGGGTTAAAAGGCTGAGCGAGGAGAGTCCTTTGTCAGCCTGCTGCTAGTTCCAAAACACCTGGAGCCAGCCAGCCAACTCTGGCAAAAGACCCCCCAACGCCAAGAACCTAAGCTATTTATTTGGCTCTCAACAGGGCCCCCACCGGGAGGGTCAAGGTAGGACAACAGGCAAAGGATAATCTTATGGAAATATTTTCATATACAACAGTTGTTGATTTTTAGTTTTATAGTACTGTGATCAGAAAAGATAGTTGATGCTAATTTAATCTTCATGACTTCATTGATATTTTTTTAGGTCCCAGAATATAGAGTATCTTGGGAATTTTTCCGTACAATGAAGAAGATTATGTATGGGTATTTTAGAAGTGGAATGTCCTATAAAAGTCTATTATGTCCTGCTCTTCCAATTTCTCAGTTAAGCCTGCTGTTTCCTTATTGATTTTGCTTCTGTTTTATCTGTCTAATGGTTATAGTTGGCTATTACAGTCTCCTACTACTATTGTACTGCTGTTGATGCCTCACTTCAGACCTGTTAACAATTGACTTCTAGATGATTCTTTTATCTTTGGCACATGTTTGTAACTGGGGGTGTGTGGTCACAAGTGAAGCAATAGGTATAGCTTCTGGGAAGTTTTTCTTTCCAGCATTGACAAAATAAAAGTGGCCCCGAGGTTGCAAGTGTTTGGAAAAGCCTGTGGTACCAAGTGTAAATGTCTTTGTCATAAGTAAAGGTTCAAATCACAAGTTTCTAGGGGAAAAGGGTAAACCAAATTTGGGTAGACCTGGCAGCAAAAGAGTTTGAGCTTGTTAAATATCTGTGAGCACCAGTCCATCAAATTTGAACAAGCTTTGGTGGAAACAAAGAATTCAAGATGATCTGTGACTCAGTACACCTGCTAAACAAGGTCAAGTGGATAGTGGCAAAGGGTGCAAAATCACAGTGTCAGAAAAGATCTATTTGTGGGCAACCTGAGCGCTCAAAGTGCCCAGGGATACCTGTGAATCAGTTTCAGATCTTTGCAATAGAAATAACGTCTAAAGCTTGAGAATCCCTGTGTGCCAAGACCTAGAGGGCTTAAATGTCAAGTAGGATTTCAAAGTCATTAGTGCCTGGCAGACCCTAGGTTGCCTTGTTTTCACAAAAATGTGAGTGTGGCTGGACAACCAAGCAGGTTTAAGAGTCTCGAAGGGGCCTTAGAGTGGGGAGATAGGTTTCTTTCTGTCATGAATTAATCTAGAAGCTCTCCTATCTCTTGTTCTTACGGGTTTTGCTATGTTTTTGTGGTTAATACAATTTTTGATAAATATATTCACTGATCATAAAAGTATATAGACACAGATTTTCCATTTTTGACCTTCCATTTTGAAGGAAAATTGAATGCTTATTTGTGTTTGCCACTAATACATTCCTTTGCTTGCAGATGGGAGTACTTCAACCTTTACTCTTCGCAATAAATTGTGTCTGTTTATGTTAGCTTTGGTCCACTTTTGTGTTTTTGTAAGAAGAGATATTTGCCAGATATGGAACACTAAACATGAGCCTTTGTGGATTAAGAATTGCAGCTAAAATTCAGCTCTTTTTTCAATATTCACAGTGCTGCTTGAAATTTCGGCTACCCACAGCAAATCAATGTGGTCAACTCTTTGTTAGTGTTTAGGAGTGTTCTTCAATCTGTACTTTGTGATAAGATTTGGGATAACAATTATCTTCTGCCTTTTAATCGTAGGTTAGAAAAGATTTCTGCCTTTTAACAGGTCAGAATAATCTTTTGTGATATAGAATTACATAGATTTGGGTCTTGGAAAGGTCTATCCAGTTTGACACTTGGAACTAAAAGAAATTAAATGTATTTATAGGCCCCTCTCAAGTGATGGTGGGGCTCAACTCCTTTCAGTTAAAGGAAGAACTATACATCTGGGTGAATTAGAAAAAAGCAGAGACCTAGACAAAGCCACTCTTTTTTACATGACTCTTATCTCCTATCTTGGTTTCCCAAGATTCTTTTAAAGTATGATGGTGAAGTCTCTGTCTGAAGACCTACCTTTAATTCAAATGAAAAGATATTTTTCAAAGCAATCTATTCAATTTAAAATAGGCTTTTCAAAAAATAAAAAAAGAACATCATGAGCGGTGTTCTTAATTATAACATAACATCATAACTTAGTTTCAACACTAACTCAGGACAAATTAACTACCAATGAGCTTAGCACAAATACAGAGCCCAGACATAAATACTGGGTTCTAATCAAGAGTGCAAACTCTCTTCTGACCTTGGGAAATATAGGGTTGATTTGAGGTATTGAAGGTTTATGACTTAATATTCTCTTCCACAGCTTGCTAGAGCAAACTTGCAATTAAAACATTTAAGACTATTTGGCAATTCATTCCAATAATTTGCTGTAATTAAAGCTGGAAGAAAAAAGAGCTGTTGAACTGGAATGAGGTAACGTAAATGATAATGGCAATTGATAATAATAGAAGATATGGATCTTGAAGGTTTACTGAGGGCCAAGTACCATTCCTGAATTCATCAAAGTCACATTCTTGTGAGAAAAATCACTACCATTATACTCAGAGTAAATGACTTATCTAGGGACCCAATCAGGACCTGGCAGAGCTGGGATTTGAACCTTAGTTATCTTTAAGTCTAGTTTTCCTAATCACCTTGCTTCGGTGAATGACACAAATCAGGCAGAACATTCCCAGCTACTTCCTGAAATGCCACTGCAGGAAAAATGATCTCATATGTACAAAATGGATGAAGTTTTTGTATTGGAATGTTTGCTTTATGGAATATTAACTGCTGAGAATGGGATGGGTGCTTAAGTTTTAGTTCCTTTTACTGAGCTGTGAGGAGTCCTAATGTCACTAAAGGATCACTCATATGCAAATCAGGGTGATTTTCACCTGTAATTAAAATATTAATATGAGTAAACGCTTCCCTTTCCTGCAACTTAGTCTGATTGATTGAATAGAAAACGATCAGTTTTCTCTCCCTATGATGGAGATCATTATGTATCTCCTGATAAGATACTTAGGATAAATTGTATCCTGGTGACTTCATGCAGTGTGGTGATAATTTACAGAGCAAAGAAAAACAGTGGTCTAATAAAGGACAAATTATTGATCTATGGCATGTACTTTGCAGAATCTGTATGCATTCATGTACAGCCTGTCACCGAAGTTCCAGACAACTGATATGGAGAGGCACACTCAGAACTGAACCTGTAAATCTCTCACTTCATTAGCCATACTTCTCTAGTTGCTGTTTATTATCCCCTGAGATAAATGAAACTTTCTTATTTCTTGCCAAAGTTCTTATAAAGAAACCTGGTTTATAAAGAAGTCCTTCAGGCTTCAATATAAAATTAGTTGAAACTGTCATTTAAAAATTAAAAAATCAAGTTCAATTTACTAAATGTGCCTTACATTGTTAATTAAGTGAGCACTTTTTAATGAAGGACTTATTGAAGGAGATTCAAATAGGAAAAGGTACACTTTTAGCCAGCAGCAATGAGGAGACTTTAGGAAAGGCTTACCATTCACTCATATAGAATATTAAGAGACTCTTGAAGAGTTCATCAGTCTAGAGCCTAACTTATTCTCCTTACACTCTCCTTCATACAGTAATTTTTATCCAACAGAGAAATCACATGGCAGTTGTGCAAACTAAGTACTGTGAAATCTTACTGATTAACAAGGCTGATCAGAAAATACCCAACTCCCATCAACAACCAACACCCCCCAAGTTTACATGAAATTTCATTTGTATGGGTCAAATACAATACCCCAAATTTTAAGGGGTCAATGAGTTCTTATTGTTTACAGAATCATGGCAATATTGAATCCAGAAAAAAATAAATAGATCCTCCCTCCAGGAAAAATATGCACAGACTCTTAATAGTTTGAATACAATTTTATTTTTTATTTATTTTTTTATATAATAGTATGAATACAATTTTAAAATGTTCATGGTTCCTCAAAGTTATGAACATTTGATAGATGATGTCAATTTTTGCTAAAAACAATTTGAGATGATAAATCAGAATTAGATGTTTTCTTGTTAAACCAACATTAAGACATTAAATGATGTCAGGCTAGGAAAATATCTAACTTCAGCTTGGGAATAGTTTATTTTGACTCAAGAGGAATATGGGTCCAACACAGATTCTCTGTGAAAGGTAATCTTGTATTTCACAGGCAATACTAAAATAGACTACATCAATTTTGGGTGTCCACATGCTTATTTTTTCTTGACGGTGATTTCAGATGAATTCTCAACCAAACCTGCTACATCCTGGTTGACACATTCTTCCTTGAACTATTTAAACCCTACTGTCTTTTGAATCTTCAATAGAGCTATTCCATCTCTAACCCTAAACTAGTTTGTGTTTATCTTGTTTTTTATTTTCAGAGTGCTATTTATTTCCAAATTAGAAGGAAACTCTGTACTCTAGTTCTTTGAATGTAATTTTCCTTTTTGATTTTGCTGTTTTCAATTTTCTATCTCTATCTATGGGATTCATCATTGTAACTAGAGTGTGACTTGGGGTGTTTTTCTTCAGGTCTCTTTTTACTGGTACTCTTCCAGCATGCAGGATTTGATTGTATACAGTCTTTAGCTCTGGGATTTTCTCTGTGATGATGTCTTTGACTGTTGATTCTTTCTGGAAATCTCCTTCCTGGGCCTCAGGGACTCCAATGATTTCTATGTTGTTTCTGTTGAGTTTATCAAAGACTTGTATTTTCATCTGTTCACATTCCTTGAGTATTTTTTTCATTGTCTGATCATTTGCCTGAAGGTTCTTTGCCAATCTCTTCTGCTGTATGCAGTTGTTCTGCATTTCATCTTCCAGTTCACTGATTCTATCCTTGGCTGCTGTTACCCTGTTGGAGAGGCTTTCCATTGAGGTTTTCAGTTGAGCTACCATGTTTTTCAGATCTGTTATTTCATTTTGGAGTATTCTAATTTCTGTCTTTGTGTTCTGTTCAGCTAGAGCTATGATTTCTTTGATTTTCATGAGGATCCTCCATATTTCTATTCTAAACTCCTTATCTGAGAGGCTAATCAGATGGTAAGTATTTTTTGGGTTTTCAGAGCTATTGTCTTCATTCTTTGTGCATAGTGTTTGCCTGCGAGGTTTGCCCATTGTCACGCTTGTAGTTTGCTTTTTTTCTGCACGTTATGTTGGGGTTCATTAGTTAGAAAGAGCTTGAGGCCTCGAAGCAAAGTGGAGCAGCCGTGCTCTTCTGGGGTCTCTAGGAGACAATTTTTTGGGGCCCTTCCTGGCCCTCTGAGGAGAGCTTCAGGAGAGAAAAGAGAAATACACAAAGCCAACAGGTCCTCTCAGTTTCTCCCAGTCACCAATCTCACAGCAGGGCCAACCCCTTTTCTGTACTCTAGTTCTAAATTATGCACTCTGCCAAATCTAGATGCTAGCGATTGATAACAACTTCCTTTTATTGTTTATTCTACACAATGATTGGAACTTCATATGTTGATTTATATTAACCTTATAATAACTCTCTGCTATCAATATCATCAGGACCATTTCATAGATTAAGAAGTTGAGGTCTAGAACAATTTTTATATAAAGTCATAAAGGAAAGGACTAAATTGGAAATATTAACTGATTATATACAATCTCATATCTGTGCCAAAGGTTGTCAAATGTCTTCTGTCAAGAACCAGATGAGAAATATTTTAGTTTCTGAGGCATGTAGTTATATTTGATGTATAGTTCAGGCAATAGAAAACTAAGAACAAGTTATGGGACACACAGTCAGGTGCAATTTTAGAAGTAGCTGCAGTTGCTTTCTTGCAACAGTGGTAGATCTTATAGTTTCTATTAGCACATGGTCTTCATTTTACAATGGAGGAGCTGAGACTTGAGAATTGACACTATGCAAAGTTGGACCATTAGGAAGGCAACAGTAAATCAGGTTATATAAGGTCAAGGAGTTGTCTGTGTTTCTCTATTTCCATAATGATGCCCATAGTTAGAATTTGAGCAAAAGTCATAGAGAAAAAAGTTTGGTTAATAAAACTGCAGAGACTTTAATCACTCCCATGGCAAATCTTTATATATATATATATAAAGATATATATACAAATCTTTATATATACCCCAAGTTTTGGAATTGAACTCTTCTCTGAGAAATGATAATTTTATATATCTTATATATGTATATAAAATATATAAATGCATATACATATATAAAACATATTATATATAAAAATATATCAACATATCATTTCTCAGAGAAGAGTTCAATTCCAAAATTTAGGGATCCAAAATAATATTCAGATGATCAGATTTACAGTTTTCAGATGGTTCAGTCATACAAATAATATTTTGATGCCTTCCTCATAGCATTTTATAATTGAAAAATAATAGATTTTTGGTTGAAGGCATTCACATTTAGCTCCCTGAATAGGCACATCAAAAGCAGAGTTAGTACAGTGGATAAGGCTTTGCAAATGGCCTAACTGGCTTTTATCTCTGGCACCCATATGGTCCTCAGAGAACCACCAGCAGTGATTCCTGAGAGCAGAGCCATGAGTAAGCTTGTAATAATATCTGGTATGGCCCACAAACAAACAAACAAACAAACATATTAAAGGATTTGTCATATGACAAGGCACATTTTTTTCTCCACTCAACAAAATTTCTGAAGCTCCAGTACCAATTACAGAAATGTTCATGAGAAAAAAACAGTCTGATTTCTAAAGATTTAAAAGTTTAACTTGTATCTGTATGTCAACAAATATTGAAACTGAGGAAAACCCGGTGGCTCTAGAAACATGGCATAGTTTTGAGTTTACTTTGCCCCTCTCTATTCAAGATAAACGTACCCCACATCTATCTTAAAAGGCAGTAATACCTGCCATTCTTTGAAAATGTCTTACTAAAAGTCAAAAACGATCCTGATTTCTAAGAACCCCCCTTTGAATGCAGTTCTTCATTTTGTTTTGAAAAAACAAATGATTCTTAATGGCCAAAATATTTAAGTTTGAAAGCCAGATAATGAGAATACACAATAATAGCTTTTCTCAACTTTTTTCCTAGCAATAATTTCCTTGTCATTTGGATGTGACTCCCGATTGTCACAATGACTTGGAGATAATGATTCGGCACTGCCTGATGGCACAAAGTGAAGTTTTGAAGCTGATGCCAAAACCATGTCAACTTCACTTAGGAGAATGACAAACGCTGAGTAATCTAACTGACTTAGAAAGTGGGCCAGGACACTAAATTAGTGCTTAAGATAATTTTAGCAATGCTTTAACATCTTGATGCATTGTCTCTTCCATCTTCATGCATAAATTATCGCTAGTTCATATATATGTATATATGTATCTAACTAAGTATATAGAATCGTGGTATCTCTTTAATTCATTAATTTAATTCTTTAATGACTCTGGATCATAAATGAGCCTGAAGGATCTCTAGCCCCAAATAAAACATCAATACGGGTGGCTTGCTTTATTTATTTATTTATTTATTTATTTATTTATTTATTTATTTATAATTTGGTTTTCTGGGGCTCAGGGGTTACTCCTGGCTTTGCATTCAGAAATCACTCCTCGCAGGCTCAAGGGACCATATGAGATGTTGGGGATTGAACCTGGGTCTGTCCCAGGTTGGCTGTGTGCAAGGCAAACGCCCTACTGCTGTGCTATCACTCCAGCCCAGTGGCTTCGTTTTTGACCTCTCAAGCTGTGCTCAATGTTCCTGAGGTCCACTCTTAGGTATTCTTAGCCTGGCTAGCTTGGCCTGACAGAAGCTTTATAAGTGTTCAGTGTCTACCAGGAATAGAACTAGTGATTCTTGGAAGACCATGCTGTTCTGGGAATCAGTCTTGGAACCAAGCATGTGCAAGGCATGAGTTCCTACTTTTACCAGAGTTTGTATGTTTGCTTATTAAAAGGTATTTATACCCTGTGATGCTGAAAGATTATACTTCTGGCTAGATTCTTATTCAGAGGAGTTGGGGAATCCTGTGGTGTCAGGGATCAAACCCAGGGCATCAACATGCAAACTATGAGCCCTATTCCCTTGAACTATGTCCCTGGCCCAACCCAGGATTATATTTAAATTAAAATATGTGCTAGTCAGTTAAAAACTTAAAAAAAATTATTGCAGTTTAGGTAACAGACACAAAAGTGCTATCATTTAAGCTTTGAAGTCTAGTTACTGCACCTTCACCACTGAAGAGGTATTCAAGACTCCTCTCCACTGTTTCTATGTCATTTCTAGTCCATATTATTTTACTTTTACTTCTCCCTGCCCCCAGTGTTTGGTAATCGTAGATCTGCAATCAAATCCTAAGGTTTCCCTCATTTTGCATGGCCTCGTTCCTTGATTTTTTTTTTTTTATGTAGCAGAGCTGAGTAAAATAAATGGTATTTGTTCATCTCTGTCTGACTTACTGACACTTAGATTTTTTTTCCACTTCCATTTAATTGGTAGTGAAATGCAAGGTCCTTTGTTTTCTTCTATCTCTGTAGTATCCCATTATACCTATAGGCACCACTATTTTATCCATTTGTTTGTCATTGAACACTTTCCTGTATTTCTACCCTCTCCCCACTCCCACTTTTGTAAACTCAGTTCTTCACTTTAAATGTTTTATTTATTTATTTATTTATTTATTTATTTATTTATTTAACTTTCTCTGTTCTCTTGATTTGTTGCTTTATATATCACCTATGAGTGACTTAATTTACTTAGCCTATCTCTATCCAATTAGGTCCATTCTGCCACAAAAGGCAAGATTTCCTCCTTTTCAAACATTAAAAAGGCATTTCATTATGTATACATGTCATCTTTTTATTCATTTATTTTTTTGTTTCTTTTTTTGTTTGTTTGTTTTTTTGTTTTTGAGCATTTGGGCTATTGGTTATTGTTTGCAGAGCTGCAGTGAACATAGCTGTGCATGGATCTTTTAAAATGAATATTCTTTATTTTCCATAGGGTAGTCTTTACCTGTCCTGTCCTTAGGAGTGGACTTGCTGGATAATGTGGTAGATCTATTACTCATATTTTGAGAAATCCCCATACTTTTTGTTTTTTCCTTAGAGACTGAACCCGTTTACATTCACACTGAAAATAAAGATTTCTTTTTCTATCCTCCAGTCATCACTTGTTGTTTCTGGCCTTCTGCTCTAAGCCATTCTCATAGGTGTTAAGTTATATCTCATTGTTTTGATTTGCATTTCTCCGACTGCGAGTGACAAAGAACATTCTGTATCTGCCAGTTAGTAGTCATTTGGATGAAGTCTGTGGTAAAAGATCTTTTCATTTCTTCTGCCAATTTATGTTGATGAGTTTCATGAGTTCTTTGTACACCTTTGTCAGATGTACAGTGTACAAATATTTTCTCTCATTCAGTAGATTATTGTTTTATTTTAAAGAGCTTCTTTCACAGTGCAGAAGCTGTGGTAAAGTAATGAAATCCCAATTATTTATTTTTGCTTTTGGATTCCCTTGCCAATGGAGTTGAATTCCTGAAGACCTAACATAAGTGAATATCTTGGAGTGTTTTGCCTAAGTTTTCTTCAATGTATTTAATTGTTTTGTGTCTAGCATCTAAGTTTGTAATCTATTTTGAGTATGGTAGGGGGCATGGCATGAGATGATAGTTCATTTCTGATTTTTATTTCTGCATGTGGCTATCTCATTTTTCCATTTATTCCATTTTTCTATTTATCATTTTTCTTTATATATTTATTTATTTGCCACAACTGTAGTGCTCAGGGATCACTCTTGGCCTGGAAATTCTGGGTACCTTATGTAGTACCAGGGATTAAACAGCGTTGGCTACATGCAAGGAAAAATACTTTATTTACTTTTGATATTTAGGCCACACCCAGAAGAAATCAGGGGTTAGTCTTAGATCTGCACTCAGGGGTAATTCCTGGTGGTGCTCAGGGAACCCTATGAGATACCAGGAATTGAACCACTGTGGCCATGTGCAAGTCAAATGCCATAACCACTGTGCTATCCGTTTGTCCCCAGAAATTAATTTTAAATGCTATTTTTTAAACAAGAATTGGATTAAAGGTTTATAATGCTTTGGGTAGAATATTCATTTTGACAGTGTTATTTATTCTAATGAAAGAACTCTGAGTAGCTTTCAATTTTCTTGTGTCTTTGTCTTCCAATCCTTTAAATAGTGACTTACAGATTTTGATATGCAAGACTTAGTATCTTTGTTAAGTTTATTCCTAGGAACTTAATTCTCTTTGATGTGATTGTAAGTGGGATTAAAATATTCCTTCTCTTCTAGTTTCTTCTCTGCATATACAAATGCAACAAACATTTGTATATTGATTTTAACATGCTTTTAGAAAAATTCAACCTGATCTTTCTAAGCTAGATTAGATCATTTCCTCCCTGTAGTATAAAAACCCATATTATCTAATATCCCTATTTTTGGTAATTCCAACATTTTGGTAATTACTTCTTTACATCTCAATCAATAAACTACAAAGTTAGAATTTATGGATCTTGTTTATTAACGAATCCTTATTTTTTGATGACTTGAAACTTTATTTTTCAAGTTTAAAGATAGCATGAATCTCAAAGCTTTAAATTTTTTATTAAAATTCCACTTGTCGGGGCCGGCGAGGTGGCACTAGAGGTAAGGTGTGTGCCTTGCAAGTGCTAGCCAAGGAAGGACCACAGTTCGAACCCTTGGCGTCCCATATGGTCCCCCCCCCTAAGCCAGGGGCAATTTCTGAGCACTTAGCCAGGAGTAACCCCTGAGCATCAAATGGGTGTGGCCCAAAAACCAAAAAAAAAAATTCCACTTGCATTTAAAAGTAAAGTCAATTTTTTCTAAGCATTTAAGAAAGTAATTGTATTCCATCACTTCATGATTTTACAAAATACAAAATACTTGGACTAAATATTATATTTTCTACTGAAACAATTCTTACTCCGAAAATAGTTGTAAACACCTCTTTTCTGTTACAAGTATAAATTCCATAAAAAGAAGTCTTATACATTTTTTATTCAAAACACTATTCCAGCTCAAGAATAATACTTAATGTTAAATGAACTTTTGTTTTGTTTTGTTTTTGTGTCTCACCCAGAGACGGTCAGGTTTATTCCTGGCTCTGCACTCAGGAATTACTCCTGGCAGGCTTTGGGGATAGAATGGGATGCCAGGGATTGAACTATGGGCAGCCAAGGCAAACACCCTACCTGCTGTGCTATGGCGCTAGGCTCCCATATGAGATGAATTTAAGGTAGAACAGTGCCTTCTATGAATCCTTATTTTTATTTACTTTTAATTTATTGTTTTTTTGGGTTACATTTGGGGTAATTCAGAAATTACCCCTGGCAGACTTGGGGAACCATATAGGATGCATGTGTCAGCTACATGCAAGGCAAACGCCTTACCTGCTATGCTATTGTTGTGGTTCCCAGTTCTCTATGTAATTATTGGTACGATTCTTACTTCCTTCACCGACTCCATAACTACTTCATAGGCACTTTGGTAGTAGTATTCTATTACCTCAATAAGAAATTATTACAAACTTAGTGTCTTAAAATAGCAAAAAATTTAAGGGCTGAAGTAATAATATGGTGGGTAGGACATTTTTCTTGTTATCAGCCTACCTGAGTTTAATCGCTGACAACCTATATGGTCCCCTGAGCCAACTAGGAGTGATCCCTGAGCTCAGAATCAGAAGTAAACTCTGAGCACCAATGAGTGTGGCACCCAAATAAAAATTTATAAATTTACAGTTTTGGATGCCAGAAGTTCAAAATTAGTCTCATTGCATTCAAATAAAGTGATGGTAGACTGCACTCTTTCTGGACACTCAAAGGAAGAATTCACTTTCTTGTCTTTCCTAGCCAGGATAATTTGTCCAGTATGATTCTTGACTTAGTCTTACTTTCAGGGACTCTTTGCCAAGTAACATGAAGCATTCAAAATTTTTGACGGTCAAAATATTGCAATTCTTGTAAAAATGTTATTAATTTTAAGACAAATTTCTCTGTATCAGTCATATAGCTAATGTTCTAAAGAGGAGCAAAGGCATATATAGTTTCTGTCTTTACTATATTGTTACACATTAGGAATATTTTATAACTGAGAAAATACTGTGAGTGCAAGCTCTGGAGCAGGACTCAAAGGAAAAACAGCAAAATTGGAAAACTGAGTGATATAGTGGCTAGATTCATGTGGCAAGAGGAGGCATGAAGAACTTGCATGGGTATAAGCAATGGTTTTGGATTTTGCAGATTTATAATGATCAGAGCAGGAGAAATATAATGAAATTTTATATAGGTATGCAAGTGGTGATGTTATGAAAAGAACAAAGTACCTTTCCAGTATGTGAAGACCAGTTAGATGGATGCATAGAAGAATACAAGTTGTTGGAACATCTGGAAACTATTGTAATAGTTTAGGCAGATGGCAGTGGTGACATAAATAAGATGAAAAACCATAGAGGAGTGACAAATGATCTAGAATGAGGGTAGACAAACATGGCCTAAAGACTGAATGTGTTTCAAATTAGGTGTTGTAAATAAAGTTTTATTGGAACACAGCTATAGTCACTTGCTGATTGATGGCTCATGGCTGCTATGAACTACATGAGGGAGTGGAGTATCATGCTGGAAGAAATGATGCCTGTGATACCTTTTGCAAAAATAGTATCTGTAATTGTCAGTCTCCAATGCAAGAGTTAAACTGATATGATTTACATATAGACCGGTTATGGGAAATGAAAGGGAAAAGAGTTTCTACATCATTGATAGTATCTATTTAAAGAAAAATTTTTTTTTTTTGGTAACTTCAGATTGGCACTTGTCCTTTATACCAATCCATGGCCTGGCACTTATAATCAAGGCAGTAGGTCAATGGTTTTTCAACATTTCTATATCTATGAAGTGGCATTACTTCGGTATTAGTGACTGAAGACCAGTAGTCTACACTGACTTCGAGACCTCAAGAGGCAAGAGTAAAAATGATGTTTGGGCTGCAATTCTGAAAAAGATATTCTCAAACACTAGTGTCTTGTCTAGTTTGTGTTCAAGACTTACAATATGTTGCTCTAAACTTCACGAAAAGATATTCTACTTAAACTGTTTTTAACTCTTTACTCACTTAATGGAAAGGACAATGCTAGAGATATTGATTGAAAATGTATGTGAGAATATGTGTACATGTGTATGTTTTCATAAATCATTTTTTAGTTTTTGAAAGACATTGATATTCTAAATCAGTTTACTTTGATTTTGGATCATAAACTGAACTTTATAATCAAATGGTAGCAAATTCATATTTTAATCTTTTCTCAAATTTGAACTCTATTTTGTTTAGATCTATATATTGTTATTTATAAATTATTCAATATTAGTGTGTCAAAATAACTGTCAGTAAAAACTGATTGAGAATATATCTTATCTAAGCAATTTTCAAAGAACCTAGTGAATAGCAGTGATATTTATCCTAATAACTTTTCAAGATTTTAACTCTCTTTGATATTGATTTTCATGGTTAGAATTGGAGACCTACTCAGTTTGCAGTTTGATAAACCAGTGATTTTACAACTTGAGTTACGGTATTCATAAGCTCTATAAACTCTGGTCAACAGTCAGCTAGCCCCCTTCTGCCATAAATAACCAGAAGCTAGACAGGAAAGATAGTGCACCAGATAAGGTCAATCTGAGTTGGATTTCTGGCACTCTATACTGTCTCATCAACACCGTCAGGAGTGATTCCTGAAGAGAGCCAGGAGTAAACTGATTGTTTTGGGCTGTGCCTCCCCAACCAAAACCAAAAATAAAATAATCAGTTATCTATGGTCTGACATTTATATTTGCCTTATTAGCCCTACTTCCAAATATGAATATAGCCAAAACACACAGTCATTTGCAGTTATTTTATGACTACCATCTTTAGTTAGCAACCTGCATCCTCTTCCTCTTCCTCTTTAGACAAACAGGACATATATTAGTAGCATTAATACAATCAATATTTTACTTCCTTTGTTTATTGTTTGTCTTTTTCTACTAGAAAAGAAGAGCCACTAAACAGTATAAATTTTTGTCCACACAATATTTTTAAATAACTTAAAACCTAGTAATACCTTTTTAAAAGTTTTTTCCCCCCACACCTGGCAGTGCTAATGACTTGAGGTTAATATGAAAACGGGATTAAATCTACGTCAACTGCATGCAAGGCAAACACTTCACCAGCTATATCTATCACTAGCTTTAGAGCCTAGGAAAATTTTTATTAAAATTGCAAGATTTCTGTCCTTTATTATCACCAGACTTCTTCTTTCATCTTCCTGAATTTTTCTCACTCATTTGAGAAATCACAAATTTGAGCCCACAAATCTGTGGAAAAAAAAAAACACAACAACACTAAAAATAAACTCGACTGCTTTTATGTTAATATATCAATGGGTATATCAAACCTAAACAAGTTAAATTACAAATTGATTTCAGGAATCTATTGTCTAAAACAGAGTTTGGCAATGAGATAATCAACTTCATTCCTAGCCAGAAATATTAAATGAAGGCAGTTTTCAAATCCCCATAGTTTAATAGCATGGATATAGCTTGCAAATATTTTTGGAAAGGCATCAAGGCAGAGGTTGCAAGGGACAGAAATACAACTCAATCTTGTGTAACTAAAAATGGGAATGTATTTGATTCATGTAACCAGATAATCTAAGAATGGTAGTTTAGATGTGACTTAAAAGAGGGACACACAATAATTTCCTGGCCAGGAGTTTCTCAAAAGATCATAGTAGACAAAAGCTAACATGTATGTCATGAATTATCTCATTCTCATCTGAATTTCTATGAACCTGACTCTGTTTATTTTCTTAACTTTTTGTGAGTAAATTCTTCTTTATCTAACTATAAATTTCCTCCCAAAGCATATATGAAATTAGCTCATAAGACTGTGGAGCTAAACTGTTGACATTGGTGATGGGAAATGTGCATTGATGAAGATGTACACTGCATGACTATAACTCAATCATTAACAACTTTATCTGTGAAAAAAATGTAGTATGAACAACATAGTAACCACGGTGCTTAAACTTCATAAAAAACCATATGTAAACAACAACAAGAAGAAAGACTGCTGAGCTGAACAGTGTCCCCCAACCTCTCCCATTCCCCTCCAAACAACGATGTTCACACATCAATCTCCAAACCTGTGAGTGTGTCATCTCACAGAACAAGCTTGGGAATATTATGTAAAGGATTTTGAGATGAGGTAATTATCCCCTGGGATATGAGAGGGAGAAAGAGGGAGACAGATGAATGGGTAAAGTGGCAGAAGAAGCAAAGTTGGAGTGATGAGGCCAAGAGCTAAGGAATATCAGCATTGTGTGTGTATGTGTGTGTTGATGTGTTTTGTTAGGAATTGAATTCAGAACCTCATACATGCTAAGCATGTGCTTTATTTCAGAGCTACATCTCTTGGACTCTTCTACCACCTTTAGAAACTGGCAGACTCTCGAAGCTTCCAGAAGGAAACAGACCTGCTGACTCCCTAATTTTTGTCTGTAAGATTCAAAATGTTTTGCAATTTAACATTTGTAAGATAATAAGTTTCTGTTATTTTAAGTCACTGAGTTTGTGGGAAGTTGTTACAGCAGAAGCAGCCAACTAAGATAACTCAAATATCTTCCTATTAAAGTTAGAATTGAATCCATCTTTCAAGTTCATTTTTAATGTTGACAAGGCTTATGCTTTCCCTCTCATGACACTACTGACTCTTACCTAAAACCCTAGTCTCTCATTCTGTAACATTTAACACCATCTCAAGTCAATTTTGACTAGTGAGCACTTTAGCTGTGACTCAGGTAACTGAGGAGTTGAATTTTTCAATTGCAGTAAATGTCAATTAATTTAGATTTTAATTAAAAAAGTAGTATTAAATATTTTCCATTAACCATAACTTGATTATTTGCTAGGATTACATTTCACTTTATTGAAAATTTAGTAGGAAACCCAACTACAAAATGCTTTTAATCATGGCGCTTTAATGAAGATTTATTAAGAACAAAAAACAAATTTAAATGTTTTAAGAATATAATACATTCAGGATTTTGAAGACTTGGTATAAAAGCTGAAATACCTCATTAATAATTTTATATTGATGATGTGCTGAAATGACAAAATGAAAATATTAGGCTGAGTAGTATGTTAAAATTAATTTCAATTGTACTTTTTTGTTTCATTTGCATGTGGAAACTAGAAACAAAATCTCAAATTACATGCGCCTTAAATTATGTTTGTATTGGATAACAGGCTCTTGTATCTTAGTTTTTCCTTTGCAAGCAGAAGCTTGTAAGCTGCTTGCCTACACTGCAGCACAACACAGCTCCAGCAACTTTCAGCTCATTCAGTTTATATTTTAATTTAAAAAATCAGTTTGGTGGTCCCTGGGAGTGCTCAGGATCTACAACAAAGTCAGTACTGGAAGGTAACTTATAGTGGCGCATGGGGGCGCCATATATAGTGCTGAGTGGTCAAACCAGAACTTTCTACAGGCAAAGAATGTGATCAGCCTATTGAGCTATCTTCCATGCTTTCATTTAGCCTTTCAATCCCAGTACCACCTGCCCAAAAACAAGGTCTCTGTAATGACATAAGCCTTTTTTTTTCCCTTTTCATCTTAAACTTTTACTTTGCAGTATGCATGTTGACTTTATCTTCTTAATTATATCTCTTGACATGCAGTATATATATATTTTTTTTTTTTTAATTTAGCTGTTTATTGTTTCTTTTACCAACTAAAACTCAAGCACATAGCGTCTGTTAACCTCCTTCAAGCTTGAGTCTTTGGGATACAGAGAGTGCTCGGCAAAGTTCAGGTGCACAACCACTATTTATTGACAAGATCTAAGTTCCACTGTTGAGTTCCTACTAATTCCTCTGAAACTTTAAAAATAAAAGTCCCTTGTTATGCTTGCACAGTTTTGAAAGAGTTTCTATTCCTGCTGAGCAAAGGGGCTTTGAATAAGTGAATTGGCTGCATTGAAATGAGTGGAGAAGTATCTTCTTCCTGTTTTGTTTCTTCTTCCTGTTTTTGAACTTGAAGCAGTTGTGAAATTCTATTAAAAACAAAACAAAATAATAAAAACAATCCCAAAACTTCAGACAATTGATAAAGAAAATGTGAGTAATACTGACCCCTTATTCTGTTTTACTTTCCAAAAGGACAAAAGACATCTTTGTTCTATTTTCATTTTTCCTTTAAAGATTGAGTTTTGTTGTTGAAAGGTTTTGTCTGATATTCTTGGTACAGTAACTTTGGGAAGGTAGCTGACCATTTTAAATCTACTTGAAGCAACTTGAATTCCTTTAGTTCTTACTAAGATTGCTAGTTTCCTTTTATTAGTTAACATTGCTGCTGTTATTTACACAGCTGCTAATAGCTTATTTTCTTTCATGTTATTTTTGTTTTTTCCAATTCTGTTTGTCTGGGCAAATTTGGATGCTGACAGTTTATGTACAGCCTGAAATTTAAATGTGGAGTTGTCAGTTATTAAAAGCTACAGAAATAACAGTTCCTTCTCTTAAGATAGAGTGTTCTTGATGCAATTTTTTGAAAAATTACTTGAATGACATAAATGACTCAAGTAACTTATATTTATAACTTTATATTATTATTCAAAAGGTATATCTTATTACCTTTGTACTTTTAATTTGAGATAAAATTGATGATAAAGTTCTCTTTGTGATGATATCTTCAATCATGGAGGAAATTCTTTAATTTTCCAATTTACATATTTTCTCTAATTTTACATTTTATTCACTACTTCTTTTTAATCTTTCTATTTTTTTTCTCCTTACTCTGGTGCTTATAAAAAACAGAAGGCAAGAGGGGGAGAATATTTATTTGACGTGAGAATGCCATGAACTGACCTATACAACAGATTTAGATTGACATCTTTTTAATGTTTAGCAGCTGAAAGTGAACAAGTTTAAAAAAAATTGACAAGTGATTCAACTTCATCTACAGAAAATAAATAACCATGCAGTCAGGATTTTTTCATGTTTCATTTTTTTTCTCTGGGGCATGAAAAATTGGGTTTTGTGGGAAGAGATAAAATTAATAAGGATCAGAGTTTTTGAGTAGGTGTCTACCAGCTCCAGCTGAGACGTTTGGGCATTCTGCCATTAGTTTGGACCTTATGAAGGACTTTTCTATGTTCCATGTCCTGATAAGCTTGCCAAATACTCTCTTTACTTGGATATACTCTCTACTGATTGTATCCAGCATGCTACAGAATATATATTTATGATATTTACATACATTACTTATATGTTTATATATATGAAAGACACAATGAACAAGATAAACAAGAATACTCGTTTAGAGACTAGGTAGATAGACTATAGGGTTGGAGCACAAGATTACAACCCTAGTATTACATGAATAAAAGTACCTCTGGAAGTCGTCTATTTCTCCTTAGCTGGGAGATGATGCTGAGTCTGAAAGGTATCACATTTTATAACTCAATTCTTGAATTTTCTATCTAGTTGGAATGTTTTTAAGAATGACGTCTAAAAACCATTCTCTCTTAGAAGAGTCCTTCCGCTCTCAACCAGATAATTTTATTTCATCTATTTCAATAGAGAGAAAATAATTGATGAGTAATATTTGAAGGAAAAAAAAAAGGGATGGCTCAGGCCTTCTACAGGCAAATAAATAACTATGTATATAAGGTTTAACCAAATGTAATCTTATAAAGTAGGAAGGTTGGAGATAAGTCATATCTTGTCCTTGGAAAAGGGTGAATATGAATTTCAGCTCAAAATATAGTGGCCTAGGATGATAGTTGGAAGAGAGTTCTATTTCCTAACCCACAGGGTCAACAGACTTTTCAGTTGCTGTTTCTTAAAGGATAGGCTTTGGGTGAAATCCAACTCTCCCAATCTTCCCCATTGTTCACATTGAATGAATGTAACTTGTTACAGAGCATCTCAGACAGAGCTGATCAAAATCCTCTTGAATGAGGCAGAACAAGGCCTACCATCAGTTGTTTTAGAATCTTGCAGGTCAGGTATCTTAAGGTCTAAAATGAAAGAGAAAAATATGGGGCTGGAGCAACAGCTCACCAGCTAGGCCTTTGTTTTGCATGCCATTAACTGAGGTTCAATCCCTGGCATCCCATTTGGTCATCGCAGTCTTCCAGGAGTGATTTCTGAGTGTACGGTGAGGTATAACTCCTGAGCATCATCGGGTGTGTATACCCCCCAAAAGAAAAAGTTTGTATTATAGTTAAAAGGCAGGAATTGTAGTTAATCTGTGCCTGAGGGTAAGAAGGCCAGTAGATTCCAAGATACTGATGGTAGAAAATTTTGTTTATGTTGTTAGGCTTCTGTTTGTAAAATTTCACATTAGAGTCCTGGCTTCAAAACTCATTCATCAGAGGATTTCATGAATCAAACATTCCATACCACATCCACCACCCAGACTGTCAACTCCCCTCTTCCATCGTCCCAGTTACCTCCTTCCTATCATCTTCCATGAGGTTCCTTCTAATGACTCGTTCTCAGTTTCTGTTGAGTTTGGGCATTTGTTATTCCCCTATTATACAGCTAAGTTTCTTTAATTTTGATGAGTTTTGATTCAGTTTTGTTTACGTTGTCTACCTGTATCTACTAATGCATTCATGAGTAGAATTTTCCCCCTTTTCTTTAAATAGGGGCAGGCTCCAGTGAAATTCAGTAATGCTGAAGTGAATGCAGTGAATGCAGTGAAGTTCAGATGCTGCCAGTTGTCTAGGTTGCTATTTGGCCAAAACATTGGGCCAGAATCTCAGTACTGCTCAAGCCTGGTGACATTCAATAAATAGTACAAGGGCTATATCCAACAGTGTGTGGAGGATAAATGATGCTGAGAACCTGATGCATGCTAGGCAAGTGCTCTACCACTTTAACTATCTTCTCCTCCCCTGACTGACATATTTAACTGTCTAAACAGAGACTTGTCCAGAGAGAATTCTGTTGACTTCAACAATAAATCAATATAAAAAGTGTTCACTTTCAGTTAGATTGATGTGAAAGAGTTCTGGGAAGTCATATTTATATTTCTTTAAAATTTATTTTGGTTTCGGGTGACACCTGGTGATGCTCAGGGGCAAGTTCTGGAAAATTGCTTGGGCATTGTTTTCATCCACAGTTTTGGATGATTTTCCTGCAGCCTTTGATTTTGAGTCTATGTTTGTTCTGATTGTTCAGGTGTGTTTCTTGTAGGCAGCAGAAGGTTGGATTCATCTTTTTGACCCATTTTGCCACTCTATGTCCTTTAATTGGTGAATTTAGTCCATTGACATTGAGGGAGATGATTGTCATAGGATTTAATGTCATCTTTGTAGTTAAGTTTGCTGTGTTTGTTGGTCTCTCTTGTCTTAAAGTAGACCTTTCAGTTTTTCCTTTGAGGCTGGTTTTTCGTCTGTGAAGTTTCTGAGCTGTTGTTTATCCATTGAAGCTGTGTATCCTTCCTTCAAACCTGAACTTGACTCAGGCTGGGTGCAGTATTCTCGGTGAGGCATTCATTTCATTCAGTCTTGTCACAACATCCCACCACTGTCTTCTGGCCTTGAGAGTTTCTTGTGACATGTCTGCTGTAAGTCTTAAGGATACTCCTTTGAATGTAATTTTCCTTATTTTTTTCTTGCTGCTTTCAGTATTCTATCTCTATCTGTGGGATTTGTCATTGTATCGAGGATGTGTCTTGGGTTGTTTTTCTTCGGGTCTCTTTTAGCTGGTACTTTTCGGGCATGCAGGATTTGATTGCATGTAGTCTTTAACTCTATGAGTATCTCTTTGATGATGTCTTTGACAGTTGATTCTTCCTGGGGATCTCCTACCTGGGCCTTTGGTACTCCAATGATTCTTATGTTGTTTCTGTTGTGTTTATCAAAGATATCTATTTTTATCTGTTCGCATTCCTTGAGTACTTTTTTCATTGCATGATTGTCTTAAGGTTCTTTTCCAATTTCTTCTGTTGTGTTGAGTTTTTTTTGCATCTCATCTTTAAGCACATTGATTCTGTCCTCAGCAGCTGTTAACCTGCTGGAGAGGCTATCCACTGAGTTTTTCAGATCTGTTTTTCACCGTTTTTTTCAGATCTGTTATTTCAATTTGGAGTTTCCTGATTTCTGTCTTTGTGTTCTATTCAGATGGATCTATGCTTTCTTTGAGTTCTATGAGGATCCTCTATATTTTTATTCTAAACTCCTTATCTGAGAGGTTAATCAGATGGTTGGAAATTTTTGGGACGTCCGAGGTAGTGTCTTCATTCTCTGTGCATGGTTTTTGCCTGTGAGGTTTCCCCATTGTCACTCTTATAGTGTAATATTTTCTGCGTGTTGTGGTAGGGTTCATTGGTTAGAAAGGGTGCGTGGCCGCAAAGCGAAACGGAGCAGCCTCGCTCTTCTGTGGCCTCTAGATGACAGTTTTTTGGGGTGTGTGCTTCCTAGGCTTCTGAGGAGAGCTTCAAGTATTCAGGAAAAAACGGACAAGCAAAGAAAAGAGTTCCCTTCAAGTCCTCGGGGTCATCCAAGGCGCAGAAGGCGGAGCCAGCCAGGAACTCTCTGTAGCAGGCAGGATCACCAGCCAGACGCTGATGAAATCCAATCTCAGGTGGCTGGAAACACACCATGGCCCAAGATGGCTTCTGCACCCTTCTGACACCCAGCAGAAACCAGCAGGAATCAGTGTGTGTATGTCCCGACCCACCTCTGAAGCAGGCAGGATCACTGGCAGGAAGGCTGATGAAATCCAGTCTCAGGCAGCTGGAAACCGCATGGCCCAAGATGGGTTCTGCACCCTTCTGACTCGTCATCCACAGTTTTATGATCTGACAATTTTGTTATTTTTGTAGGCAGTTTAATGGCTTATACAAATACTTTCTAGGATAGTACTGACTTTTACATTAGACTGGTACTTTTTCTTGGGGTTGTGGGTGTACCTATTTAAGACCCTAGATCCACCCATTTCGGGGAGGGGTCTTGGAAACCGGATAGTAGGTGTAACCTTACCTGCTAGACCCTCCCATTCCTGGGAGGGGTCGGGGAAAAGGTAGATAAGGCTTGGACCAAGGGAATTCGGGCCTTTTGGCTTTTGGCTTGTTGCCCTTTTGGCTCTTTGCCCGTTCTGCGCTGCTGGGCGCTCTGGCTTTTGGGTTTCTGTGTTCTGGTCTTTAACCAGCATGGAGCCCAAAGGGAAGGTGGCTGAAAGGAGTTTAGATGCAGGGCCAAGAATAACTAGTGCTTAAAAGGTTATGAGATAGGCCACACACATGTGGTGAATAGGGCCTGAATAAAGATGATTCTTCCTGAAGCCTGCCTGTGAGTGAGTCTTGATTACGCCGACTACCTGGGCCTGAAATCCGCCAGCTGGATGGGGATGAAGCCACGTGGTTGGGGCCTAAGCACAAAGGCCTCCATCCATCGCCATCCAGCACCATCGTTAATTATTTGATGCAACAGGGGTTCCTTGGGACACTGGTGGAGGGAAGCAGGCACTCTATGATGGGTGGTGTTGGATTGTAATTAACACTATTGTAAATCACAGTACCTCAATAAAAATGTAAAAAAAACAATATTTTTTTCTCTGAAATCTAAAAGTCACTTAATATTTGAACATAGAAGTATTTCCATTGTGATACAGGAAAACGAATTGTTAGAAAAATTTGATCTTTTAAAACCAAACCCACTTTAACTTTACATATTATAGTCAGAAGGAAATATAGAAGAAAGTACTGAGAAAGATAAATAATTTGTATTAATCAACAAAATAATTGACAATGAAAATTCTGAATGGAAAGAACCCAGTATTTGAAAGAAAGTCTGATTTATTATGTTTCACAATAGTCTGCCCCTCAAATTCACTCAGAGAACATGCCTAGAGAAGATCAAGTTACTTTAATAAGAATTACTTATAATTTGCATAACAACTTTATATGCAAAGCTTACTTCTAAAGTACCTTAAATTTACTTTATGTACATTTCCCTTTTCAATTTTATTTACACCTTCAATTTGAACTTTCTGTGAAGAATGACTTCTTTTAATGAAGAGTCAACTTTATGCTAGTTCCACCAACTTTGAATTAGCAAGTCCAAATTAATGAAATTTTATTTCACATATGCTAAATAGTACTTTATGTAACAAAAATACTGGTTCCTAGTGATATACTATTATACTAAAACTACTCATTTCAATTCTGTAGCATTTATATATACATGATTTATTATAGGCTGGTAGAAATTAAGTTATTGCAAGTAATTTCATGTAAAAAAGCTTTAAAATTCATACAGTAACTGCCTTTACAATATACCATATATCTTTATATGGTACTTTAAAAGAAATAGCAATTTTGAAGACTATTTTCAGAAAATATTTTATCAATGTCCCAGAATTCTGAATCAGTAGGAGAAAACTATAATTATCAGTATTAGCAGACCTTTAAAAATATAAATGAAAAATATAAATTTCTACTTAGGTTTTTGCAAAATTTATTTCTAAAAAAGTTAAGATACACAAAATGGTTTCTAATTTTAGCTACCCAGTGCATTATGTCTTTAATTTTACTCTGCTTTAGACTGCTTACAAGTTTTCGAATTTTTTTCTCTCTTATTTGGCAAGCATTATGGACCACAGTTTTAAAATCTGATTCTTTCTCAATCTACCTTTTGCAGTTTCTAACTCTACCACTTATCTCCAGGGACTTGCAGACTGTGTTTACCTTATGCCAAAGAGCTGAAGCAAAAGTGAAATTCTAATTCATCACCCAGATGTTTTCAAACTCCATGTAGCCATATTTGGAATTGTATATATAAAATATCCCTATAATTTATTAATTTTTCTTCCCCACCTGGATGTTTTGGCATCAAGTCACTTTATGTCTGGCAACTCTTGGGAATTTCATGTTAAAGCCTTGAATAGGGGCTCCTTGCTAAACAGTCTGCTTTAATCTTGAAGTCCAGCCAGGTTGGAGGGGGTAGGAGGTGGCTAGACACTCCTCAAATGCCCAGTGCTTGTAATTTAGGTGTTTTTTTCTTCCAGAATAGTCATAATCCAAACATAATGATCAAAGTGTGCTTACTGGGACCAATGAGAAAGTGAATTTATTCCTTAATACTTAAAAAAAAGTGCAGGTATAAAGAAATATATTTATATATATATGTAGATACATATGTTTTTTTCCATCTATGGTGCTACTTTTATCATCAGAATAAAACATGTATTTTTTTTCTAAGAAAGAAAAATAATTATGAATTTGTAGAGTTGGAAATTCTCTTTAGAGCATATTTTTATTTTTATTCACTTTTATTTACAGAGGAGTAAGTTCTGACCCAGACAGAAGAAGGTGGTAGAGTGAACCAAAAAAGAACTGATACCAGACCCCTGGGCTAAATGAGTTATTCATGAAATTCTATGCCAGTATTAGATTCTTTATTGTGCCACTGGGAAAACCTATTAGGGTAAATAAGGCTTTTATTACTTTACATGCCAAATTATATTAGGATAATTTTTATATTGAAATAGACTCAGAAAGTTTTCATTTCATTTAAATTATACAAACATCAGAATTTTTAGACCCAAATCAAATCATTCCTTTAGATTATCATCTGAAATTACATTGAGGCCACAGGGAAGCTCAGAGGAAAGGAACTTCTGAGCCTCAGTTTCTCTTTCTGGTCAACCTCAAAGAATGGTTATGTAGATGATCCTTACGTAAGTAAAATCCATCAGTTTCATGAACATCTAGATAAAAAACAAAAGCACATACTATCAATCCACCACAAAAGCAAATCATGAAATTTCACACAGATTTACTGAATAATGTGTCAGATTCGAAGGAAAATAGACTATACATGGTAGGAGAAAATGTTATGGTTAAAAAGAAAAACAACAGAAATTAAGCTCAACTGAGATTTATTTATTTATTTTTGCCACACCCGATGGAGCTCAGGGTTTATTACTGACTCTGCTCAGAAGCAACCCCTGGCTGTCCAAAGGAAACTATATCCAGTACTGGTGATTGAACCTGGGTTGGCTGTATACAAGGCAAATATCTTACCTCTTACTTCTCTCTAGTCCCAAGATTTACAGAAATCAATTTTATAAAGTCAGAAGTAGCAGAGAAAAAAGAGGTAAAGTTTCATTTTAACATAGAAAATTAATACTCAAAATAACTTTGATAGGTTAAATAAATGAACAAACAAGAAGCAAATTGCACCAAACAAGCTAACTAACCAACTTACAAAGCCTCTTTGTTTACAGAGGGAAATATTTTAAATATTACTAACAGAGCCTTTGTTTTGGAAATAAGACTCTATGCCAGATTCCATCAGAGCAGTATGTCTCATCTTTGAACTCTTAACTTTGCTTTGTCATATTTTTTAACTGTGTCCTCCTGAGTAGCAGATCTACTACTTGTCTTTTATGAGCAAGTTTTTTAAAATCCACTTGTAAGCAAAGAGACTATATATCTACTTAGAAATGAGGAGACTTTCTTGTTAAAAGATCTCTTATCTCCTATGAACTTATGTAGTAAATACCTGGCATTTAGAAAGGATATGTCATGAAACTATTGCAAATATAATTTGGTTAAAACATACAGTGAAGTGCCAGTGAAAAATGTCAGGACTCCTTTTCAGTCTTAGAAGGAATTTTAATATTTGTTGACTAAGCAATATGAAGACATTCACTCACCAAAAAGATAACATGATTTTGAATGTTAAGCTTGCTAGACATGAAGCTCAATTTCGTGCTAGTATTAGTTGTTTATTGTTGCATAACCAATTACATAACGAATTAGCACAAACTCAGGAACATATCATTATTATCTTCTGATTGTAAGGAAAATACCGTTTTTATCTTCTGATTTCAGTGACATAGTCTGATCATGAGTTAGAGGGCTTCTTTACCTAAGGTCTAAAAAAAAGTGCAATTAGCTATCACCCAGAACTGTGTTCTCAACTAGAGGCTTAGAGGGAGAAGTTTCTTTTTTGTTCTTGAAATAATGTGTATATTGTTGCCTTAGGACTGTGAGTTTGAGGCATTGTTAGTAATTGGAGGTTATAACAAGGGGCCTTAGATACATGTAATCACATATGACCAGTGACTTTGTTATATCCCATTGATTAGATACAACTCACATAACCCCTACATTTGTATTATTGACATACTTTGAGGTATTTTGTAGGAATTCAGTTGCTCATTTTTCTTCTAGATACTGAATTCCTTTTTGTCTCTTCCCCAATTTCTTAAAATCTTATCAGTTTCTCCCCTTGTCTTTATGAGGAGGAAATAGTAAAAGACTGGAATTTTCTGAGTTTAATAGTGTATTGAAATAATACTAGAATATATATTCAGTTTCTGATAATCAATTGGATTTCTTGGGAAGCTTGAAAGGTGCAATATGTGAACATGATGGTGAGTTGAAAAGATGGAGAGGATAAACAGAACAACTTATAGATAATCATGGAGGATGGATGCAGTCAGATGTGATCTGTGAGATGCAGAGGAAACTTGTCATTGTCATTTTCAGAACCTGGTGGGAAGTAAGAAGAGACAATAGAAAGTAACAAGGCATAGGGACAAGGTTCAAGGGTCTTAGGTATAATAAGATGGTGGTGTAGAGGAAAGATATAGCTATGCATCTAAATCACAGAGTCAATAACAATGAAAGCAGGAACTCCAGACCATAGCTACCAAACTTACAAATGTACCTGAGACAGGTAGGGAATTAGCAGGGCTGAGAGGGAACCTGGGGACACTAGTGGAGGGAAGTTGACACTGGTGATAGAACTGGTGGCAGAACATATGTTCAAAACTCACCTATGAATAACTTAATCCATCACAGTGTCTTAAAGAAAAAATAATCTTCTAATAGTGAATGAATCTGGCATTCATGTCTCTCAGGTACAGGAGACTGAGGAGAGCTTTCAATTCTAATTTTCCCAAGTGCATGCGGATAAGGAGTTTTTCATCCTCAAAGGAATAATGAAGAGTTGAACATGTCATAGTTAACGTTTTACCCTAGATAATTCTGGAACATTCTTCACGATGAGAGAAAACTCAGCCTTCTTGTGATGGATTTTAATGTTCTCTCAAGATAGAAAACTCTTCTTGGGAGAAACTCTCAGAGCAGAGAAAAGGTAAACTATTTACATTAGCTCCTTGCCCTCCTTTTGAGCACAGAAAGTGTTCTCTGGTTATTTCTCTCCCTGATTTCAGCAAACACAAATTGAAAGGGGTGCCTTTTTTGTCTCAGTACTTGGGGATTTATAATTTATGCAGGCAACCAGTATTAGTGTTAATGTGTGTTAGATGCGTAAAACCCAGCCCTTCAACATGATAATACATAATATACCCCTTAATTTTTAATTCACTCGGGTCTCAATTTTAAAGCATTTTCTGGTAGTTTGTCCTAATTATAATCATTTTTAATGACAGCTTAAAATTTTCATCCAACTGTCTTATCACATACGGTACTTAATTTCTCAAGTGAACAGTTTTACTGTACACCATTCTGGGAATTTTAAGAACTAAAACATAAAAGGAAAGAAAGCCCTTTGTGTGGTGAAACTAGATGTTAATTGTTCTAATATACATAAAGAGACCAAAGCAGCTTCTTGAAGCAGTGCTTGCTTTCCTGTACCAGCTTCTTCAAACCTTCTGAGAGAGATTCGCAAAACCTCAGGGGAAAGAAGAAAAGAATTTTCTCCCCATTTTGCTGGGTTTTGCCAACTATCGGAGCCGGCATTGAATATTCATTTTTATATTCTATCTATTGAATCACTGACTCCTTAGGCCAAAATGGAAACTACCCATCGAAATATTGAGGGCTTGATTACCTTTCAGAGACCCTCTAACCAGTGTGTTTGCTAGCTTGCTTATTGTGCAATGACTTTTTATTAAAGTTGGACCAATGACTTCTGACATCCACACACAACTCTCCTGGTTCACTAGCCAGCTGATTGTCACCTAGAAAAGCAAATTAGCTTCCTGAATTTTCCTATTGCTTCGTTGTGCTGTGCATTGAAAATAGGAAAGTCTGAGACACCTATACCCATACAATTTTTTTTAATTGACAGATTGAAAGACTCTAGAAGCTGAAGTTTCTACCTCCTTTTTAGAGATATTAGTGTCCCAGGACATGACTCCAAGCATCTTTTTTTGGGGTGCTTTTCCCACATCTCATTCAATGGCAGTGTTCAAAGTGTCCTGAGATTCTATACTTAGGACCCTGAATGGGTGTGGATCCCTCTGTTCTCCCCAGCCCTCCTCCCCTTTCCTCCAGGCCGAGGTGTCTGCTCCAACATTATCCTTTATGTACTCTTTACAGACTTGCATTGCACTATCCTTCCTATATCCCCTTGAAGAATTATCTTACAAATTGGAAGTTAAAAAGATGCTCCAAGATACACAATGGAATACTATGCAGCCATCAGGAGAGCTGAAGTCATGAAATTTTCCTATACATGGATGTACATGGAATCTATTATGCTGAGTGAAGTAAGTCAGAGAGAGAGAGAAAGACGCAGAATGGTTTCACTCATCTATGGGCTTTAAGAAAAATGAAAGACATTTTTAACAGTATCTCAGAGACAAGAGAGATGAGGGCTGGTAGGTGCAGCTCATGACATGAAGCTCATCACATAGAGTGATGAGTGCAATTGGAGAGATGACTACACTGAAAACTATCATAACAATGTGAATGAATGAGGGAAGTAGAAAGCCTGTCTTGAGTACAGGTGTAGGGGGGTGGAGAGGAGGGAGATCTGGGAAATTGATGGTGGGAATGTTGCACTGGTGAATGGGGATGCTCTTTACATGACTGTAATCATACAACTATAATCATGTTTGTAATCACGGTGTTTAAATAAAGATAATTTAAAAAAAAGATGCTCCACATTCAAGCACTTGCCTAGAGGACACTACTTCAGCCCTGTACTGCTTCATAGCAGAAACACCCTAATATTCAATTTCAGTGCATATTACCAAACCCTAAAGAGAGCTCTTTCCAGTTCCAAACTTCTAGTCACCAGCAACAGGTTTGTTTCAGTCACTTCCACATGGATTTAGATGCATGGGATCCTATCCAGAGCAGTTGTTGTTGTTGTTATTATTATTATTATTATTATTATTATTATTATTATTATTATTTTGAGCCACATCCAACAATTCCCAGGTCTTACTTCTGGCTCTGTCAATTTAGGGATTACTCCTGACAGGGCTCAATGAATGTGATGCCAGAAATTGAATCTGGGTCAGTGGTATGCAAAATAAGCATCTTAACTCCTGCATTATCTTTTTGTATTTAGATTACTGTTTTTTTTAGATTACTTGTTTTTGACCCTGACTGCCTAACTACCACTAACTGCCTTCATTTTTGCACAAGAATCTGATTTGACCCCTCAATGCACTACTCAAAGAATTTCTTGACAAGCAAAAAATTTTTTGCTTAGGAAAATAATGAATTTAATTAAAAACTATTTTATCAGGGTACAGATTTACAATACTTGCCTTGCATGTAGACAGCTTAGGTTTATTCTTCTGTATTCTTTACAAACTCCCTAGCTCCACTAGGACTGATTCCTGAGCACAGATTCAGAAGTAAGCTCTAGGTGTGGACTCAAAACTAAAATAATATTTTATCATACCTATATTTGTCAACATATCTTGATTTACTTATATACCATGCTTCTTGTACACAAAATAAGCTCCACTAGTTGTCCTCATTTTTAGTCTTAGTTTCTGTATTCTTACTAGCCAGAGCAATTAAACAATACAAAAGAGATGCTGTGGAAAAATCTAAGTGAGCTGAGGAAAGGGCTCAAAAAAGCTATGTTAGATTTTGATAGCATCAAAGTGATATAAATGTTTGACTTTCTCATTTTCACTTGATCTTAGCCAAATCACCAAGAAGCAATCAATTCTCCATTTTCAATGTGATTTGGGAGGGTTGGTACAAATATATACGCAAAAAAGTTCCAATTGCTCCAATTATCACTTCACAAATTTCATCAAGTGAGTATGTTATCTAGAATCTAGATTATCATTGAGATTTGATTTCCAGACCAGGAAACAACATTATCAAATTCTGAGCCCTTTTACTCCCTGGGACCTTTGCTTCAAGAGGAACCAGAGTAACAGATGTTTCTCTCTAGAGCAGGCCCTGTCACTTGGTGGGGGTGGTTATACTGTCATTGGGACAAATGGCCTTGAAATGTGCTAATATGGCTGGCTCATGAGTTAGGAAGAAGTTTTACATCTTTTGTTTAAATTTTTCTTTTCAAGTTACATATTAATTTTGTAGAAACTGGAAATGCCAGTGAATGTCTCTTAAACCAGCAGAAATTATCCAAGCCTTATTTTTTCTGACAGAAACTATGTGTAGTTTGCTTACCATTTTGTTTACTTGAGTGACTCTGAAAAATGTGCATTAATAAGGCCACACAGCAAGCCTTTATTATTTGGGTTTAAAATTGATGACATATTTGAAAGAATAAATAAGAACTTGAAAGTTATGATGTTTACATCATTACACTATGCTGGAGAACAAACCCTCTTCCACTCACAGTTCATGATATCTAAAAGGGGGATATGCATGATTTCCAGAGTAGGCTGGGCTCATGAAAGAACACAAAAGGGTGGGGTGCTAATACAATGACCCTTCCTATGTATCATCTCTAATGTTTTTGGGGAGGGTTAGTCTTCATGAAATTCCCACAGGATTCTAAAAATATATGTTGCCAGTTATCTAGTTTCTTGGGAAGACTGAGTTTTGGCTTAATATTAAAAAATAAAATCAAAAGAAAAACCCATAAATTCAAATACATTTTCTCAGTAACTCCTTGCAATAATTCATGAGCGGGCAGTTTCCTTTTCCTGTAAGAGTAACAGAGTGTCTACACACTTACACACAAATGTTTTCTATACACCCACAAAGATTTTAAAGCTTCCTTGTAAACTACTCAACAGTGAGTATTAACATGAGTTTCCACCAGGAACTAGGGTCTGAAAGTGAAGGAAAATCTTCAAAGAAGGCTGTGGATTAACCCTCTATGGTTTAAATACATCCTGATCTAATGTAACGGTTGGGAAGAGGCAGCATTTTTTCCTCCTCAGCTTTACTCCTGCCTGGCTCTTGTTCCAGATGGCAGGAAGGCACAAATGCTATTCCCGTGCATGTGCGGTCTGTCTTCACTTCCTTTTGGGAAAGGCCCAGGTTTTTCTGGGTGGTGAGCATAGAGTTCACATTTGGCTGTCTGTGTCCCTCGGCACTGTCATTCTACACACCATTGGCCGCACTGACACTTTGTAAAGGGCTCTAGGGTTTGCAATGTAAAGATTGGAGACATTTGTCCAAATAAGTTTACTCCAATCAGATGCCAGATGGAATAAAGAATGCAAGCACAAACATTTCTTTCTCTGGATGCATCTCTCCTGTCTATGTGCATATGCAGTCTGTTTTGACTTCTTTTCGAAAAAAGAACAGGTTTTCCCATGTGTTTTATATGAGCCCAATATTAACACCAGTCTTAGTATAATCCAAATGGCACAGTCTGTTCTCATTCTAGTACCAACCACCCCAAACATGGCGTTAAGTATTCTAAGCACCCCAAGACCACCACCCCATGGTACAGTTCTAACGTGATGGTGAGATACAGACTGGACATAGTTTCCTTTGGTCCTGGATCTGCCTGAGGAGTGCCCCCCTATTACTGAGCTGATGACCACTACCAGAGGCACAGAAATCTCATATCCCTTCCCCAGCAAAGCTGGGCCAAGTCATTTCATGGCCCTCCAAGTGGAAGAGGAAGTTGCATCCACCGTAAATGCTAGTGGGGAGAAATCACTGCCAAATTAGTAGCTTCCAAATATCATTTTCAATAAAAACTTCATGATAAAAAACATGTTAATACCCAACGGTTAGTGGTTTTTATGATGGCGTTAAACCATTTCTACCGAGGCCCTACAGCCAGTGCTATTTCCCCCACTGAAGAAAGAAATTGGCTGCTTGTGCAACGTTTGTGTGCTTTCACTGTTGCTATAAAATCAGCCCCCAGGAGAATTTTAAGTCTTCTTGAATTGCTTTTTAGCACAGACTCAGGAAGTAAAAGTTCTAAGACTGCCTGGTTATAGAAAAATCACTTGAAAAGCCAGCTTTGTACTGGCAAACTCCGGCTACAGGAAATGCTTCAAAAGGCAGAATATAACAATGCGAAAGTTAAGTATTGTTATTTATTTAACAAACAAAGCAGCAGGCTGTCACTGAACACTGCGCCTCTAGGAACTCTTTAAGGTCATGTGAAATGCCAGCTCCTTTCTGGAACAGATGCTCTGCTATAATGTGTGATGATGTTTGCACACGTATGTCTTGCTGGGTGGACTTCTTTACAAACACACATATACCCACCTACATTAGCTTCTGGGAAAGTTCATTAGTCCATTGCAAGTTGCTTCAAGGCAGCCATCATTGCATCTTCCAAAGAAGAATTTAGATGAACTAAAATTTACTTCAGTTCAAGTCTAGTATACCGAGAATAAAATGAGCCAGATTTAGTTTTACGTTAAAAGTACCCCATCTATTAACACACGATATTTTGGAAATAGACAGAACAAAAGACTGCAACAAGCTCAGTGGCATTCTAGAAGAGCATTTGTTTGGCTTGATCAAATTGGTCCTCATTAGCTAGTCTTCCTGTTGTGGAGAGCTCAGGGTAGGCACTAAGTTTATTTTTCAATCCTTATGCTATATTATTCTATGTATATTGTTAATGGCATCCCCCTGCTTTTTCTGTTCCCTTTTGTTCTTGTTCTTGCTACAATGACCAGTGGAACACACTGATGCTTGTGGTGCTCACCAGGGTTAGATTTTATAGTTGCTGTGCTGACATGCTTGGTTTTGATGCTCTTGGAGGATCACAGACTTTTGATTTGCAGTGCTTGTATACATGATGGTTAGGGGTTGCACTCCTTTAGTTGCAGGACTTGTGCACATTCTGCTCCTTTGCCAGGATCATGGTGGTGTTCATACATGGTGAGCACATACATGGTGCTCACTGGAGGTTCATTCCTGACTAAAGTGCTCACAGTCTTAGTTGTGGTGCTCATTAGGACGTGCAACTCCATCTACAGTGCTCACACACACACTTGACTAATGGACTGGAAATCAATGAACTAATGGACTGCTCCATTTCTGATGGCCCCAGACAGCAGAGCTACCTGGACTGTATTCACTATCTAGGGATGGTTCTAGACGTCAAGTTTTAGTCTCATGCTATAAGGCAGACTCCTACCATCATCATTATTATTATGCTGTCTTTATTCCATTACTCTGATCTTATTTATGTTCTATTAGCCTATCCTAAACCAGCCTACGTTCTGGCCTAGCAAACAGAATGAAACAATTTGGGTTAGTTTTAATTGATTGACTGTGAGACTAGGAATTCATTTAAAAGTGGTTCAATGTAAGCTACTTGGCACTTTGCCACATGCTGAAATGCTCCCCGGCTTACATGAACTGACCTTTGGGTTGGCCATCCACCAGTATTCCAAACAATCTATCCATCCTACATGGAACAAAGAGCTAGGATTGTAAAATTCAGGGAAGACATTTGAAAAATGATAAACAACCCCGAGAATCTAGTATTTATTCTAGGCTGCTTATGATGACATATTTTTATAACACTTGTCTGGGTGCCAGGTAATGGCAGGATGGAAAATCACATTCCCCAAATAAGTGGAGGGTGTGTCACCAAGAGCTGTTCCTATCTCCAAAAAAAACCCTATCAATAGCTGAGAAAGAGAGTTGAAAGGTGCAAGAGAGATTTAAATCCTCTCAAAATGTCTTAAGAACCATAAAACCTTATGTTCAGAGAAGACATTTTTCTCCTTCTTTTCCTTTTTTTTTTTTTTGCTTTCTATTTTTTTTAAAGTTTGCTCTCAACGTGTGCTAATTTGTGATCTTTAGAAATGTGTTTCTGGGCCTTCTGTGTACCTTGAATGAAAAAGGCTCCTCTACTTAATTTGCATTCTTTCTCTCACTCTTTTTGTCTCTCTTGTTTGCCAGATAGTCTTCTGTTAATTTTTTTCCCTGTAGGAAGCAAAGAAGGAATTGGAATAATTTTCAGCTTAGTTTTGAAACATTTTATTGGGTAATTTGTAGATCAAGCTGACAAGAAGAGATATAAATCAGATTCTGCTCATTTTCCCTCTAACACTGAGTTTCAGAGTGTTCAGTGAAAGGTTAACTTAGTGTTTTCTATTAGAGTATGACTTGAAATTGCAATTCCAGAAGAACTCTGTATACATTCTATGAGTATTGCTGCTTTCCATTGTAAAATAACCCAATATAAAGCTTTAAAAAGTATATAAATTGGGGAGAGAAGAAAAAAAAGTATATAAATTAGAGATTGTTATTAAAATAGTCACCCTATATGCCTTTATGTTTTCCTCTCAAGTAATTAAATTTACACATGCAAGTTAATAGCTGCCCAAGAAAGAGAAAATGTGTTTAAAAACAGGATGAGAAAGTTGTCTCTCTTTACTGAAAATTAGAGTTCTTATGTCCTCTGGAACTATAATACAGGCTTCATGCTGGTCAAGTAAAAGACCATTATTAGTGATAAGTAAAACCAGGAGATTTTTCATTATGACTTTATTCAATTAGAGTTGAAAAGTGCAGACACGTTGTACCAAATACATCTGATTTTCTGATGTTATCAATAGACTGGACTTCCACATTTGCTGAAATTTGCTTAAGATATGTCCTAGTTCAGAAAGTAAAAACTGCATTTCATTGATCAAATATAAGTGCAAAACCTCCAAAGAAGACAGAAAGTGAGCGTAGTTTGTGACTCAGAAAAATGCTTGAAATTGTTCTTAGAGATGTCATATAGAAATAACAGAGGAGAAGCCACTTTCATTTTTCTTAAATGTCCAACATTTACCATCTGATGAAGATTTGGAAGTGTTTCAAGATCCATGAAAACTGACTGCATCCTATTTCATGGGAATGAAACTTATGTAATCACACAAGATCTACACCCTGAAAGCCCCGTAATGGTGCTCTGTGCCCATAATCTTAAAATTTCTAATAATGCTATCTTCAGATCTGTGTTTTGTAAGTAAAGTTCAATAGTGCAATGGACCATAAGTACAGTATGTGTGTGCTAATCATTTCTTTCGACTGTGTTTGCATAACATTTTCAAGAAGCCCCTTGAACACAGAATTTTGAAGAAGCCACTGTGTGTGGGAGTTCAGTGAAACACAAATGGAGTAGAAGGGAAGTATGTTATGGAAGCCCTGAGTTCCATAAGGAAGAACTGAGAATGTGGGTGGATCAAGAAGTGAGATTAAAATAGTAGTGCTAGCTTTGTGCTGTGTTTTTACTGTTCTGGTTAGAACAAAACATACATGTTTAAGAGCTAAGAAATACAAACTGTATGAGTTGAGTTCTATTTGTATTTAAAACTGGCTTCATATGATGAGTGCTAAAAATCATGATAATAAAGTTTCAATTTTTCATACTTAAAAAATTAACCAAACCAAAAAAAACCTGATAAATTAGGAGAGACCATGAAAAAAAGAACAAAATGCATGCTAATTTTTGGGAGGTGTGGTTCTGGCCACACCCTGTGAAAAGCAGGGGTTAGTCCTGGCTCTGCACTCAGGAATCATTCCTGTCTTGCTTGGGGGACCAAATGGGATGCCAGGGATCTAACCTGGGTTCTCAGTATTGAAGGAAAATTTGCTTGCTGTACTATCACTCCAGCCTCGATATGTTAATATTTCTATTGGTATTTTTTAAACCTATATTTTATCTAAATTTTAAGCAAGAGGTCTTACACTTTCACTTTGCACTGAGTCCTGCATATTATGTAACAGGACTTGATCAGAAAAAAATAAACTACACCAACTATGTCAATAGAGATGCGTTAATATAGGGAATTGGATTTGTAGTATTGATGGGCTGAAACAGCAAGAAGAGCTTGGAGAATACTATACATAATATAGGCTTTAGCTACCACTTCAATGGTAGTGAGTTGGAAAGAAGAGTTCAGAGAGGCAACCACGAACTGGGGTAGAGGTAACTAAGGGACAGGCACAGAATGGCTGGTACTTTAAATTTCAGGGACTCAATGAGCACGCTTATGGAAAATCCTTTGAGGAGGTTCTGGTACCTCTGTAACATGTAATAAGATGCTTCTACAAACTAGATTAATGTTATTGGAGCTGCTTGTTGATGTAGGTGTAACACACAAGAAAAAGGGTAGCATCCTTCTTTCCAGTTGCCTTATGTTTCCTGTTGGCTCACCTAAAAGGAATTTGATTGGTAAAGGAGAAATGTTGCTTACAGAATCCCAGTACCAGTAGAATTTAAGGGGGTGGATTTGAAGCTGAGGATGAGCTTAATAATCAGCAGATAACTATGTTGAATGTAACAGGGTATTAATAACTAAGTGATAAACACAAAATGTCTGCCAGTGTCTATATCTATACATAAAGCTATTGTACTCAACATGAACCCCTGATATTTATTTCATGTTTTTTTAAATATTTTTCCTTTATTTAAACATCTTGATTACAAATATGATTGTGATTAGGTTTCAGTCATGTAAAAAACACCCCTCTTCACCAGTGCAACTTTCCCACAACCAATGTCCCAAATCTCCCTCCATCCCACCCCACCCCCACTGTACTCCAGATAGGCTTTCCAGTTCCCTCATTCATTCACATGATTATGATAGTTCTCTGTGTAGTTATTTCTATAGCTGCACTCACCACTCTTTGTGGTGAGCTTCATGAAGTGAGCTGGAAGTTCCAGCTCTCCTCTCATTGTCTCTGAGGATTGTTGCAAAAATGACTTTTATTTTTCTTAAAACCCATAGATGAGTCAGACTATTCTGCATCTCTCTCTCTCCCCCTCTGACTTATTTCACTCAGCATGATAGACTCCATGTATGTTAATCTTACTTCCCATGATGTTGGACCAACCAGGTCCCACTCTATTCAGTATATATTTAATATATACTTGTTAGTAATTGGTTGGAAATACCTCTGGATGTAACATATTTGGAATTGGTGCCTTAGACCACTTGTTCTCCACCCAAGACTGGTCTGATGCTTTCTTTTTAAAATATTTTTATTTATTTAACCATCTTGATTACAAATATGATTGTAATTAGGTTTCAGTCATGTAAATAACACCTTCCATCTCCAGTGCAACATTCCCACCACCAATGTCCCAAATCTCCCTCCATCCCACCCCCCCCACCTGTACTCTAGACAGGTTTTCCAGTCCCCTCATTCATTCTTTTTTTTTTGAATATATTTTTAAGTAACATGATCATATTTGGGTTACAGTCATAACCAGAACACCCCCCTTCACCAATGTAACATTACCCCCTTCCCCCTTCCCATCCCCTGCCTGTATTTGAGACAGGCATTCTACTACAATTGTTTTTAAGTTCAGTAAATTGTATTTTTTTTCCTTAAAGGAAAAAAGTAAAAAAAGAAAGTAAAGGTGTGATAGTAGCAATCGCCATTGTTTGCATAGGTCCAAAAAAATGGGGAAAATGGAAAAAAATCCTTGACCTGATTACTAAAAAGGCCTCACCTCAGTTTATTGGCATAAGACAGACTCTGGGTTCCAGGCAAATCAGTTCGTCCAACTCCAGTTATTCTCAAGGACCCAGTGAAACTTTTTCACACTTTAGCTGTTGTTGGTATCAGATTCTTATATTTAAAGACTCTGGATTCTGTACATTACTTTCATCAATGCCAGGCTGATGTGGAGCATCCTCTAGTTTCAACATACCATTAAATGCGGAGCGATCTGCCCTGCATGCAGACTGTTGCTGAGTCGTCTGGGTGTTGGGAGCACTCTTTGGAGTCACTGCCAAAGCGGTGGTAGGTCTTCTCTGGTAGAGGCTTGGATCCTGGTAATGTTAAAGACAATTATGATTGTTTCCATAGATGGTATCCATTGTTCGGGTGTGTATGGGCGATGCCCATTCTTCTGAGGCCTGAGCCAAATCATTATGCCAATGTTCAGGGTAAAAGGCCTAATTACATTACCAAATTTGTGTCCCCATCTCTATTAGATAAGTTTGCATATGTATTATTTCCCCATTTTAATGTGCCTATGCAAAAGAGAAGCAATGCCACAAGATACTGTTGATGGGTCTGATGCTTTCTAATAAAGACCCCAGGTCTCAGGAAAAAGCTCTCTTGCATTTTTGTTTTTCCACCAGTAAGCTATCTGTTTCTTATGAGCAGAAGGCTTGTGTATTGGAGTTCCTGAACCTGTTTTATCCCCCTAACCGTGTGTGGATTATTTCCTGCATTGGCATTTGCTTCCAGACCCTCTTCTCCCCAATGTCCTGGACTTGGGAAAAGAGGCTTCCACTTCACATTCTATACCACAGATAGCATATCTAGATTCATCCATTTCTAGCCATGAAAACTTCAGTTTTATTCCATGGTGTATTGTTGAGCTTTCCTAAATCTAGAGTCCTCTTGACTCATACGGGAAAATCTAATGTGACCTCAAATTTCACTTTGTCTACTATAAAACCTATTGAACTCTCTTTTGTCAATTTTTGAAGGTGTTTTGTTGTTGTTGTTGTTGTTGTTGTTGTTATTTTTGGGGCCACACCTGGTGACGCTCAGGGGTCACTCCTGGCTATGCGCTCAAAAATCGCTTCTGGCTTGGGGGACCATATGGGACACCAGGGGATCGAACTGCAGTCTGTTCTAGGCTAGTGCGGGTAAGGCAGTTGATTTACCGCTTGCACCACCACTCCGGCCCCTGAAGACTTTTATTTTTTTTAAAGTGCCCTTTTTATACTGAAATATCCATGGGAAGAGGTATGTTGTTTCTTCCTTATTATTCTAAAAAGATGCTTAACCTAGAAGATGCCTGACTCAGGTGGGTACCAAATAGAAGAGTTCCCCTTGACTCTACCAGTGGGAAAGAGTCCAAAGGCAAATATTTTCATTATTAATGATATTACATGGCAGTGTTGGGTATGGATAAAAATATTTTATTTTTATAAAGTATTATTTTCTATTTTCTAACCAGAGGGAAATTCACTACTTAAAATATGAGTGATTATTAGCAACATAAATAAAAATTTTAATTTAAATTATTTATTAGATGGTTTTTATTTTTGGGGGGTTGGGTCACCTACAGTAACACTGAGGGGTTGCTCATGGCTATGCACTGAGAAATTGCTCCTGGCTTGGGGGACCATATGGATTGCTGGGGAATAGAACCACAGTCCAGGCTGAGAAAATCTATGCCTGCCCAGTGATTCCCAACTGTGAGTGTTGCCTGTGTGTGTTTTCCCACTGTCTTGTCTCCAAAACCTCTTGGGATTGGGTCAAAAAGGCCCAGAAAAATAACTCTGCCAGAGGCTCATCCAAGGGCCGGAGCACCAAGAAACTGTGTCTGATCATGAAAACCGGCTATCCGCAGTATTATGCAAAAAGAAAGGTCCCCTGTTTGTGACATCAGACGGGAAAATCTATGCCCACCCAGTGATTCCCGACTGTGAGTGTTGCCTGTGTGTGTTTTTCCACTGTCCTGTCTCTGAAACCTCTTGGGAGTGGGCCGAAAAGGGCCCAGAAAAATAGCTCTCCTAGAGGCTCATCCAAAGGACAGAACACCAAGGAACTGTGTCCAATTGTGAAAACCAGCTATCCGCAATATTCTGCAGAAAGGCAAGTCCCCTGTTTGTGATGTCAGGCTGGGAATAACTACGCACACCCAGTGGTTCCCAACTGTGAGAAACTGTAAGTGTTGCCTGTGAGTGTTTTTCCACTGTCCTTCTCCTGAACCTCTTGGGAGTGGGCAAAAAGGGCCCAGAAAAATAACTCTCCCAGAGGCTCCAGAAGAGTATGGCCACTCTGCTTTGCTTAGCGACTGCTCAATCTTTCTAACCAATGGACCCCACCACAACACGCAAAAAATTTCACACTACAAGCTTGACAATGAGGAAACCTCGCAGGCAAACACCATGCACAGAGAATGAAGACAATAGCTCGGATGACCTAAAAAATCCCAACCATCTGATTAACCTCTCAGACAAGGAGTTTAGGATAAAAATATGGAAGATGTTTGTAGAATTCAAAGAAAGCATAGATTGATCTGAACAGAACACAAAGACAGAAATAGAAAACTCCAAACTGAAACAACAGATCTGAAAAACACGGTAGCTCAACTGATAACCTTAGTGGATGGCCTTGCCAGCAGGGTAACAGCTGCTGAGGACAAAATCGACTTGCTGGAAGATGAGATGCAGAAAAAGTCAACACAGTAGAAGAAATTGGAGAAGAACCTTAACACAAACTATCAGGAAATGGAAAAAGAACTCAAGGAAGGTGAACAGATGAAAATAGAAGTCTGGAGGGAGGGACTTCAGAGCATAAAAACCGGCTAACCTTTGCAAAAGCTGGCTCCCTGTGTGTGACACCAGGCGGGGAAAATCCGCGAAAGTACACCAGCCCAGTGGGGCTCAGCTGTGAAAGACTGTGAGTGTGACCTGTCTATGTCTGTCTACTGTCCTCTTGCGTGAAACTCTTGCGAGTGGGGCAAAAAGAGCCTCCAGAAACCTCGCTTGCCCAGATGCCATTTTCAGGGAGGGACTTCAGAGCATAAAAACCGGCTAACCTTTGCAAAAGCTGGCTCCCTGTGTGTGACACCAGGCGGGGAAAATCCGCGAAAGTACACCGGCCCAGTGGGGCTCAGCTGTGAAAGACTGTGAGTGTGACCTGTCTATGTCTGTCTACTGTCCTCTTGCATGAAACTCTTGCGAGTGGGGCAAAAAGAGCCTCCAGAAACCTCGCTTGCCCAGACGCCATTTTCAGGGAGGGACTTCAGAGCATAAAAACCGGCTAACCTTTGCAAAAGCTGGCTCCCTGTGTGTGACACCAGGCGGGGAAAATCCGCGAAAGTACACCGGCCCAGTGGGGCTCAGCTGTGAAAGACTGTGAGTGTGACCTGTCTATGTCTGTCTACTGTCCTCTTGCGTGAAACTCTTGCGAGTGGGGCAAAAAGAGCCTCCAGAAACCTCGCTTGCCCAGACGCCATTTTCAGGGAGGGACTTCAGAGCATAAAAACCGGCTAACCTTTGCAAAAGCTGGCTCCCTGTGTGTGACACCAGGCGGGGAAAATCCGCGAAAGTACACCGGCCCAGTGGGGCTCAGCTGTGAAAGACTATGAGTGTGACCTGTCTATGTCTGTCTACTGTCCTCTTGCGTGAAACTCTTGCGAGTGGGGCAAAAAGAGCCTCCAGAAACCTCGCTTGCCCAGACGCCATTTTCAGGGAGGGACTTCAGAGCATAAAAACCGGCTAACCTTTGCAAAAGCTGGCTCCCTGTGTGTGACACCAGGCGGGGAAAATCCGCGAAAGTACACCGGCCCAGTGGGGCTCAACTGTGAAAGACTGTGAGTGTGACCTGTCTATGTCTGTCTACTGTCCTCTTGCGTGAAACTCTTGCGAGTGGGGCAAAAAGAGGCTCCAGCGGAGCACGGATGCTCCGCTTCGCTACGCGGCCGTGCACTCTTTCTAAGGAAAGAACTCCATTGCAACAAGAAGGAAAAATCACACTAAGAACGGCGCTATATCACAGAAGCAAACATTTCTCTCTGGACTGTCTTCTCTGTTGCATGCTCGGGCCTAAGATTTGACCCAGTGTGAGGCCTCATCCACGGAGGACTCCCCTCCCTTAGAGGCAAGTCAGCCCATCCAGAAAGGGAGGAGCCAGAGGAGTGTGCTGCCTACATCATATAGACAATGAATACCACCACAACACGTAGAAAAACCCACAATACAAGTGTGACAATGGGGAAACAACGCAGGCCAGCATCAGACATAGAGAATGAAGATGACAATTCTGAGGACCAGATAATGACTGAACAACTAATCAACCTCTCAGATAAGGACTTTAGACTAGCAATATGGAAGGTGCTCAACAGACTCCAAGAAACCATGGATCGAGTTGAACAGAACACTAATAAGAACCAAGAAAATATGAAGGCAGAAATGACAAAACTCCAAACTGAAATAACATGTCAACTAACAGGACTGAAAAAGTCAGTAAACGAAGTGAATGACAAAATGGATAAGCTCTGGGACAGGGTATCAGAAGCTGAGAATAGACTTGGTGCTGTGGAAGATGAGATACATAACAATTCCATACAGCAGGAGAGATTGGACAAAAAACTTAAAGCAAATGAGCAGACAATGGAAAAATTAGTCAAAGAATGGGAACAGACGAAAATAGAAGTCTATGATAAGATCAACAGAAACAACTTAAGAATCATTGGAGTCCCAGAGACCCAGGAAGAAAATTTCCAGGAAGAATCAATGGTCAAGAACATCATTAAAGAGAAACTTCCAGAGCTAAAGAATATAGGTGATCAAATCTTGCATGCCCGAAGAGTACCAACCAAAAGAGACCCCAGAAAAACCACCCCAAGACACATCCTAGTCACAATGACAAATCCCACAGATAGAGACAGAATTCTGAAACCAGCAAGATCAAAAGGGGAAATCATGTTCAAGCAAGCTTCCCTGAGATTTACAGCAGACCTGTCACCAGAAACGCTCAATGCTAGAAAGCAGTGGTGGGATATTGTGACAAGACTGAATGAAATGAATGCTTCACCCAGAATACTATACCCAGCAAAACTCACTTTCCGGTTTGATGGAAGAATACATGGTTTCACAGACAAAAAACAGCTCAGAAACTTCACAGACACAAAACCAGTCTTAAGAGAAAAACTGAAAGACCTAATCTAAGACAAGACTACCCAAAAGACACACCAAATTTTGAAATAAAGATGGCGTTAAATCCCAGGACAATTCTTTCTCTCAACGTCAATGGACTAAATGCACCAGTTAAGAGACACAGAGTGGCTAAATGGATCAAAAAACTCAATCCAACCTTCTGCTGCCTACAAGAAACGCACCTGAATAGTCAGAACAAACATAGACTCAAAATAAAAGGCTGGAGAAAAGTTATCCAAGCAAACAACACCCATAAAAAAGCTGGAGTGGCCATACTAATATCAGATAATGCAAACTTTATACTCAGGAAGGTTGTAAGGGACAAAGACGGACATTTTATATTAATCAAGGGGTACGTAGAGCAGGAAGAATTCACTCTCCTAAACATATATGCACCGAATGAGGGGCCAGCAAAATATTTAATACAAATGTTGACAAATCTGAAAAATAATATCAACAACAACAGAATAATTGTGGGGGACCTTAACACGGCTTTGTCAACACTGGACAGGTCAACCAGACTGAAACCCAACAAGAATATACTAGACCTGAGGAGAGAAATGGAAGAAAGAGGCCTAGTGGATATATATAGGACACTCCATCCCCAGAAACCTGGATACACATTCTTCTCCAATGTACATGGGACATTCTCCAGGATAGACTACATGCTGGCACATAAAACATACCTCCATAAGATCAAGAGGATAGAAATTTTGCAGACTACCTTCGCTGACCACAAGGCTCTGAAATTATTTGTGAACTCCAAAGGGACTCAGAAGAAACACTTTAACACCTGGAAGTTAAACAGCCTCATGCTCAATAACCAGTGGGTCCGAGATGAAATCAAGGAGGAAATAAAAAGGTTCCTGAAAACAAATGACAATAAAGACACAAACTCTCAGAACTTATGGGACACAGCAAAAGCAGTACTGAGAGGAAAATTTATAGCTTTGCAAGCACACATCAGGAAGGAAGAAGGAGCTTACCTGAGTAGCTTAATGACACAGCTAATAGAACTAGAAAATGCTCAACAAAAGGACCCAAGAATAGGAAGACAGAAGGAAATAACAAAGCTGAGAGCAGAAATCAACGAAGTGGAAACTCAAAAAACAATCCGAAAGATCAACGAAAGCAGAAGTTGGTTCTTTGAAAAAATAAACAAGATTGATAGACCACTGGCAAACCTAACAAAGAAAGAGAGAGAGAGAAACTTGATAACTCGTATCAGGAATGAAAAAGGAGAGATCACTACTGATATGACAGAGATTCAAAGGGTAATCAGAAACTACTTTGAAAAACTCTACGCCACTAAAAATGAGAACCTGGAAGAAATGGATAAATTCTTGGACTCTTATAATCTTCCACGGTTGAAGGAAGAGGATGTAGCATATCTAAACACCCCCATCACCATTGATGAAATTAAAACAGTAATCAAATGTCTGCCGAAAAACAAAAGCCCAGGTCCAGATGGATTCACTAATGAATTCTATCAAACTTTCCAAGAGGAACTACTGCCAATCTTGGCAAGACTCTTTCATGAAATTGAACAAACAGAAACACTTCCAAATAGCTTTTATGAAGCCAACATCACCTTGATACCTAAACCAGACAGAGACGCTACCAAAAAAGAAAATTACAGACCAATATCACTGATGAATGCAGATGCAAAGATCCTCAACAAAATCCTGGCAAATAGGATTCAATGCCTCGTTAAGAAGATCATCCACTACGATCAAGTAGGTTTCATCCCAGGAATGCAAGGATGGTTTAACATCCGTAAATCTATCAACATAATACACAACATCAATAACAAGAAAAATAAAAACCACATGATCATATCAATAGATGCAGAGAAAGCATTTGATAAGGTCCAACACCCATTCTTGATCAAAACTCTCAGCAAGATGGGAATGGAGGGAACCTTTCTCAATATAGTGAAGGCCATCTACCACAAGCCAGTGGCAAATATTATCCTCAATGGAGAAAAACTGAAAGCCTTCCCTCTAAATTCTGGCACAAGACAAGGCTGTCCTCTCTCACCACTCCTATTCAACATAGCACTGGAAGTACTTGCTATAGCGATTAGGCAAGAAAAGGATATCAAGGGAATCCAGATAGGAAAGGAAGAAGTCAAGCTCTCACTGTTTGCAGATGACATGATACTCTACTTAGAAAACCCTAAAGACTCTATCAAAAAGCTTCTAGAAACAATAGACTCATATAGCAAGGTGGCAGGTTACAAAATTAACACACAAAAATCAATGGCCTTTCTATATACCAATAGTAATAAGGATGAAATGGACATTAAGAAAACAACCCCATTCACAATAGTACCACACAAACTCAAATATCTTGGAATCAACTTGACTAAATATGTGAAGGACCTATACAAAGAAAACTATAAAACTCTGCTCCAAGAAATAAGAGAGGACACACGGAAATGGAAACACATACCCTGCTCATGGATTGGCAGGATTAACATCATCAAAATGTCAATACTCCCCAAGGCATTATACAGATTTAATGCCATCCCTCTAAAGATACCCATGACATTCTTCAAAGAAGTGGATCAGACACTTTTGAAATTCATTTGGAACAATAAACACCCTCGAATAGCTAAAGCAATCATTGGGAAAAAGAATATGGGAGGAATTACTTTTCCCAACTTTAAACTGTACTACAAAGCAACAGTTATCAAAACAGCAATGTATTGGAATAAGGATAGGTCCTCAGATCAGTGGAATAGGCTTGAATACTCAGAAAATGTTCCCCAGAGATACAACCATCTAATTTTTGATAAAGGAGCAGGAAATCCTAAATGGAGCAGGGAAAGCCTCTTCAACAAGTGGTGTTGGCACAATTGGATAGCCACTTGCAAAAAATTAAACTTAGACCCCCAGCTAACATCATGTACAAAGGTAAAATCCAAATGGATTAAAGACCTCGATATCAGCCCCAAAACCATAAGATATATAGAACAGCACATAGGCAAAACACTCCAGGACATTAGAGGCATCTTCAAGGAGGAAACTGCACTCTCCAAGCAAGTGAAAGCAGAGATTAACAGATGGGAATATATTAAGCTGAGAAGCTTCTGCACCTCAAAGGAAATAGTGCCCAGGATACAAGAGCCACCCACTGAGTGGGAGAAACTATTCACCCAATACCCATCAGATAAGGGGCTAATCTCCAAAATATACAAGGCACTGACAGAACTTTACAAGAAAAAAACATCTAACCCCATCAAAAAATGGGGAGAAGAAATGAACAGACACTTTGACAAAGAAGAAATACAAATGGCCAAAAGACACATGAAAAAATGTTCCACATCACTAATCATCAGGGAGATGCAAATCAAAACAACGATGAGATACCACCTCACACCCCAGAGAATGGCACACATCACAAAGAATGAGAATAAACAGTGTTGGCGGGGATGTGGAGAGAAAGGAACTCTTATCCACTGCTGGTGGGAATGCTGTCTAGTTCAACCTTTATGGAAAGCGATATGGAGATTCCTCCAAAAACTGGAAATCGAGCTCCCATACGATCCAGCTATACCACTCCTAGGAATATACCCTAGGAACACAAAAATACAATACAAAAACCCCTTCCTTACACCTATATTCATTGCAGCTCTATTTACCATAGCAAGACTCTGGAAACAACCAAGATGCCCTTCAACAGACGAATGGCTAAAGAAACTGTGGTACATATACACAATGGAATATTATGCAGCTGTCAGGAGAGATGAAGTCATGAAATTTTCCTATACATGGATGTACATGGAATCTATTATGCTGAGTGAAATAAGTCAGAGAGAGAGAGAAAAACGCAGAATGGTTTCACTCATCTATGGGTTTTAAGAAAAATGAAAGACACCCTTGTAATAATAATTTTCAGACACAAAAGAGAAAAGAGCTGGAAGTTCCAGCTCACCTCAGGAAGCTCACCACAAAGAGTGATGAGTTTAGTTAGAGAAATAACTAGATTTTGAACTGTCCTAATATTGAGAATGCATGAGGGAAATGTAGAGCCTGTTTAGGGTACAGGCGGGGGTTGGGTGGGGAGGAGGGAGATTTGGGACTTGGGTGATGGGAATGTTGCACTGGTGATGGGTGGTGTTCCTTTTATGACTGAAACCCAAACACAATCATGTATGTAATCAAGGTGTTTAAATAAAAAAAATTATGCATTAAAAAAAAAAAAAAGAAAATAGAAGTCTGATAAACTTAACAGAAACAACATAAGAATCATTGGAGTCCCAGAGGCCCAGGTAGGAGATATCCAGGAAGAATCAACTGTCAAAGAAATCATCAAAGTGATACTCCCAGAGTTAAAGACTACATGCAATCAAATCCTGCATGCCCAAAGAGTACCAGCTAAAAGAGATCTGAAGAAAAACACCCCAAGACACATACTCAATACAATGACATATCCCACAGATAGAGACAGAATACTGAAAGCAGCAAGATAAAAAAGGAAAATTACATTCAAAGGAGCATCCCTAAGACTTACAGTAGACATGTCACAAGAAACTCTCAAGGCCAGAAGACAGTGGTGGGATGTTGTGACAAGACTGAATGAAATGGATGCCTCACCGAGAATAGTGCACCCAGCCCGACTCATGTTCAGGTTTGAAGGAAGGATACATAGCTTCATGGATAAACAACAGCTCAGAAACTTCACAGACGAAAAACCAGCCTTAAAGGAAAAACTGAAAGACAAGACTTTAAGACAAGAGAGACCAACAAACACAGAAAACTTATCTTCAAAGATGACATTAAATCCTATGACAATCATCTCCCTCAATGTCAATGGACTAAATTCACCAACTAAAAGACACAGAGTGGCAAATGGGTCAAAAATATGAATCCAACCTTCTGCTGCCTACAAGAAACACAACTGAATAGTCAGAAAAAACATAGACTCAAAATCAAAGGCTGGAGGAAAATCATCCAATCAAACAACACCCTTAAAAAAACTGGGGTCGCCATATTAATATCTGATGACACCAACTTTATACTCAGAAAAGTTGTAAGGGACAAAGATGGACAATATGTACTTACTAATCAAGGGACATGTGCAACAGGAAGAAATCAGACTATTAAAAATATATGCATCCAATGAACAACCAGTGGGTCCGAGATGAAATCAAAAAGGAAATAAAAACTTTCCTGGAAACAAATGATAATGAAGACACAAAATGCTAGAATCTATGGGACACAGCAAAAGCGGTCCTGAGAGGAAAATTTATAGCTTTATAAACACACATCAGGAAGGAAGAAGGGGCATACCTGAATAACTTAATGACACAGCTCATAAAATTAGAAAATGACCAACAAAAGGAACCAAAAATAGGGAGACAGAAGGAAATAACAAAGCTGAAAGTAAAACAATTCGAAAGATCAATGAAAGCAGAAGTTGGTTCTTTGAAAAAATAAATAAGATTGATAGACCATTGGCAAAACTCACAAAGAAAGAGAGAGAGAAACCTGATTACCCCTATTCGAAATGAGAAGGGAGAGATCACGACAGATACTGCAGAGTTCCAAAGGGTAATCAGAGACTACTTTGAGAAACTTTATGCTACTAAACATGAGAATCTAGAAGAAATGGATAAATTCTTGGAGACTTATAACCTTCCACAGTTAAGTAAGGAGGATATAGCATATTTAAACACCCCATCACTATTGAGGAAATTGAAATTGTAATCAAACATCTGCCCAAATAGAAAAGCCCAGGCCCAGATGGATTTACTAATGAATTCTTTTAAACCTTTTAAGAGGAGCTACTACCAATGCTAGCCAGGCTCTTTCATAAAATTGAAAAATGGGAACACTCCCAAACAGCTTTTATGAAGCCAACATCGCCTTGATACCAAAACCAGACAGAGATGCTGTCAAAAAAGAAAATTACAGACCAATATCCCTGATGAATGCAGATGCAAAGATCCTCAACAAAATCCTGGCAAATAGGATCCATTGCACCATCAAGAAGATAATACACTACGACCAAGTAGGTTTTATCCCAGGAATGCAAGGATGGTTTAACATCCGTAAATCTATCAACATCATACACAACATCAACAACAATAAAAATGCAAATCACATGATCATATCAATAGATGCAGAGAAAGCATTTGATAAGGTCCAACACCCATTCTTGATCAAAACTCTCCGTAAAATGGGAATGGAAGGATGCTTTCTCAATCTAGTTGAAGCCATCTACCACAAGCCAATGGCAAATATTATCCTCAATGGAGAAAAACTAAAAGCCTTTCCTCTAAATTCTGGTACAAGACAAGGCTGTCCACTCTCACCACTCCTCTTCAACATAGTACTGGAAATGCTTGCTATAGTGATCAGGCAAGAAAAAGATATCAAGGGAATCCAGATAGGAAAGAAAGAATTCAAGCTCTCACTGTTTGCATATGACATGATACTCTACTTAGAAAAACCTAAAGACTCTACCAAAATGCTTCTAAAAACAACAGAGTCATATAGAAAGGTGGCAGGCTATAAAATTAGCACACAGAAATTAATTGCCTTTTTATACACTAATAATGATAGCGAAGACATGGACGTTAAGAAGGCAATCCCATTCACATTAGTGCCACACAAACTCAAATATCTTGGAGTCAACTTAACCAAAGACATGAAGGACCTATACAAAGAAAACTATAAAGCCCTACTCCAAGAAATAAGAGAGGACACACGAAAATGGAAACATGTACCCTGCTCATGGATTGGCAGGATTGACATAATTAAAATCGCAATACTCCTCAAAGCATTGTACAGATTTAATGCAATCCCTCTAAAGATACCCATGACATTCTTCAAAGAAGTGGATCAAACACTTATGAAGTTCATCTGGAACAATAAACACCCTCGAATAGCTAAAGCACTCCTAGGGAAAAGGAAAATCGGAGGCATTACTTTCTCTGACTTTAAACTGTATTAAAAGAAATACTTATCAAAACAGCATGGTATTAGAATAAAGACAGACCCTCAGATCAGTGGAATAGGCTTGAGTTCTCAGACAATGTTCCCCAGACATACAATCACCTAATTTTTGACAAGGGAGCAAGAAATCCTAAGTGGAGCAGGGAATACCTCTTCAACAAGTGGTGCTGGCAGAACTGGTTAGCCACTGCAAAAAAGTGAACATAGACTCTCAATTAAAATCATATACAAAGGTAAAATCCAAATGGATTAAAGACCTTGAGATCACACCTGATACCATAAGGTATATAGAACAACATGTAGGTAAAACACTCCATGACATTGAGACTAAAGGCATCTTCAAGGAGGAAACTGCACTTTCCAAAGAAGTGGAAGCAGAGATAAACAGATGGGAATACATTAAGCTGAGAAGCTTCTGCACCTCAAAAGAAATAGTGCCCAGGATACAAGAGCCACCCACCGTGTGGGAGAAACTTCATGCAATACCCATCAGATAAAGGGCTAATATCCAAAATATACAGGCACTGACAGAACTTTACAAGGAAAAAACATCTAATCCCATCAAAAATGGGGAGAAGAAATGAACAGACACTTTGATAAAAAATAAAATACAAATGGCCAAAAGGCACATGAAAAAAATTCTCCTCATCACTGATCATCAGAAAGATGCAAATCAAAACAATGAAGAGATACCATCTCACACTGCAGAGATTGGCACACATCACAAAGAATGAGAACAATCAGTGCTGGCGGGGATGTGGAGAGAAAGGAACTCTTATCCACTCCTGGTGAATGCTGTCTAGTCCAACCTCTATGGAAAGTGATATGGAGATTCCTCCAAAAACTGGAAATTGAGCTCCCATTCGATCCAACTATTCCACTCCTAGGGATATGCCTAGGATTACAAGAATACAATACAAATACCCCTTCCTCACACCTATATTTATTGCAGCACTGTTCACAATAGCCAGGCTCTGGAAACAACCAAGATGCCCTTCAACAGACGAATGGCTAAAGAAACTGTGGTACATATACACAATGGAATATTATGCAGCCATCAGGGGAGATGAAGTCATAAAATTCTCCTATATTTGGATGTACATGGAGTCTATCATGCTGAGTGAAATAAGTCAGAGGGAGAGAGAGAGACACAGAATAGTCTCACTCATCTATGGGTTTCAAGAAAAATAAAAGTTATTTTTTGCAACTGTCCTCAGAGACAATGAGAGGAGGGCTGGAACTTCTAGCTCACTTCATGAAGCTCACCACAAAGAGTGGTGAGTGCAGTTATAGAAATATCTATACTGAGAACTACCATAATCATGTGAATGAATGAGGGAACTGGAAAGCCTGTCTAGAGTACAGGTGGGGGTGGGGTGGGATGGAGGGAGATTTGGGACATTGGTTGTGGGAATGTTTCACTGGTGAAGGGGAGATGAAGGGGAGATGTTCTTTACATGACTGAAACCTAATCACAATCATATTTGTAATCAAGATGTTTAAATAAAGAAAAAAAGAACTGCAGTACATTCTAGGTTATCCATGTGCAAGGCAAATGCCCTACAGCTTGTGCCATCACTCAGGTCCTACTTATTTGATAGTGATATGGAGATTCCTCCAAAAACTGGAAATTGAGCTCCCATTCGATCCAACTATTCCACTCCTAGGGATATGCCTAGAATAGGTTTTCAATGTGTATGCAAACATGTTTATACTATGTATCCAGGCATAGAATTATAGAGTTTTGATTACATCGTAGAAGAAGTTAAAAAGTTTGAAGGCTCCAGGAGAGAGAGAGACAGAGAGAGAGAGAGAGAGAGAGAGAGAGAGAGAGAGAGAGAGAGAGGTGATAAGGCAATTGCCTTGCATGTGGCAGATCCTGGTTCAATCCCCATTATCCTATATAGTACCTTGATCACTGCCAGAAGTGATATCTAGGTCTAATAGAAACAAAATTGAAGGCTCAAATCCTTTTTCAATCCCCATTATCCTATATAGTGCCTTGATCACTGCCAGAAGTGATATCTAGGTACTTTCTAAATATAGCTCTAGTTCTGAGAATTGCCCATTGTGGCCTAATAGAAACAAAATTGAAGGCTCAAATCCTTTTTCTTAGTAACCAAATGTCCATTATTTAAATGAGTAAAAATAGGCATCGTATTATTTATTTTATTATCACTGATGTAAATAAAAAAGACAAAAATATACTACCTCAGACCAATAAGAATGATCAATATGAAAAATGACCAAAAATATTCAAGTAGTGGCTTGCATGGATGTGTTGAGAAAGGACTGTTGCATGGTCAGCCTTTTGAAAAGTGGTTAGAGACTTCTCAAAACACTATAAATATATTTTCTCTGATAATATTGGGTTATGAGTTCAAGGATCACTCATGGAAGGCTTCAGGGGATCGGTGGTGCTCAGGATCAAACTCAGCTTGGTTACATGTCAGGTAAGAGCATTACTTGCTGTACTATCACTCCAGTTCTTATAAATTGAACTTTAATATGACCCAGCAATTATGTTCTGAGCTATGTGTTCCAACAATATAACATCAATTAAAAATAAATAAAGGTACTATGCTCATCATAGTACTGTTTATAGAAATCGATATCTGGAGACAAGTGCCAAAATAAGATGAATGGATATATTATGGTAAATACGTAAAATGGAATATTATTCACCAATGGGAAAAGATCAAATTCTGTCGTTTTAAACTATGAGATAATATAGGGATAGGGATCTCGTTTTGCACATGGCTGATCTGATTTTGAATCCAGCACCAAATATGGCATCCTGAACATTGTCAGAAATGGCCCTTGAACAAAGAGCAGGAGTAAGCTCTGAGTACTGCCATATGTGACCCCCTAAAATCAAAGAGACAAAAAAAGAAATCTCCCAATTCTGCATTTTTCTACAATAGAAATTTGGATAGAATTTGAAGGTGTCCTGCTAAGTGGAATGAGTTAGAAAGTAAAATATAGCTATTAGACTACCTTGCTTATATATTCATTATATATATATATTTATTCATAGTATAAGGAAATAAGGAAAGGAATTAATCACCAATAAAAATAAACCTTGTGACATAATAAAAAGAACTGGGTATTGAGGAAGCAAGGGGAGGGAGAAGAGACAGTGGAATAATAGTGAAATAGTGAAAGATCTTTATAATGCCGGTATAGTAGCTTGCAACTGTAAAACAAGAATTTCAATAGCATTGTAAACCATGATCACTCAATAAAAATTTATTTAAAAAGTTGTGTACCATACAGTGGAATACTACTTAAACATTAAAAGGAAAAGAAGTACTGATTCCCATTAGTCAAAGAAGACAATCATATGTTACATATGGTTTCATTTATACATGAATCATATAAATAGGCCAATCTCTCAAGTCAGAAATACTTTTGATATTGTGATTCCTAAGGACCAGGGTGGTAATTTTGGTAGTGTGTAGGGGAAAGAGCTTAGAATAATAATTTATTCTGAAATGATGGAACTATTTTAAAGTTTACTAATGTAATTTTGATTACATACATCTTTCATCATGCTAAAAATCCCTAAATTGTAAATTTAATAGATTATCTAGTTTAAATGGGTAAATTATATAGTATCTCAATTATAACTCAATTGGCTAATATGACAATGAACTGTTCAAAATTGTGGGTAAGTTATAAGTATTTATACTCCTTCCCATCTATAAACAGGGATGAACATTTTTAGCCTATGAACCATATCTGGCCCATTGCTGCAATAGTTTTCATGTGTAAATAAATATTATATTTACACAGGCATAATTATTTTTGTCTATATACTCTATGGTGTTCTAGAGATCTCATTGACCATGAAGTACAAAACTCATATTATATGACTTTTAACAAATTACATTCACTAATTTAATTTTTATGAACAAAAGACAGGCAGAAAATAATATTATCGAAAAAGCAGATGTTCATTATGCTAAATGCCATGCAGGATATTAATATAGAATAGCATGGAAGCCTTCAAATCTCCCAAGGAAAAGGCACATTTTTATAAGTATTTTCCTCCTAAGTCATTCATTTTATTGACTAAAACTCTACAAAATTTGTATCTCAGTTAGAGCGAATACCGACCTGGTTCAATTCCTAGCAACCATGATATCCTAAGCGTATCTTCTATAGTCTTAGAGGCTCCTAAGCACTGCTTGAGTGTGGTCCCAGAGTGTCCTTTCACTTTTTGGTGATAGCCTGGGTAATCTTTAGTACCACAGATCCTGAAAAGCATCTTATTCTCAGGCCCTTGCACTAAACTTTTGAATCTAGTTGTTCAAGAATCCTCAGTGGGGCATACAGTTCTCCTAAGCACTGTTCGGAAGGCTTTCCTGACCATTCACTCTCCAAACAATTTCACCTTCACTTTTGTTTCTCATCTCCTTTCTCTAATTGTTGCCTTTACTAATCTTTGTTCTTTATATTTTCCTCGTCTCTGATCAACCCTCAGTGCATCTTCCTCCCTCTGTCCATTTCTTAACTTCTTTTCATATAATAAGCACCTCCGACATTTGACACCAAAGCGAGAATTTCCAGGAACTTAAGTACAGGAATTGTCAAATAGATATTGATTTTAGGAAGGGTACAAAATATGAATCAATGTGTCAATTGAGATATGCAAAGAATAAAATTGAGGTTTTGGCTCTATGTTGTAATCATGAAATAATGCTTAGAGTGCAATAGGGATAATAAAGCGCACGCTGCTTGGACAATAGATTTGGGTGATGTTTGTGTGTATTGTGATTTATAAAAAATATATGTTCTAATCACCAAAATATATTCCTCATTGACAATTCTTAAAGATTGAGAGTGATAAAGGTGAAGTTTGCTATTGAATGGGTGATTTCTGAAAGCACCTATGTATTCAGGAGTCTGGTAGCCAGAGAACCAATCATATGAATAGAGGATGGAAGACATCTAGTATTCCTACTTCTTGGAAGAGCAGAGGGGATGGAGGTTTATTTAAATTGCTAAGGACCAATGAGTTACTTAATCATGCCTAAGCAGCGAGGTTCCGAAATAAATCCCAAATAAGGGGACTTTAGGAAGCTTCTAGATTAAAGATCATAACACTTCCATATACCACCTTGCCAGACCCCAAGCTCAAATGACAAAGCTTCTTTATTTTAAACCTTGTATTTTATTTATTTTTTATTTTACTTTATGTAATCATTGTGGTTACATGATTGTTCATAGTAAAGTTGTTTTTTTCCTCAAAATTACAAAGTAGTTCATGATTTAGTTTCAGTCATACAATATACAACAACCTTCCCCATTTTAAAATATATAACAATCTTCCCCAGTGCATATTTCCCATCACCAATGTCCCCAGTTTCTCATCTGCCCTTCTCTCTGCCTGCTTCCAGATAAGATATTTTACTTCTTTCTCTTTCTTTTTTTCCATTTAGATACTGTGTTTTGTGCTACTGTTATTATTATGTATCTCTTTATCTGGATATTAATTCATATTCTTTAATGTTTTTATAATAAATTGGTAGTATAGTGAACATATAGAATTATCTATCTAATAATGCATACATAGGGTCCTGGAACCTCTAGTTTGTAGCTGCATGGCCAGAGGCACAGGGATAAGCTGGGTTTTCAACAGGTTTCTGAAGGGAGGAAAGACAGGATCCTGGCCCTTGACTTGTGCCATCTAATATTATCTCAGGCTAGAAAGTGTCTGAGTTGGTTAATTCTCAGATGGTACTACAAGGCTCTGCGAATTTCTTGTTGGGGTGAGAAAGCCTACACACACAAACACACACATAAACACACGCATACATGAATTAGATTTAGCAAGAGTGAGTGGCAAATAATATCTGAAGAAATTCTTACATTCATCCCTTTAAGAAAGTGCCTTTTACCCTTTACTGGGACAGTCCTCTGTGACTAAGACATAATCTAGTTTAGAGTGGAGTTGGATCCTTGCTTCTGAAATGCAGTGCATGCTGTGCCATAAGACCCTATGGTAGTTTACAGTAGGCCTGCATACTGTGGGATTATACCTTCTTTCCTCTACCCTAAATGTAGGTCCCAGACTCTTATTTTTTCTTTTGTTTTTTTTTGGGGGGGGGTCCCACCCGGTGGCATTTAGGGGTTACTCCTGGCTATGCACTCAGAAATTGCTCCTGGCAGGCTCATGGGACCATATGGGATGCCGGGATTTGAACCACCATCTGTCCTGGATCGACTGCATGCAAGGCAAATGCCCTACTGCTGGGCTATCTCTTCAGTCCCAGAAATGAAATATCTTAAGCCACATTCAAGACTTATTGAATCAGGAATTCTGGGAGCAGCATCCATTAATTTCTTTCTTGGTGGGGGCACAACAGTAGTACTTGGGTTAATTCTGGTTCTGTACTCAGAAATTACTCCTGGCAAGCTTGGGGGACCATATAGGATGCTGTGAATAGAACCCAAATCAGCTGCATGCAAGGCAAATTCCCTACTCACTGTGCTATTTATTGCTTGGGCCCTCTACATCAATTTCTGTGTAAACAAGTCTTCTAGTATCAACTAAAGTTTGGAAAGAAAGTTTTTTTTTTTATAATCTGCATGGAATAGAGATATTTATCTCATTTATAATAATTCTAGTCTTGTACGACCTCTTTTGTTCTAATTATTAGGATTAGGAAGTGATACTAGACATAGATATAAAACAAAAAAAAAAATAAAATCAACTCCAGTCTCTATATAAGTGACTCTTACATTAAAGGGCAGGAGATGTGATAAAACGCAACTTATGGGTGAGTATAGATTGAACAGGCAAGAAGGCACTTGATCAAGAATGACATTTGAGGGACAGAACAATAGCCCCGTAAGAGGGTGTTTGCCTTGCACACAGAAGATCCGGAATGGACAGCGTCCCATATGGTCCCCCAAGCCAGGAGCGATTTCTTAGTGCATAGCCAGGAGTAAACTCTGAGTGTCACCGTGTGTGGCCAAAACAAACAAACAAACAAACAAAAAAAAGAATGACAGTTGAGTAGTCTGTGAGGTCAAAAAAGGCATCAGTTTTTCAAGATTAAATAAATGGGACTAAATCAAAATAAAAATTTTTGTATAGCAAAAGAAATACAGGTGAAAATTAAATGACATCAAACTGAGTGGGATAAAATTTGTGTGCTCAAGGCATCAGATAAAGGTTTAATATCTAGGCTATACAAAATACTCAGTAAACATAAAATCACAAAACCTAAAAATCTCATCAAAAAATGGAGAGAAGCAATGAACAGATACTTCTCTGAGGATGGCCAACAGATGGCCAACAGGCACGTGGAAAAAATGCTCATCATCACTTATCATTAGGGAAATCTAAATTAAGACAACAATGAGATATCATCTTACACCAGTGAGGATGACACATATAAAAATACTGGGAACAATTTGGGTTGGCAGGGATATGGTGAGAGGAATTCTCGCCCACTGCTGATAAGAATGCTGCCTGGTCCAACCCTAAAGAAAACAATGTGGAGGATTCTCAGTAAACTAAGAATTGATCTGCCACATGAACAGAGAAATATTCATCCAAAAGGATGTATGCATGCTGATATTCATTGCAGCACTCAGTACAATAGCTAAGAGTTGGAATCAACCTAAATGTTCAACAACAGATGAGTGGATCATGAAGATGTGGTATAAATATATATATATACATACATATATATAATAGAATACTACTTAAGTGTAAGGAATGATGTAATTATGCAATTTTCAGCTACCGAGATGGAACTGGAAGATATTACATTCAATGAAGTAAGCCAGAAGAAGAATAGAGAATGGTATCACTTACATGTGTTATTTAGAATAACTGCAAGAAGAAACTCAATTGTCTAAATGGGAGTTGTCTAGAATACCCTTGCCCCCAGAGTATAGTGAGAAGAAGGAAAGAAACTGAGAGGAAGAGGAGAAATACCAATATGAAAAGATGGGGCCAGAGGCCAAGCAGTCTCAGGTGCAGTGGTAGTGTTAAAAAAGACAGAACTTAATATCCAAGACAAAGTACACAACAATGATATCAAGCGACTCAAACTTTAATAAACTAAACTTAAAATGGTCCTGTTATAATGGTAGGATGGGGGGCAGAGGAGAGGTAGGATGGCATGCACTTGGGGAATATAGATGGAGATAGATACTGATGGTTTAATTGGCCCCGATTCATTGTATGTCTGAAGAACTTTGTAAATCAGAAAGGTTTCAATAAAAATCCTTTTTTATTGATGTGGCTCTCTATAGTGATAAATATTTCCTCTTAAAGAATTTGCTACACCTTGTAATATCTGAGATTCAATATTTGTTTTTATTACTTTCCATTTATGTTTATTTTACTTTAAGTATTTTTGTTGATCCAAGAGTTATTCAGAGCATGTTCTTTATAACCTCACATATTTATTTTTTATTATTTTATTTTGTTGTTGAGTTGTAGTCATGCTATAATGATCAGAAAAGATGTTTGATGTAATAATTTTAATATTTAAGTATTTAGTTAGATTCCTTTTATGTTCAAATATCTGATCTACCCTTGAGAAGGTTCTATGCAAACTTCAGAAGAATGCATCAATATCTTTTGGGAGAATGTAAGTTTCTGTATCAATAAAAATAATTATTAAGTTCATCTATTGATTGCTTAATTTAATGCAATTATTTTATTTCTAATATCTTATCTAGATGATCTCTCTATTTAATGTGATGTGTTAAGATTATTTACACATTATAATTGTAATACTAGGACAAAAATATAATTATTGTGTAATAGTATATGTAAAGTATGACAATATATGTTGAAAATATATTCACTGAGCTCTGTTAAAAATTGCTTCATATATTTTAGTATTTCATTGTTGGTGCATATACAAAGATATCTATCTTTGGATCTTATTACCTTTGCTAGTTGAAAGTTTATTTTTATTAGATAAGAAACTAGCAGTTCCTATATTTTTCTATGCATGGTCTAATTTTTCACTATGAGCCTATGTTTATCTTTATTTGTGATATGAATTTGTCCTATGTATTTATGGAACCTGCTTCTAGAGTAAATAACTGCTTCACCCTTTACAGCTGTCTTTTTTAATATACCTTTTAGGACTAGGTCTGAGTTTTGTAGTATCTCTTAGATTGATGGGAAAATTAAAAAAATATGGCAGGGTCAACTTTTAGTATAGGGGTTTGCACATAATAAACACTCAATAAATGCTAACTATCAGACAAAGAAATCTTTTTTTTTTTACTAACTACCAGATTATATTTCCTTCCTTTTGGGTTTGCAGATTAAATTATTAAGTGATTATAAAGTTATTTGCCATATTACAGAAGAGTCCTGATTTCCTAGTTTAATTTTATGAATTTCCTAGTTATCTAAGTGCTAGTAAATACTTTACTTGACCAAATGACAAAAGTGTCTCACTCAAAAACAAAACAATAGCACAAGAACAAAAGCATTTCTCCAGTAAAAAATAATAAGCACATCAAGAATGTAATTTCTGCCTGAGTCCAGGTAGCCTTTGAAGCAGGTGAGGGGGCCATGATGGTATTAACTTCTTAAGAGTAGATAAGTCAGCGGGAGCTACTCAATCACTTGACAAAAGTCAATTCAGAAGGCATCTAAAATGCCTGGCTTTAAAGATAATCATGTTAGGAATCTAAAAGGGGTTTAATGTTTGAGTCATGCCTTTCAAATGCAACAAATCATTATATCTGTCAAGATTTATGGGCAGATATATTTATGTTGACACTGGACTACTAATACTTTGATAAATGAGGGCCCTTGACATATACAACAGATATGTCCATGATGTCTATATCTATTTCCTAATTAAAAAAAATAAAGATGAAGTAGTGAATCAGGACAAGCTGGAAATGTAGGCTGGTATGACTGTGGGTAGCTTCCAGTGCCCTGGTCTCATGCTGTCTTTTGCCCATTGAAGAATGGCAAGTTATGCTAAACAGAAAATGTCCCTGTTACCAATGAATCGGACTGGAAAATGGCTTTAATGAAAGTCTAATAAAGAATGGAGTCCTGTAGAGGTTACCTACACAGAAATTAGTTTAGTTCCCTAACCCTCACAGGATTTGTAAACTTATGTGAAAAGAGCTAAGTAGAATTGATTGAAACTGAAGATTTGAGTGTAATGATATTGCAGTAACTTTGACTTCTGACTAAGTTTATTAAGAATGTTAATTTATATCAGTGATTAAAATCAGGACTTGATATATATTCAAACACCTGGAAGAAATTTGCTTTGAAAAATAGAAATGAATTGTAAGGAGAGAAATTGATTTATGGCCTATTATCAAAATTTGATAAAATCACAATGGTCAAAAGAAACTTACGTGAGATTCATTAATGTATTATTATCCATAGCATTAATAATAGCTACCTTTGCAGATGGGGTCTTTTTTCCTCATGCATGAGTTTGGATATTGTCCTTGAATTTTCATATTAAGGCATACCTTTCATCTTAGGAATGTCAAATCTGTACTATTTGCTCTCTGTGTTAGAGGAAGGGGGTTCTTTATTATAAGGTGACTCAAAGTGTAGTAAGTCCTGGCTAGAAGGAAGCAGGGGCCTTGAGTCACAATAGTTATATTCTTCATAGAAAGAGATTAGATACTGCACATTATTGTAAAGAAGAAAAATTTGCCATATCTGAGTGAGAAGTCCTCAGAAACTATAGCTGTTGGGTAAAGAATGATTTTTCAGCAAGTGTGTCTCCAATGATGTGTGTAAATAACAGATACCTTCTGAATTTACTTGTGACTATAGAAAAAATCAAGGAAAAAGAAGAATCTATCAGAATATAGACAACAATCAATCTTAATGCTCACTCATTCATTCATTCTTTTCTTTTTTTCTTCAACCATACCCGGAGACGCTCAGGGGTTACTCCTGGCTATGCACTCAGAAATCGTCCTGGCTTGGGGAACCATATGGGACACCAGGGGTTTGAACTGCGGTCCATCCTAGGCTAGCATGTGCAAGGCAGAGGCCTTCCACCATGCATAAACCGTTCGGCCCCTCACTCACCATTCTTAGAATATTTATGAACACCTACTCATGAGGTATTAGTTATCATACTAGTAATATACTAGCAGATTATTACAAATATCAAGCCTGATTCTCAGTTTACTCTCAATCTGTGGGTAGTTTGAGGAGGATCAAAGAATAAACACAGGTAAATAGGACAACAAATGCTTTATTAAACATAGGCTATGTAGAAAAAATTCTCATGGGCTAAATAGTAACAGAGGCTGGAGCTATTCTAGATATTAGATTTAAGGTACACTATGAGAAACATGACTAAAATATTTGGAAAAAGTGAACCGTTATGTTAAGCCCCAATGAGCAGGACAAGTGAGTTGAAATTTGACTAGATAAAGGCAGAAAGAGTCTGTACATGTTAAAATAGGTAGAGTAAGGGAGAGGGTGGTAGAGATCAGTTGACCTGGTATAAATTAATCACTTAATTTCAATGAAAAATCTGATTTCTCTGATGACGTTCATTATAGAAAGTTCAGAGTGAATACTGGGAAATTTGCTGAGATTACCTGGTAATTCAGACAAGATGTTACAGTTTGGGCCATATGAATGTCAGGCAGATAGATGGAAAGAGGTGGATACATCTAGGTTTATTCTGGTTTATTCACAGACTTTAATTCCACAGTGGGTCTCTCCTCAGGTTAAAATATTTTCTCCCCCACCACATACCTCAAATTTACATGGAGATTAATGAAATGGTACTCACACAGTGCTTTGAATTCCTAGGAGGCAACCAAAGCATTATTATTATTTTCTTTGTTCATATTATGAATTTATTAACTTTTACCTTTCATTCGAAGGTAGGTATTTCACTGACAGCTGTGGTCTCATTTAGCTAACCAGGTGCCCATGTTAAACAAAGGTTCTATTATTATTGAAGTTAATATTAGAAAAAGTAATAGCTCATATTGAATACCAATAAGAAAATCTAATTTCATGTAACTCCAACGGGCTGCTTTTCTTATGGGGCATAGGTATACTTAGTGAGCATGTTTCTGATACTCAATATTTTCTTTTCTTACCAGTTATATAGGATATTGGAATCTTGAGTGATTCCAGCCCAATTCATTCTGAATTATAGCTTTGTATAGTGGTCAAAACCAAAAATTTCTCCACTGTTTAAATTAATCTCTTGAGAACGTAAGGACCAGCATGTTGACAGAACAAGAGTAAAATCCCAAATTAACTGGTCTTTAAGAAGTAATTAAACCCAGGAAATTTGGTTATAGAAGGAAGGAAGTTTTAGAAAAGGCTTTATTTAATTTAACAAAACATTAAAAATGTGGTAAGGATACAAAGAAACAATGTTTTATATTCTGGACACCAGAAAATCAGAGTGAATGATTACTCTAGAGATTTTACATAATTTATAGAGCAAATCAGTCCACCCCTCCCCTCTATCCAGTACCCTTTTTACTGTTCCTGAGGGTAGAAACAAAGTGTCTCATCTAAGTTTTCTCCATGGCCAAAGACCAGGAGAAACTGAAATAAATTCAGATTGCAAGTGGATGCAAGAAATCTTTGTCTTCTGTTATGCCAACAATTCCTTCTAAAATATGATTCTGACATAGGCATTACATCTCTTTCTATATATATGTATGTGTGTATACATATATACATATATATACATATACATATATATTCTATTGAGATTAGTGTTCTTCTTTCATATAATTTTCAGGGAACCTGGCCTCAAGTTCTTTTTTTTGGGGGGGGGTCACATCCGGGGGTGTTCAGGGGTTACTCCCGGCTGTCTGCTCAGAAATAGTTCCTGGCAGGCACGGGGGACCATATGGAACACCGGGATTCGAACCAACCACCTTTGGTCCTGGATCGGCTGCTTGCAAGGCAAACGCCGCTGTGCTATCTCTCCAGGCCCGGCCTCAAGTTCTTTTATTATATATGTACAACTTCAAGTATTTCCTTCCAGAAAATATTCAGTCTTCCTAAACTCTCTCTAATACATAGAAACTTGGTGGCAATGATTCTACCCAGTTTCTCTCTGTTAAATATAATGTAGCGCGGCTCCCTGTGTGTGACACCAGGCGGGGAAAATCCACGAAAGTACACCGGCCCAGTGGGGCTCAACTGTGAAAGACTGTGAGTGTGACCTGTCTATGTCTGTCTACTGTCCTCTTGCGGGAAACTCTTGCGAGTGGGGCAAAAAGAGCCTCCAGAAACCTCGCTCGCCCAGACGCCATTTTCAGGGAGGGACTTCAGAGCATAAAAACCGGCTAAGCTTTGCAAAAGCCGGCTCCCTGTGTGTGACACCAGGCGGGGAAAATCCGCGAAAGTACACCGGCCCAGTGGAGCTCAACTGTGAAAGACTGTGAGTGTGACCTGTCTATGTCTGTCTACTGTCCTCTTGCGTGAAACTCTTGCGAGTGGGGCAAAAAGAGGCTCCAGCAGAGCACGGATGCTCCGCTTCGCTACGCGGCCGTGCACTCTTTCTAAGGAAAGAACTCCATTGCAACAAGAAGGAAAAATCACACTAAGAACGGCGCTATATCACAGAAGCAAACATTTCTCTCTGGACTGTCTTCTCTGTTGCATGCTCGGGCCTAAGATTTGACCCAGTGTGAGGCTTCATCCACGGAGGACTCCCCTCCCTTACAGGCAAGTCAGCCCATCCAGAAAGGGAGGAGCCAGAGGAGTGTGCTGCCTACATCATATAGACAATGAATACCACCACAACACGTAGAAAAACCCACAATACAAGTGTGACAATGGGGAAACAACGCAGGCCAGCATCAGACATAGAGAATGAAGATGACAATTCTGAGGACCAGATAATGACTGAACAACTAATCAACCTCTCAGATAAGGACTTTAGACTAGCAATATGGAAGGTGCTCAACAGACTCCAAGAAACCATGGATCGAGTTGAACAGAACACTAATAAGAACCAAGAAAATATGAAGGCAGAAATGACAAAACTCCAAACTGAAATAACATGTCAACTAACAGGACTGAAAAAGTCAGTAAACGAAGTGAATGACAAAATGGATAAGCTCTGGGACAGGGTATCAGAAGCTGAGAATAGACTTGGTGCTGTGGAAGATGAGATACATAACAATTCCATACAGCAGGAGAGATTGGACAAAAAACTTAAAGCAAATGAGCAGACAATGGAAAAATTAGTCAAAGAATGGGAACAGACGAAAATAGAAGTCTATGATAAGATCAACAGAAACAACTTAAGAATCATTGGAGTCCCAGAGACCGAGGAAGAAAATTTCCAGGAAGAATCAATGGTCAAGAACATCATTAAAGAGAAACTTCCAGAGCTAAAGAATATAGGTGATCAAATCTTGCATGCCCGAAGAGTACCAACCAAAAGAGACCCCAGAAAAACCACCCCAAGACACATCCTACTCACAATGACAAATCCCACAGATAGAGACAGAATTCTGAAAACAGCAAGATCAAAAGGGGAAATCATGTTCAAGCAAGCTTCCCTGAGATTTACAGCAGACCTGTCACCAGAAACACTCAATGCCAGAAAGCAGTGGTGGGATATTGTGACAAGACTGAATGAAATGAATGCTTCACCCAGAATACTATACCCAGCAAAACTCACTTTCCGGTTTGATGGAAGAATACATGGTTTCACAGACAAAAAACAGCTCAGAAACTTCACACACACAAAACCAGTCTTAAGAGAAAAACTGAAAGACCTAATCTAAGACAAGACTACCCAAAAGACACACCAAATTTTGAAATAAAGATGGCGTTAAATCCCAGGACAATTCTTTCTCTCAACGTCAATGGACTAAATGCACCAGTTAAGAGACACAGAGTGGCTAAATGGATCAAAAAACTCAATCCAACCTTCTGCTGCCTACAAGAAACGCACCTGAATAGTCAGAACAAACATAGACTCAAAATAAAAGGCTGGAGAAAAATTATCCAAGCAAACAACACCCATAAAAAAGCTGGAGTGGCCATACTAATATCAGATAATGCAAACTTTATACTCAGGAAGGTTGTAAGGGACAAAGACGGACATTTTATATTAATCAAGGGGTACGTAGAGCAGGAAGAATTCACTCTCCTAAACATATATGCACCGAATGAGGGGCCAGCAAAATATTTAATACAACTGTTGACAAATCTGAAAAATAATATCAACAACAACACAATAATTGTGGGGGACCTTAACACGGCTTTGTCAACACTGGACAGGTCAACCAGACTGAAACCCAACAAGAATATACTAGACCTGAGGAGAGAAATGGAAGAAAGAGGCCTAGTGGATATATATAGGACACTCCATCCCCAGAAACCTGGATACACATTCTTCTCTAATGTACATGGGACATTCTCTAGGATAGACTACATGCTGGCACATAAAACATACCTCCATAAGATCAAGAGGATAGAAATTTTGCAGACTACCTTCGCTGACCACAAGGCTCTGAAATTATTTGTGAACTCCAAAGGGACTCAGAAGAAACACTTTAACACCTGGAAGTTAAACAGCCTCATGCTCAATAACCAGTGGGTCCGAGATGAAATCAAGGAGGAAATCAAAAGGTTCCTGGAAACAAATGACAATAAAGACACAAACTCTCAGAACTTATGGGACACAGGAAAAGCAGTACTGAGAGGAAAATTTATAGCTTTGCAAGCACACATCAGGAAGGAAGAAGGAGCTTACCTGAGTAGCTTAATGACACAGCTAATAGAACTAGAAAATGCTCAACAAAAGGACCCAAGAATAGGAAGACAGAAGGAAATAACAAAGCTGAGAGCAGAAATCAATGAAGTGGAAACTCAAAAAACAATCCGAAAGTTCAACGAAAGCAGAAGTTGGTTCTTTGAAAAAATAAACAAGATTGATAGACCACTGGCAAACCTAACAAAGAAAGAGAGAGAGAGAAACTTGATAACTCGTATCAGGAATGAAAAAGGAGAGATCACTACTGATATGACAGAGATTCAAAGGGTAATCAGAAACTACTTTGAAAAACTCTACGCCACTAAAAATGAGAACCTGGAAGAAATGGATAAATTCTTGGACTCTTATAATCTTCCACGGTTGAAGGAAGAGGATGTAGCATATCTAAGCACCCCCATCACCATTGATGAAATTAAAACAGTAATCAAATGTCTGCCGAAAAACAAAAGCCCAGGTCCAGATGGATTCACTAATGAATTCTATCAAACTTTCCAAGAGGAACTACTGCCAATCTTGGCAAGACTCTTTCATGAAATTGAACAAACAGAAACACTTCCAAATAGCTTTTATGAAGCCAACATCACCTTGATACCTAAACCAGACAGAGACGCTACCAAAAAAGAAAATTACAGACCAATATCACTGATGAATGCAGATGCAAAGATCCTCAACAAAATCCTGGCAAATAGGATTCAATGCCTCGTTAAGAAGATCATCCACTACAATCAAGTAGGTTTCATCCCAGGAATGCAAGGATGGTTTAACATCCGTAAATCTATCAACATAATACACAACATTAATAACAAGAAAAATAAAAACCACATGATCATATCAATAGATGCAGAGAAATCATTTGATAAGGTCCAACACCCATTCTTGATCAAAACTCTCAGCAAGATGGAAATGGAGGGAACCATTCTCAATATAGTGAAGGCCATCTACCACAAGCCAGTGGCAAATATTATCCTCAATGGAGAAAAACTGAAAGCCTTCCCTCTAAATTCTGGCACAAGACAAGGCTGTCCTCTCTCACCACTCCTATTCAACATAGCACTGGAAGTACTTGCTATAGCGATTAGGCAAGAAAAGGATATCAAGGGAATCCAGATAGGAAAGGAAGAAGTCAAGCTCTCACTGTTTGCAGATGACATGATACTCTACTTAGAAAACCCTAAAGACTCTATCAAAAAGCTTCTAGAAACAATAGACTCATATAGCAAGGTGGCAGGCTACAAAATTAACACACAAAAATCAATGGCCTTTCTATATACCAATAGTAATAAGGATGAAATGGACATTAAGAAAACAACCCCATTCACAATAGTGCCACACAAACTCAAATATCTTGGAATCAACTTGACTAAATATGTGAAGGACCTATACAAAGAAAACTATAAAACTCTGCTCCAAGAAATAAGAGAGGACACACGGAAATGGAAACGCATACCCTGCTCATGGATTGGCAGGATTAACATCATCAAAATGTCAAACTCCCCAAGGCATTATACAGATTTAATGCCATCCCTCTAAAGATACCCATGACATTCTTCAAAGAAGTGGATCAGACACTTTTGAAATTCATTTGGAACAATAAACACCCTCGAATAGCTAAAGCAATCATTGGGAAAAAGAATATGGGAGGAATTACTTTTCCCAACTTTAAACTGTACTACAAAGCAACAGTTATCAAAACAGCATGGTATTGGAATAAGGACAGGTCCTCAGATCAGTGGAATAGGCTTGAATACTCAGAAAATGTTCCCCAGAGATACAACCATCTAATTTTTGATAAAGGAGCAGGAAATCCTAAATGGAGCAGGGAAAGCCTCTTCAACAAGTGGTGTTGGCACAATTGGATAGCCACTTGCAAAAAATTAAACTTAGACCCCCAGCTAACATCATGTACAAAGGTAAAATCCAAATGGATTAAAGACCTCGATATCAGCCCCAAAACCATAAGATATATAGAACAGCACATAGGCAAAACACTCCAGGACATTACAGGCATCTTCAAGGAGGAAACTGCACTCTCCAAGCAAGTGAAAGCAGAGATTAACAGATGGGAATATATTAAGCTGAGAAGCTTCTGCACCTCAAAGGAAATAGTGCCCAGGATACAAGAGCCACCCACTGAGTGGGAGAAACTATTCACCCAATACCCATCAGATAAGGGGCTAATCTCCAAAATATACAAGGCACTGACAGAACTTTACAAGAAAAAAACATCTAACCCCATCAAAAAATGGGGAGAAGAAATGAACAGACACTTTGACAAAGAAGAAGTACAAATGGCCAAAAGACACATGAAAAAATGTTCCACATCACTAATCATCAGGGAGATGCAAATCAAAACAACGATGAGATACCACCTCACACCCCAGAGAATGGCACACATCACAAAGAATGAGAATAAACAGTGTTGGCGGGGATGTGGAGAGAAAGGAACTCTTATCCACTGCTGGTGGGAATGCTGTCTAGTTCAACCTTTATGGAAAGCGATATGGAGATTCCTCCAAAAACTGGAAATCGAGCTCCCATACGATCCAGCTATACCACTCCTAGGAATATACCCTAGGAACACAAAAATACAATACAAAAACCCCTTCCTTACACCTATATTCATTGCAGCTCTATTTACCATAGCAAGACTCTGGAAACAACCAAGATGCCCTTCAACAGATGAATGGCTAAAGAAACTGTGGTACATATACACAATGGAATATTATGCAGCTGTCAGGAGAGATGAAGTCATGAAATTTTCCTATACATGGATGTACATGGAATCTATTATGCTGAGTGAAATAAGTCAGAGAGAGAGAGAAAAACACAGAATGGTCTCACTCATCTATGGGTTTTAAGAAAAATGAAAGACACCCTTGTAATAATAATTTTCAGACACAAAAGAGAAAAGAGCTGGAAGTTCCAGCTCACCTCAGGAAGCTCACCACAAAGAGTGATGAGTTTAGTTAGAGAAATAACTACATTTTGAACTGTCCTAATATTGAGAATGTATGAGGGAAATGTAGAGCCTGTTTAGGGTACAGGCGGGGGTTGGGTGGGGAGGAGGGAGATTTGGGACTTGGGTGATGGGAATGTTGCACTGGTGATGGGTGGTGTTCCTTTTATGACTGAAACCCAAACACAATCATGTATGTAATCAAGGTGTTTAAATAAAAAAAATTATGCATTAAAAACATTTTAATTTCATAGGAACCCTATGAGACAAGTGCTATTATTTTACATTTTACAAAAATAAAGTAAGCCATAGAGTGGTTCATTTACCAAGGTCACAAAAAAATTAATTAATTAAAAAAATATAATGTAGCACAATGCAGAAAGTCTTTCCAATGTTAACCATTAAAGAAGAACAAAAATTAGAACAAGAAAGAGTTAAATCATTAGCAGTATGAACATTTTAATAAAATAATTTAAAATATATGTCTAATAAGATATTATAATGATTTAATTTCTTAAGTACTAAAAATGTGTCAAGGTAGCTAGATACAACTTTCCTCTGGAAGGGTTAGAGGAGGGACGAAGGTGTGGAGGGCTTGAGAGTGACTGCTTTATAGAGATGGACAGTATATTATAAACATGCTTTCTATTTGTATATATGACTATGTATTTGACAATTATATAAGATTATGAAACTTTTTAATAGTACACAAATTTTTTTGATTGAGGAAGTCATCTATAATAAAATGTAAACTCTAGCCACTATTAGAGAGTTCATCTGCAAAATAAGTAGAGTTTTATTTAGAGCACTAAGTGTGTAATTACTTTCTATTGATTCTCAATTTATGAAAGAGGTCAGATCATGGAATGTTGTAAATATACCTTGTTTTATTTCATAACAAATTTTTTGAAAGCATTTTGCTTCTTGTACAGGGCTAGCCGTGTACACTGCAGGAGAAAGTGAGCAAATTTCCATAGAGTAGTCAAACTTTGAATGATGCAGTTTCTGAAACTTCTTTTTATTCTTTTGTTTTGTTTTGCCTTTTTGGTGGGGGATCACATCTGGTGGTGCTCAGGGCTTACACTGTATGCTGTGTAATAGAATAGGGATCTATTCTATTATGTATGTGTGCAGGAATCTCAGAGGGATCCTTTTTTCTTTTAAATAATTTTATTCTTGAATGTTTAAATTGATGAAAATATAAGCACTCCATGAAGCATATAAGGATATTCAGTAAAATTATTTCTTTACTGTTAAATATAAACTTAAATATTTTAGAAAAAATGAGAATTTCTCAATTAAAATTTTATTAAAAATAAAAACTCAATTTAAAAGATTTTAATTACTCAATTGGCAAAAAAGAAAAGGGTCAAATAATGCAATTCAAAAAGTTTTCTAAACAAATTGTAAATTGTGTAGACAAGAAATACGGGCAGAGCACCAGGAACCATATGCAATTTGTGGATTGAACCAGGGCTGATGGCCAGCAAGACAACGACCTTAACCCCTGTGATATCTCTCTGACACTTCAAAATCTTCTTACTTTAATGAATATAGGTGTAAAAAAAGGATTTTTGTATTGTATTTACCGTAGCAAGACTCTGAAAACAATCAAGATGCCCTTCAACAGATGAATGGCTAAAGAAACTGTGGTACATATACACAATGGAATATTATGCAGCCGTCAGGAGAGATGAAGTCATGAAATTTTCTCATACATGGATGTACATGGAATCTATTATACTGAGTGAAATAAGTCAGAGGGAGAGAGAAAGACGCAGAATAGTCTCACTTATCTATGGATTTTAAGAAAAATAAAAGACATTCTTGCAATAATTTTCAGAGACAAAAGAGAGGAGGGGTGGAAGTTTCAGCTCACTTTATGAAACTCACCACAAAGAGTGACGAGTGCAGTTAGAGAAATAACTACACTGAGAACTATCATAACAATGTGAATGAATGAGGGAAACAGAAAGCCTGTCTAGAGTACAGGCGGGGGTGGGGTGGGAGAAGGGAGATTTGGGACATTAGGGATGGGAATGTTGCACTGGTGAAGGGGGCTGTTCTTTACAAGACTGAAACCCAACATAATCATGTTTGTAATCAAGGTGTTTAAATATTAAAATAATATTCTTACTTTACTTTCTCTCCTTTCTGAAAGTGACGGTAAATGATGCAAGACAAGGAAAGACAAAAGATGTAAAGGAATATGCTATCCTTATAGAAACTTCATGATTGACATTGCTAATGGATTACAACATTCCTTCCTATTCAGTCAAACATGGATTCAGAATCTTCCACACAATGCCTAGAGTCCCTGCCATTCTGTTGGAGATGAGAAAACATATGCACTTGGTAAAACTGAAGCCAAGAATGCTAATTTTATGTAATAAATTAATTATATATTATAACATATAACATGTTTTACATATAAAATAAATTATTGGGGGCCGGAGCTATAGCACAGCGATAGGGCATTTTCCTTGCATGTGGCTGAGCCAAAACAAACCTGGGTTTGATCCCCAGTGTCCCATATGTTCCTTCCCTGAGCCAGGAGTGATTTCTGAGTGCATAGCCAGAAGTAATCCTTGAGCTCACAGGGTGTGACCCCAAAATAAAAAAATAATAAAGTATATATACATATATAGGTATATGTGTAATGTATCTCATGTACATTATATAATGTATTTTTAATGGAGAGGAGATAGTATACATACGACTTGAGCCATATGATGTCAAGAATCAAAGGAATTTGCTCAGGCAAATTAGAAACCAAAGGAATTTGCTCAGGAATTTGCTCCCACTTCCCAATTTCTCTACAACAGGGGTCTTCAAACTTTTTAAACAGGGGGCCAGGTCACTGTCCTTCAGAAGGTTAGAGGGCCAGATTATAGTAAAAACAAAAATTATGAACAAATTTCTATGCATACTGCATATATCTTATTTAGAAGTGAAGAAACAAAATGGGAATAAATACAATATGTGACCCACGGGCTGTAGTTTGAAGACCCCTGCTCTACAACATCCAAAACAAAAGTTCTTAAATTATATGAATTAGAAGCACTTTGCTTTGGGTCTTCTTTTGGGTTAATAATTCTAAGTTGGAGCTAAATTTATTTAATTAGACTATATTTTGTATTTTGGAAGTACATAAGCTTTTAAAATATTTTAATCCATCTGTGAAGAGTCATATATTTGGTGGTCCTGAATACTCATATTAAGTACAGTATTTATTTTATAGCCCATTTAGTTTAGGACTTTAAAGTTGTCTGTACTTAAGGTTTGTCTTAATTCTTTCTTTCAAGGACTTGCTCAAGGATTTATCCCCCAAAGAATAAAGTTCATTCTCAAAAACATTAAATTGATAGACATATGAACACAATTTTTCTATAGGAAAGAGTACTTATAAATCTCCTGAATTATATTTGAGGTCTTTAGAGGTCTTTGATCAGCACACCCTTTAAATACTTTTACAAAAAAAATTATAAAGATCTGCCCAGGAACCCAATCCAAAGTTAATGCTGTCAGTTGGAATGTGTTTGGAAAGATTTGATCAAGGCAAATTTCTCCTACAGATAATTGGGAAGAGCCTGGCTGTCAAGTGACCCAGAGGCACCACAACTGTCTGACAACTTCCTATGTTGCACAAGCTGCCTATTATGCATAAAAGAACAAAGGTTGAAGCAGGTGTTTGCATGAAAGTTGTCCAGTTGAAAAATTGGCTCCAAGTCAAATTAAAAATAGGACTTTATAAAGTAGATCACACTTGTTCAGTGATAGTTATTCACCTGTCTCTTTGCATTGCTCAAGGTCATGTTAAACAGCTGCATAGAGGAAAAGAATTGGCTACTGTTTTCTATTAATTCTTTTTAAATTTTAATGCCATATTCTCAGCAATGTTTTATCTTACATAACTGTAGGACATGGGCCTGACATGCTTTAGACATATGACATATCCATACACTATTTAATATGCTCCACCTTCTTCTCTGGGGACATGGGAACTACTCAGATACCTGAGAAGAGTTCTTATAACTAAAACAAGTTTACAGTTTGTTTTTCACATTTGTCGATTCTATTCAGAATTCATTACTAAACAATTGCTGTTTGCCAGGCTTTCTTGAAGGATTTGGGAATCTAGAAATGTATCTGTGAAAAGTAGATTGGCCTCAAACAGCTTTTAATCATATGCAGGATTTTTTCCTTCTATACCATAAAAAAAAATACATTCTGAACCTTTTCTGTGCCACAAGCCATTCTGAAATTTGGTAAGAAATCTAAATGTTCTCTCATAATATTTATGAATTTAGTACATGGAATATTTAGTACACAGATTTCTAAAGAAACCAATAACAATGAACTTATATGATAATAAAATGTGTATATGAATTTGTGTATTGATACAGAAAAATTCTTACTGTAGGTATAATAAGAATACAAATGAGTATTAATGATATATCAAGAAATCAACAATGATATGTATTTGTTATTTGTTATTAGCTGAATCATTGCTAGGCTGTTGTCTCCAGTCATGCTGAATGGCAGCGGTGAATTTAAGATTATGGTACATGGGCCCGGAGAGATAGCACAGCGGCGTCTGCCTTGCAAGGAGCCGATCCAGGACCAAAGGTGGTTGGTTCGAATCCCGGTGTCCCATATGGTCCCCCGTGCCTGCCAGGAGCTATTTCTGAGCACACCGCCCGCCAGGAGTAACCCCTGAGCACTGCCGGGTGTGGCCCCAAAACCAAAACAAACAAACAAACAAACACCCCCCCCAAGATTATGGTACATGATATAAAAAGATGTGATTTCTTTTTTCTTAATTTGGCCTCTTCCCTTTAAATTTCTATATATGCATCACTTGCAGGGTTGTCAACTTAGGTTATAAACTGGTAGTGACAAAGAATTTGTGATTATACTATATACCATATTGACATAATTATTTTCATATACAAATGAAATAAACATGTTGCAGGTATTTTGATAGTAGAGGGTGAGTGCTGTGGTAAAACTTAATCAAGTCATGGGAGAAAGAAAGTTGAGACACTGAGAAGTAAATGTAGAAGTCTGGGACATAAAAGATAAGTAAAATGTAATTAAATGAAGTACTATAAGAGAGGACAGTAGGTACAGTTGCAAATAAAATAAACCATATGTGAAGTGGTTGCTTGACTACATCAAGTAAAATAGTGTATGTACGGGGGGATGAGAAAAGTGTCTAGGGCTAATTTGTGGAATTGTGAGGCATTTATGATCAAGAAGGACTGAAAACTTAATCAGAAAGGTAAAGATACCAGACCATCAGGAAAAGCAATCCACATGAAGGGGTTTTGTCCTTATCTGAAGACTGGTAAAGAAACATTGATGATTTTAATGAGATTTGTCAATTTAAAAATAATTTTGACTGCTACATGGAAAGTTAGCATGGTCTAGAGGAAAAGTGGAAATATTGTGAGGTTTCTGTGCCAGTTTGGTGACTGATTTAAAAGTGGAATAAGAAAGAAAGAATCTGGTGCCATTACTGAAATAGAAATTGTGGAAAAATAGTGGGATTGGGACAAAGGAGAGATTTTGAGCTTGGGTTTTATCATGGTCAATTTTAGATGCCTGTGAGAAATTCAAGCAGACATAATTAGTATGTAGTATGTGCAATTATTTATGTACATGGAGTCTGAAGCATAGATGTAGAGTCTGAAGCATTGCTTACAGCAGCAAGTTAAAAAGTTTTTAATATAGGAAACCCAACTAAAGATTTTTATTTGTTGAAGAACTATATTACATTACACATTAAAATATAACTTCTAGGGATTTATCTAGTTTAGCCTCTCAAATAGAGGGAGAAACAAGGGAGGGCACCAGGACAAAACAGATGTATGATCAATGATAGTAAGCTAGACGATGAGGGGACCTCCTACTCTAGCAGCCTGGTGGGTGATAGTGGGGGACATGGGTTGCAGAAAGGGAACAGAGAAGAGGGGAGGACAAATTTGGTGGTGGGTATTCCCCTGATTCAATGTCAATATGTACCTAAAATACTAATGTGAAAGATATATAAGCCACTATGATCAAAATAAAAATTAAAAAAAAGAAAAGAAAAAAATATAACTTCTAGGTATTTCTTGGTCTTCAAGGTATTGTATTATCTAGGATATTTGCGCTAACTTCACAGACAATGAAAAGTGTATACTGAGAGGGTAACCCATTTTAAGTCTTATATTAAGAGACAGAATCATAGTTCAAAAGATCATCCATTATTAAACTCCTGCTTCTAAACACCGTATCTTTGGGATTCCCTCTATAGTTACACTCCATGTCAAAAAAACATGCAATGTACTTACAGAAAATTTAAAAATTTTAGTTGTTTTCTCTTTCCCTAAAATGTCAGTCAATTAATAAAAAAACAATTTAGAATATGTTTATTTTAGGATGTAGATTATCCTTTTCCAGAACCAATTTTATTGGTTTGTATATCATATAATTATTACATATTTATCTGCATGAATATAAATTTAAGCTCTACTTGAGTTAAATTCATTAAAGAATAGTAAAATAGGCATTTTGTGAAATTGGTAGAATTGTGTTTGTTGCAAGGGACATAAATCTACAATTTGATTCAAACTACTTGAAGAGAGAAGGGAAAGATTAGGTCCTGAACAACGAAAAAGTTCTCTTCAAGATGACTGGATTCAGCTATTATTTAAATGATGTTGCTAGATTTGGTCTCAGTCTTTGTTGTGCTAGAGTTGACATAGGGCTGCCTCCCACAGTTCCAGATTGACATCTGCCTGGGTTTATTTCCAGGAAGAAAAAAAAAAAGCTGCTTTATTCCAGTTATTCTCGTCTGATTCTTTGAATTGCATCTCTTTGGTCTGGCTGGGATCACAAGCTCAGTTTGAGCCAATCTCTGTGGCTAAGAGAAAACAGACTTCCACGTCTGGTTGGGTCTGAGTCACAGGTCTACTTTTCAAGTGTGGGCAAGGATAAGGTTCATGCCAAAACAGATGAACTGAAGGAAGCAGAGGGCTAAGTTCTTCACCCATTACAACCTCTGCTAATAGTAAATGGAGGAGTATAATCTGGACAGGCAAAAACAACAGATGCCCATTACATTTGGCCAATAACAAAATAAGATTCTGGTTTGTGTTAAAGAATTCAGTTTTCATATCAATATCTTTATGTCTAGAGATAAGGCTATTTCAACAACAGTAAGGTCTATAATTAACTATTAAATCACCAGTTATTATTTTCACAGAAGTCAATGATTTTTTTTGTTTGTTTGTTTTTGGGCCATACCTGTTTGATGCTCAGGGGTTATTCCCGGCTAAGCGCTCAGAAATTTCCCCTGGCTCGGGGGGGGGGGTGGGGTGGGGGGACCATATGGGACGCCGGGGGATCGAACCGCGGTCCTTCCTTGGCTAGCGCTTGCAAAGCAGACACCTTACCTCTAGCGCCACCTCACCGGCCCCAGAAGTCTGTGATTTTAGTGGGAATTGATTAACAACTCAGATATAAATTTTATAAGCACCTAGATGTTAAAAGCGAAAGTAACCACAATTTGTGTTTGGTTAATTGTCAGGAATTTCAAAAGCTATGTACTTACTTAAATATATATATATATATATATATATATATAAAAGGGGCTGGAGAGATAGCATGGAGGTAAGGCATCTGCCTTTCATGCAGGAGGTCATCGGTTCGAATCCCGGCATCCCATATGGTCCCCCGTGCCTGCCAGGAGCAATTTCTGAGCCTGGAGCCAGGAATAACCCCTGAGTACTGCCGGGTGTGACCCAAAAACCACACACACAATATGTATATATATATATAATATTTATCTATCTACATACACATATCTCTGACACAAGCATAAAATCTGTGCAAAGAATAACTGATTAACCTTGGAGCTGAATAAGAAAAGTAATCCTCATGATCTCAAATCTGCTTGGTTCTTGAATTCCTACAGAACTTAAACAGTCAAGATGATAAGTGGATTGGTTGTAGGCTAATAGTTCTCTATAGGATAGGATATTTAGATAGTATCACTTTTACTTCTTGGTGTATCCTCATAACGATCAATGACATACACAATTATGTAAATGTAACATTTAACAAGATAAGAAAAAAATTCATCCTTTACAAATGAGCGATGGCATGCTCAAGATGTCTTTCAGCATCAGGTTTGTCTAGAAGTAAACTGAAAGCAAAGAAAGAAATAGGTATTAATAAAAAATCATTAGGTAAACATACTGTCCTAATTAGCACTCTATTTCTGGGATCAATATTTAGATGTTCTGGCTAATTGATGTCAAGACATTTATTTATTTTTTATAAGGACAAATCTAAAGGGTGCTAGGGGAATGGAACAAGGCCACCTCAGCAATGGTTAGGCTTGTGCTGTTGGGGATCATTAGGATTTCTTTAGAAGAGTTTTCTATTTTTCTTGCTCTTTCTCTAATTTTCTCTTTTTTTCTCTTTCCTCCTTTCCTCCTTTTCTTTTTCCTCCTTTTATTACTTCCTTCCTTCTTTCTCTCTCTTCCTTCCTTCCTTCCTTCCTTCCTTCCTTCCTTCCTTCCTTCCTTCCTTCCTTCTTTCCTTCTTTCTTTCTTTCTTTCTTTCTTTCTTTCTTTCTTTCTTTCTTTCTTTCTTTCTTTCTTTCTTTCTTTCTTTCTTTCTTTCTTTCTTTCTTTCTTTCTTTCTTTCTTTCTTTCTTTCTTTCTTTCTTTCTTTCTTTCTTTCTCTTTCTTTCTTTCTTCTTTCTTTCTCTCTTTCTCTCTTTCTCTTTCTCTCTTTCTCTCTTTCTCTCTTTCTTTCTTTCTTTCTTTCTTTCTTTCTTTCTTTCTTTCTTTCTTTCTTTCTTTCTTTCTTTCTTTCTTTCTTTCTTTCTTTCTTTCTTTCTTTCTTTCTTTCTTTCCTTCCTTCCTTCCTTCCTTCCTTCCTTCCTTCCTTCCTTCCTTCCTTCCTTCCTTTCTTCCTTTCTTCCTTTCTTCCTTTCTTCCTTTCTTTCTTTCTTTCTTTCTTTCTTTCTTTCTTTCTTTCTTTCTTTCTTTCTTTCTTTCTTTCTTTCTTTCTTTCTTTCTTTCTTTCTTTCTTTCTTTCTTTCTTTCTTTCTTTCTTTCTTTCTTTCTTTCTTTCTTTCTTTCTTTCTTTCTTTCTTTCTTTCTTTCTTTCTTCTTTCTTTCTTTCTTCCTTTCTTTCCTCCCTCTCTTCTCAACTTCTCTCCTCTCTTTGCCTTCTCTTTCTTCTTTATCTTACCCTTTCCTCCTTTTTAGTCTCCTCCCTTCCCCTCCCCTTCTCTCATGTCCTCTTCTCTTTTCTTCTCTGTCTTCCCACCCCTCCCAATCCCTTTTCTTTCCTTTTCTCTCTTTTTAATTTCGTTGGCCATAGCCTGCCTGTGTGGAAAGGCATAAAATCGAGTCCAATAACTTGAGCTGTTGTCAAATTTTTGGTAATGAAATTCTCCACCCATGACATTCTCCAGGCAGGCATTCTCTCAATGCAGGCAGGCTTTGATCAACAATATTTAGACTGTTTTGAACACAACTATCATACCATAGATGAAACAAAAGTAAATGCATATTTATTAGAAATATTTTTTAGATTGAAGTAATAGTACAGCAAGCAGGGTATTTGCTTTGCATGCTGCTAATTCAGGCTCATTCTCTAGTACCCCACCCCAGAAGGTACCTTGAGCACTGTTAGGAGTGATCCTTGAATATCGAGCCAGGAGTATGTCCTGAACACTGCTGTGGCCAATAAGCAAATCAAATAAACATACCTTTTTCCTAGTAAATAAGCTCCCTCTATTTCTACATGTGCAAAGTCATGTTTTCTTCTTTTGTGATTGTCATTTCAAATTCTAGTGAAGAACTAATATTTGCACAGTTACAAAGTAGCATCAGAAGATGATATTTTACCAAATATTACAAACCACCTCTTTAAAATTGCCAGAAACATTGCCATCATTAGACTGGAAAGTGTTGAGCAATGTCACTTCACCAAACAGGCCGATATTATTACCTGGTTTAGGATGTTTTAGAAAGAAACCGCTTTCATATGTTATATTAAATCTCATGATAGATCGCTGGTGCTCTTAAGGGAGAGCCATTTTTCTTCAAAGCTAAGACATATTCAAAATCATAGGCTTATAATTGGGGGGAAGTTATAGTCAACCAAAAACATAACAGCACTGCTTAGCAAATGAAAATGATGTTTACAACTGGACTGAATGTGACAGCTTTCAAGGCATTATGTATATTTCTAAGCATATACATGCATGGCTCTGACAGCATGTCAGTTATAATTTTTATAATAATGTGGATATAATTTATTAGAATTCAACTATAGAATAAACTGAGCATGTGCTTTGGCCCCAAGTACTAATTTGTCTATTGCTGACAGTTTTGTATGTGTTTTAAACAGAAATAAAGACATTATAATTGAATAAATGTTTTCCTCTTGCTAACCATGCCCTCTCAGGGTTAACAGCAAGCAAATGGAATAATGTGGAATCCTTGCAAAAGTAACCACAAATAAGACAACCATGGGGAGAGGTGGGTTTCAGCTTTCCTGGTTGCTTGCCATAAAGGTTTACTCATATGTGATTGATTGCCCTGGTGAGTAATACCAGTTGGCAGACATTAGTAACACTTTGTCTTACTTTTGGTACAGTTGTTAGCTTTTCTATGTTTAGCATGTTTTCATATTTTAATAAGAATTCTGAATATATATGTGTATATATATAACATTAGCCTGAAACCTGACACTTTTGATTCTCGGGTAATTTATAGATTCATCTGTATTTGACATAACTACAAGATGCTTTCAACATATGGAATTATGCTTGCAAAATTTAACCTTATTACATTCCTTTTCCAGCCCCTGTGCATTTTATACACATTTTACTTTGCATTTTAAACATTTTGATTATATATTTTTAGGGGATTGGCATGGTTTCACAGGAGTCACAGAGGACAGCAGAAAATCAGGGGATACGTGGAATTTTTTTTTTTTGACAATTGACCACGAGACTCCATTTTATTTATGATCTAAGATGGATGAGGTACCAACCTGAACTCCTTTGTGATTTTGCCAACAACAGGAGTACCAGGAATGTTTTTACCTCTCTATGAAAGTATCCAGTGAGGTGTTGGAAACATGTAGACTCTTCCAGTATTTTTGTGTGATGCACTTGCTCCCTTCTGGGAGTTGGAACAGGTCCAATCGGCAAACCATGTGAAAGGCAGGAGCCTTCAACAATGGTGTGATGGAAATTTAAATAGGCAAGGAGCTGGGCCAGATTGTGGAGTATTGTTTTAGGCTGACTTTAGTTCAAGCCAATGAGTAGCTTGGCTTGCTGTATTGCAAAGCAGAAGTTGAAAATGAATTTTGGTTGTTTTGAAAGTCCTGGGAGTTTCTAGCTACTTAATAGAGTAGCCCCAACTTTATCAGAAGCTAGTATGAAGGATTAGCTTGATCTGAATGGCACACAGGAACCCCCAGGAAAGAAACCTTAGACATTTTTCACTCACAATGACAAATTACAACTACAATTAAGTGGATAAAAAAATCTGCTTGGTATTTGTTTTATTTTCATTTTTATTGCAACAGAAAAGTGCATTTTAAATGCTTTATTATGTTCTTTCTATGGTGTTTAGTTAACGTTGCCTTAGGCTCCTGAGTAAGGGAAACTTAGAGATTTTACTTAAACAAAAGAGAGGAGAGTTAGCTCCTGAAGCAGGTTTCCCAAGGTCATGGCCACTTCTAATTACAATTCTAATGAAACATAAGGAGATCTTCCCAGGAGATCATTACTTAGTAATTTTTCAACAATAGCTATACCATTTCTTCCCTATTTGGAAAATACAGAAAAATGGCTCATCAACGTCCCTACCATAGATTTCATTTTCGTACTTGCTATTTCTGAATCCCTGATTAGTTCTCTGACAAGTAGCACATTTATATACAGTTTGAAATATGAGCGTTATCTGTGCCTTGGTCTTAATTTAAAATTTGCATTATACAGTATTTATGGAGACCTTCTCGGAAACCTTTCAAGTACTCAAACAAATGATTCTCCATTAGAAGAGTTTTATCTTGAAATATCTGTCTGAGCATTGTAAATAGCATGTTATGGGTCACACGTTTATTTAGACAAGTGAAATACAACATCAAAAGCTATCACTGAAAAACTAGACCAATATGGGCATGAAAAAACATAACATCATATATCTTGGGCAAGAAAGTTTTTCATATCCCACGTGCAATGATGGGAATATTTAGACTCTCTAGTAAAGATTACATGTTTCTTGATTCATCTCACAGTGCAAGTCTACTTCATTTGCAAAGTGATAACCTATTACCATAACTAAACCGCCTATTGCATGGAGGCTCAGAAATAAAATAAAAAGATTAGCCAGTTATCTTATTTACATATATTGAATTGCAGTAATACAGCCCGATCTCTGCCTCTCATTTGATTCTAATTAAAGTGTAGAAGAGAAACTGCAATCCACACAAGAGCTTATTTTAATAGTCAGAGCTGGCAAAGTCCCAATATCACAATGTAGCAATTAACAGCACGGCTGTATTTGCTATTCATGGTTTGATGTAAAAACTTGTTTATTAAGATGGGCTGGAGGCGCTGGTGTGCAATAGACCTGCATGTAATTAGATTCCAATTATTTGTCTGTTTCTGATATTGTAAACTGGCACTTAGCACATCAGTTAAATTGACACACGGCGCTGCATGGTTTACTCGGTAATTAAAACATGTTCTGTTAATTAGATGATGACCACTTTATTTCAGGGCTCTTGTGTTTGGGTTTTCTAGTGTGCTCTGTTTGTATCATGAGCCACCAGACGCTCCTCTAATGAGTCCTTGTTTTGTTTCAATTACCACCTGCTGTTCAAAAGCAAAGCTTGTTTTAACTAAACAAAATTAATGCTTGTCTCTTCCTTTGTAAGAACTTAAACGTTAGACAAATTAATACGCTTATTATGGAAGTACTAAGCTCTGCTTTTAAAGACTGCTAAGGCAATTAGAAGAAAGTTATAAAATGTTGTAGAGATGGCATAAATATTGTTTAGTGTATTAAGAGGCATTACAAACAATGAAATATTTGCTGGAGTTGAAAGGGAGCATAGAGACTTAGCTTTCCCACCCTCAAATTAAATTAGCTCTTGCAAATTGCAGAGGGATCCAGAAGCGAAAGTATTCCAGGGACTTTCTTAGAGAAGGAATTGGATAAAGCCGGACAGGAGGGCATGTGGTCTGGCTCCACAGTAACCCACGAACAAGATAGAGCAGAGTAGCAGAGTCAGTGTGTATTGAGCCCATTATATTCATAAACAATGTGGACATCCACGATAGTGCCCCAAACTTTATGGTCTTTAGCTGGGTAAAGTGGTTGCCATGCTAAAGTTAAATATAGATTAGTAAAAAAAAAATATTTACTGCAAACACTGGTAGGAAAGCTACTTACCCATTTTTGCAAATGGGTAGAATCTGTCCTATATTTTTTATTCTTTCACATCAGTAATTCTCTAATGGAACTCCTCAGAGCAGAGTTGATCTTTACCTTTCCACTGCTCTTCTCATTCCAACAACTTCTCCGTGCACACCAACACATCATGACGATTTTTTCTTGCCTACTATTGCTAACTATGATAGGGCAAAGTGTTGGGAGCAAAGGATGATGACTTGTTACCCAGAACAATGTCTTCATTAGGTCATTGTGGAGGCTAATAAAATGATATCAGTGACTGTTCTATCTTTAAGAAGTCACTCTGAAAAAACTCAGACAAGTTAGAATAAAATGCAACACTATCAGTTTTATTCCTTCTATTGGCATTCAACCAACCACGGCAATAGCTAGAGGGTTTGTTTTTTTTTTAAAGAAGGTAGAAAAGTTTATTGGAAGTAGAAAGGAAAGAAGAAACCACAAATGAAGATAGGAACTTAACATAGGACTAATTAGAGAGTTTTCCTAATCATATATAAGATAATTAGTTATTTATAAGGTTACTCTTATTGAGTCCATTGTAAGTCATAATTATTCACAGTTAATACCTATGTATCTAACATATCAGTTACCTTTAGAAAAGGCATAAATAAATCTAGGATGACAGTCACAAAATAGTGCACTGGAAAGTATACTTCCAGGGAAAATTGTATTCTCCTGGCAAGAATTAGTTCTATTCACACAGATTTTTCTAGAATCTAAAATATTATTTGCACCACATATTCAACAATTATGATGTTATAGTATGTAATGCAAACCTGAGTGTTTAACCTCAGTCCCTAAGATCATGGCCCCATCATTGAAGGTAACATGCCTGCATAAAAAAAACACTACATTCTGTATTTCCCCTTGGAATCTTAATTGTAAAATAATTCATATTTGTGATTTCTATATCTTAGGGGTACATTTCCAAAGCAATGGGCAACAAGTGAGCTAGCTGCAAGACTCCTACTTATATTAATAGTGGTTTTAGAACTGAATTGCTGAACACCACTTAGCAAACTTACTCCTTAATGCTGAAGTTGCCTTAAATACATTTTACAAAAATGCAAATTAATTAGACGGTTTTACTAAATGTGCCATTTACTTGTTAGATGTTTGAAAATGCATCTTTTGCTGCAGGCCCACATTAACTATTTTAAAATATATAAATGACTTCAGTGGGACCCTTTAAAAATGGGTGTGTGGGGGAGGAACACAGCCTTCTTACAGGTGACCAATTAAATTTGGCTCCTTTAGTATTACCAATTTATATATTCTTGGGACTTGAGGAGTATGGCTTTGATTACAAGTTTCCAAAAAGCAATGAGTTATTTTGATCAAATCTTGTGAATAAATATTAAATGTAAGGCATAATTCATATAACTATGGTAGACTTTTGCTGTTTTTTTAGATTTTGGGCACTATGTCTGTTTGTAGAATTCTCTACTAAGGATATCTTCCTTGCCTATTTATACCTAGATGAAGCTTATTCCATTCTTGTTTTGGAGTGGAAAGGGCAGGTAAAATCCACCCTTCTTGGCTTCTGTGATTGGTTCACAGATGGCCATTTTAACCAAGATGAGCCAATCCCTGAAGCCCAGAATGTTAGTTTAAAAGTTGAAGAAAAAGTGAATTTCTTTTTTGCTGGATGGGAGCCTGGAGGGAAATAGCGCCAATAGTTGTTGGCAGACATCTTTGATTATATTTTTTGAGTAAAGAGTAAACCTAGCAGAAGCAGAGGCAAATCATCGAAGTTGTTTCAAATCATCTGTGACCTGCACCAAGCCACGTTTGAAGTCATTGTTACACGCACAATCTTCTGCAGTAGCTTTACCATCTTTGATGTTATTTGTGTTGTTTTATTTCTTTTTTAACACCTAAGTTACTCAAAGATGTGAATTTTGTTCTATAAGTAGAAAATAAATTCTGACATATCAAACATTTCAAATCACTTCATCATGGTATTTTTTTTACTCATTTGAAATAACCAAGTTTCAAGAAAGAATTCTTAATGGCAGATTCTTCCTCTGGTGTTCAGGATGGATTTCAAAGGATTAATCAATTATCTAGATTATGTCCTCTACATTTCTCCCCCTCGGTGGAGGTAGGGGTATCTGATGCTTGTCAAAATGCTTAAACAAGGTGTTTAAATAAAGATACATTAAAAAAAGAAAATACTATTGGTAATATTTTTCCATTCCACATCTACAGGTTTCACAAAGTTTGTATGGTATATGTTACATCTGAAGAGTATAGTCTTTATTTTAAATGTGCTAATTAAAGGGCTTATTCCAAGTTTATTTATTCAGAAAAACTGGAAGATTGGAAATAGTTGAAATGCTGTAGATATGGAGGTCAAATCTGATGTCTTCGCATAAACTCTCATATTCACCAGAATCTGTTTTATTCAATTTAGATAAAAATAGGTTCTAACATTCAGTGATTATAGAACAACAAACTTAGCAAAGCAAAAACACATGGCTAGGGAAATAACTCAAATGATAGACCTCGCTTTTTTAGAGACCTAACTGTAATGCCTCAGCATTGGATATGGCCCAACACTCCACTTTCACTCCAACAGCACAAGGTAGCACTGGTAATACTGGTAATACTGGTAATAATTCCTATAAAAAATAAGTGAAAATCAAGGAAATAGATCTCTCAAATTTACCAGTCACTATACTTTGGGATTTCGTATAATATATTACAAAACATGAACCCTGAAGATTGCAAGTTCAACTTAAATTTTGTCAACCACTTACTAGCCATGTAACCTTGGATTACGTGAATGTATATTCCTGTAACTTAGTTTATTATCTAAAATGTAATAATAGACTAAAATACTTAAAATGTGCTGGCGTTCACCTGTATCTGGAAAAAGATATATTAGTTTTCTAATGTGGTAATAAAAGAATTACGCATTGATAACATCATTGTATTATCTCATACTTTTGGTGACAGCAAGTTCAAACTCAAGATGTCATTGTAAAGGATCTCAGAAATTGCCTTGCTTGGCACTTCCTGTTTTCTGGTGATTACTTACAATTCTTGGCTTTTGGAAACATCACTCCAATATAAACCTCCTTTGCATGGGAGCCTTGTGAAGTATGTTATGTCATTGTATTACACCAATATAATTTGTTATGTTATGTCATTATATTACACCAATATAATTTAATTTAAACTCATATGACTTAATTTATCTGCAAATATTTATTTTCAAATAAAGACAAGTTTACAGATGTCTGGAAGTAGAATTTAAATGTATCCTTTAGGAGGATGCATCTGACATCATTTCATGGGGTATGAGAATTAAAGAAAGAAATGCATACAAAATATTTAAGAAGTTCACATTTTCAGTACTCAGTAAATTTGAACCAAGTTCAGTACAGTGTGTAGAACCTTGCTTCACATGCAGACAAACTGGATTTGATTCTTGGCATCCCATATGGTCTCTTAGGCCTCACCAGAGTGATACTTGAGAGCAGAGCCAGAAGTAATCCCTGGCACAGCTGAGTGTAAAAAAAAAGGGGATCTGTTCTTATTAACTTTTATAATTCTATTTCTCTTAAAACCTAGATTCCTGCAAGCCAATTCAGAATCAAAGCTAATTTTCCCTATATTCCCAAGGTATTTTATTATGCATTATAATGACCCAAATTTAGAACATTTTTTGTTTTTTTTCAGCCACACCTGGTGACTCTCGGGGGTTATGTCTGGCTATGTGCTCAGAAATCACTCCTGGCTTCAGGGACCATATGGGATGCCAGGGGATTGAACCACAGTCCATCCTAGGCTAGCAAAGGCAAGGCAGATGCCTTACTGCTTGCGCCACCACTCCGGCCCCAATTTTATAACATTTTAATAAAGATTTAAGTGTTATTTTTCCAAAGGAACTGTTTTTGAAAGACCAATGCATAAACTAGATGAAAAGGGAGGTTTCTTTGAGTAGATGAGAACTCACAGAAAACATCAGCTCCTCATCACTGTGCACCCCACTTCTCTAAACTTGCCCTTTATATGGACCCCGAAAAATTCTTTGGAAAATAGAAAGTCTAGAAAAGATTACCTAGATTCTACTCTTTAGTTATAGACAAACTCATTTCAAGAGCTATTGGATCATTTTCTCCAATTGCCTCTTAGCATTTCATCTCCTCATTTCCACTCTGCCCCAATTACTATTTCCTATATCTCAACCAGGTAATGAAGGGAATGTTATCACTGTGGACAGAATTTAGGATATTGATAGTGTCATTTTTTACCAGTATTACTTATAATACTCTTGTTCTAACAAAACTTAACTGTTTGTTGATGTTGTTATTGAAAATTGTTTGGGAATTTCCCCAGCAACGATCATCAAGAAAAGAAAGGTTTTTGAGTTCTAGCTCAACATTCTTGAAACTCTTATGCCTGAAGATTGGTACCTATCATGCATACTGCTTCATAGACTGGCATTTTCTTGAGCATGTGCAGTTGCTCAAGTCTTATTTCTAGCTCTTTGCAAAGTATTTGAAACTTTCTTAAAACAGGTGGTTTACATATTGGTTCATAATACGGTTGTTTCAGTCATTCTGTTTTCCAACACTAATCCCACCACCAGTTTGACTATTCCTCCACCAATCATCACCAGTTTCTCACCCCAAGACTGTGTCTGTAGCAGGCACAAATATTTTACTTTATGTTGCTTGTTATAACAAATGAAAAGTGAAATTAAAATACTTCAGTAAAAATAAATTTGTGAAAATTGTTATATTTACAGTGGTGTTATTTACTGGGGATTTACTTAGTTGTTTTGAGTTCTTCTGTGTTACTATTTTTGCTTATTGAGCTTAGTGGGCTTCTATGTAATGCTCATCTAATTTGCTATATTCCTACTGGGCTGTCAGAAATGTGCAATTTGGAGGCATAGAGCACTCCAGGGGCGGTAGAAATGGGACAATTCAGCGGCTTGGCATCTTTTCCAATATTAGCCATGAAACTATGAAGCTTCATAAAGGATGTGGGTGTAGATGGTTATTCTGGGTCATCTGACAGATGGGGGACAGGAAGGAAAAGCTGGCTGCCAACCCCCTACTCCAAAGAAGGCTCCAGAGTTCTAAACCTGGAGACCTGGGCTTACACCTGACTCTATGCTCAGTAATCACTCCTGCTGGAGCTCAGGTATCAAATTATATGGGTACTGGGTATCAAACTAGGTTTTCTGTGTAAAATACAAGCAACCTATGTGTTCTATTATCACTCTGGTCCCATAAACTAGCATTTTAAGCAAGGAAATAGACCACTGGTTTTTAATCCTTCCACATCACATCACATCATCCAGTCAATGGACTGGCTGAAGATTGAAGACCACTAATCTAGATACTTATGTTCAAAGAAGGAAAACCTTGTTTATACTCTGAAGTCCTTCTCAATACTCTTGTGTTCCTTTGTCTAGAAAGAGACTTTGGTCTTTGTCCTTTTGGGTTCCTATAATAAAATACTATATACTGTGAGCTTATAAACAATAGAAATTCATTTTCTAAACATTTTTAGAGATAAATTAATGATAAATATGCCAGCACTACATTCTTGGTTAATAGCCAAAACCTGACTTTGCTCTCACGTGATAAAATACTGAGAGAGCTCTGTGGGGTCTTTTTTGTAAGCACCCTATTCTTATTATGGTGATTCTACTCTTAGGATCTAAGGCTCTTTTAGAGAACCCACATCCAGATATCACAAAGGGCATTAAGATTTCCACATATGAACTTTGTAGTACACAAACACTGGCACCAAAGTAGGTTTCAGGAGATGCTCAGCTACCATAATAACAGGAATATTTTCTCATTTGGCAATTGTTCCTTGCATTGATCTCTCATGTGGCAACCGATAGAGTTGAGAAATTATTAGTAGGAATACGTTGTATATATAAGTAAATATATATTAATATATGTAATATATTAATTGTATTACAATATAAATATAATAAATAAATGTGATCAGTTCCCTTTATAAAATACCTCTCCTTCCCCTCCATTAAAATGGGCTTTACAAGAAACACTATTTGTGCAAGGAACTGTTTTTCCAAATGCTTTGGCTCTTGTATTCAATAGAAAGTTTGAATTGTCTTTAGTTTCACTGTTTATTATACATAATGACTTATCAACACATTAAAAAACCCATTATGTGTCAGGGCGGGAAGCCAGAACATAAAAACCAGCAGGCTTTTGCAGAAGCCAGGTCCCCTGTTTGGGACATCAGGCGGGGAAAAGCCACGAATCTACGCCTGCCCAGTGGGGCCCAACTGTGAGTGCTACCTGTAAATGTCTGTCTACTGTCCTCTTGCGTGAAACTCTTGGGAGTGGGGCAAAAGAGACTCCAGCAGAGCACGACCGCTCTGCTTCGCAATGCGGCCGTGCGCTCTTCCTAAGAAAAGAACACCATCGCAACAAAAAGAAAAAATCACTAAGAACTGTGCTATATCACAGAAGCAAGCATTTCTCTCCGGACTGTCTTCTCTGTTGCATGCTCGGGCCTAAGATTTGATCCAGTGTGAGGCTTCATCCACGGAGGACTCCCCTACCTTGGAGGCAAGTCGGCCCATCCAGAAAGGGCGGAGCCAGAGAAGTGTGTTGCCTGCATCATATAACCAATGAATACCACCACAACACGTAGAAAAACCCACAATACAAGTGTGACAATGGGGAAACAACGCAGACCAGCATCAGACATAGAGAATGAAGATGACAATTCTGAGGACCAGATAATGACCAACCAACTAATCAACCTCTCAGATAAGGACTTTAGACTAGCAATATGGAAGATGCTCAAAGAACTCAAAGAAACCATGGATAGAGTTGAACAGAACACTAATAAGAACCAAGAAAATATGAAGACAGAAATCACAAAACTCCAAACTGAAATAACATGTCAACTAACAGGCCTGAAAAAGTCAGTAAACGAAGTGAATGACAAAATGGATAAACTCTGGGACAGGGTATCAGAAGCTGAGAATAACTTGGTGCTGTGGAAGATGAGATACATATCAATTCCATACAGCAGGAGAGATTGGAAAAAAAACTTAAAGCAAATGAGCAGACAATGGAAAAATTAGTCAAAGAATGGGAACAGATGAAAATAGAAGTCTATGATAAGATCAACAGAAACAACTTAAGAATCATTGGAGTCCCAGAGACCCAGGAAGAAAATTTCCAGGAAGAATCAACGGTCAAGAACATCATTAAAGAGAAACTACAGAGCTAAAGAATATAGGTGATCAAATCCTGCATGCTCGAAGAGTACCAACCAAAAGAGACCCCAGAAAAACCACCCCAAGACACATCCTAGTCACAATGACAAATTCCACAGATAGAGACAGAATTCTGAAAACAGCAAGATTAAAAGGGGAAATTATGTTCAAGCAAGCATCCTTTAGATTTACAGCAGACCTGTCACCAGAAACACTCAATGCCAGAAAGCAGTGGTGGGATATTGTGACAAGACTGCATGAAATGAATACTTCACCCAGAATACTATACTCAGCAAAACTCACTTTCCGGTTTGACGGAAGAATACATGGTTTCACAGACAAAAAGCAGCTCAGAAACTTTACAGACACAAAACCAGTCTTAAGAGAAAAACTGAAAGACCTAATTTAAGACAAGACTAACCAAAAGACACACCAAATTTCGATATAAAGATGGCATTAAATCCCAGGACAATTCTTTCTCTCAACTCAATGGACTACATGCACCAGTCAAGAGACACAGAGTGGCTAAATGGATCAAAAAATTCAATCCAACCTTCTGCTGCCTACAAGAAACGCACCTGAATAGTCAGAACAAACATAGACTCAAAATAAAAGGCTGGAGAAAAATTATCCAAGGAAACAACACCCATAAAAAAGCTGGAGTGGCCATACTAATATCAGATAATGCAAACTTTATACTCAGGAAGGTTGTAAGGGACAAAGATGGACATTTTATATTAATCAAGGGGTATGTAGAGCAGGAAGAATTCACTCTCCTAAACATATATGCACCGAATGAGGGGCCAGCAAAATATTTAATACAACTGTTGACAAATCTGAAAAATAATATCAACAACAACACAATAATTGTGGGGGACCTTAACACGGCTTTGTCAACACTGGATAGGTCAACCAGACTGAAACCCAACAAGAATATACTAGACCTGAGGAGAGAAATGGAAGAAAGAGGCCTAGTGGATATATATAGGACAGTCCATCCCCAGAAACCTGGATACACATTCTTCTCCAATGTACATGGGACATTCTCCAGGATAGACTACATGCTGGCACATAAAACATACCTCCATAAGATCAAGAGCATAGAAATTTTGCAGACTACCTTCGCTGACCACAAGGCTCTGAAATTATTTGTGAACTCCAAAGGAACTCAGAAGAAAAACCTTAACACCTGGAAGTTAAACAGCCTCACACTCAATAACCAGTGGGTCCGAGATAAAATCAAGGAGGAAATAAAAAGGTTCCTGGAAACAAATGACAATAAAGACACAAACTGTCAGAACTTATGGGACACGGCAAAAGCAGTACTGAGAGGAAAATTTATAGCTTTGCAAGCACACATCAGGAAGGAAGAAGGAGCTTACCTAAGTAACTTAATGACACAGCTAATAGAACTAGAAAGTGCTCAACAGAAGGACCCAAAAATAGGAAGACAGAAGGAAATAACAAAGCTGAGAGCAGAAATCAGTGAAGTGGAAACCCAAAAAACAATCCGAAAGATCAACAAAAGCAGAAGTTGGTTCTTTGAAAAAATAAACAAGATTGATAGACCACTGGCAAACCTAACAAAGAAAGAGAGAGAGAGAGAAACTTGATAACTTGTATCAGGAATGAAAAAGGAGAGATCACTACTGATATGACAGAGATTCAAAGGGTAATCAGAAACTACTTTGAGAAACTCTACGCCACTAAAAATGAGAACCTGGAAGAAATGGATAAATTCTTGGACTCTTATAATCTACCACGGTTGAAGGAAGAGGACGTAGCATATCTAAACACGCCCATCACCATTGATGAAATTAAAACAGTAATCAAATGTCTGCCGAAAAACAAAAGCCCAGGCCCAGATGGATTCACTAATGAATTCTTTCAAACTTTCCAAGAGGAACTACTACCAATACTGGCAAGACTCTTTCATGAAATTGAACAAACAGAAACACTTCCAAATAGCTTTTATGAAGCAAACATCACCTTGATACTTAAACCAGACAGAGATGCTACAAAAAAAGAAAATTACAGACCAATATCGCTGATGAATGCAGATGCAAAGATCCTCAACAAAATCCTGGCAAATAGAATTCAATGCCTCATTAAGAAGATCATCCACTACAATCAAGTAGGTTTCATCCCAGGAATACAAGGCTGGTTTAACATCCGTAAATCTATCAACATAATACACAACATCAATAACAAGAAAAATAAAAACCACATGATCATATCAATAGATGCAGAGAAAGCATTTGATAAGGTCCAACACCCATTCTTGATCAAAACTCTCAGCAAGATGGGAATGGAGGGAACCTTTCTCAATATAGTTAAGGCCATCTACCACAAGACAGTGGCAAATATTATACTCAATGTAGAAAAACTAAAAGCCTTCCCTCTAAATTCTGGCACAAGACAAGGCTGTCCTCTCTCAGCACTCCTATTCAACATAGCACTGGAAGTACTTGCTATAGCGATTAGGCAAGAAAAAGATATCAAGGGAATCCAGATAGGAAAGGAAGAAGTCAAGCTCTCACTGTTTGCAGATGACATGATACTCTACTTAGAAAACCCTAAAGACTCTACCAAAAAGCTTCTCGAAACAATAGACTCATATAGCAAGGTGGCAGGCTACAAAATTAACACACAAAAATCAATGGCCTTTCTATACACCAATAGTAATAAGGAAGAAATTGACATTAAGAAAACAACCCCATTCACAATAGTACCACACAAACTCAAATATCTTGGAATCAACTTGACTAAAAATGTGAAGGACCTATACAAAGAAAACTATAAAACTCTGCTTCAAGAAATAAGAGAGGACACGTGGAAATGGAAACGCATACCCTGCTCGTGGATTGGCAGGATTAACATAATCAAAATGCAATACTCCCCAAGGCATTATACAGATTTTATGCCATCCCTCTAAAGATACCCATGACATTCTTTAAAGAAGTGGATCAGGCACTTTTGAAATTCATTTGGAACAATAAACACCCTGAAAGAGCTAAAGCAATCATTGGGAAAAAGAATATGGGAGGAATTACTTTCCCCAACTTTAAACTGTACTACAAAGCAATAGTTATCAAAACAGCATGGTATTGGAATAAGGACAGGCCCTCAGATCAGTGGATTAGGCTTGAATACTCAGAAAATGTTCCCCAGACATACAATCACCTAATTTTTAATAAAGGAGCAGGAAACCCTAAATGGAGCAGGGAAAGCCTCTTCAACAAGTGGTGTTGGCACAATTGGATAGCCGCTTGCAAAAAATTGAACTTAGACCCCTAGCTAACATCATATACGAAGGTAAAATCCAAATGGATTAAAGACCTCGATATCAGCCCCCAAACCATAAGATATATAGAACAGCACATAGGCAAGACACTCCAGGACATTACAGGCATCTTCAAGGAGGAAACTGCACTCTCCAAGCAAGTGAAAGCAGAGATAACAGATGGGAATATATTAAGCTGAGAAGCTTCTGCACCTCAAAGGAAATAGTGCCCAGGATACAAGAGCCACCCACTGAGTGGGAGAAACTATTCACCCAATACCCATCAGATAATGAGCTAATCTCCAAAATATACAAGTCACTGACAGAAATTTACAAGAAAAAACATCTAATCCCATCAAAAAATGGGGAGAAGAAATGAACAGACACTTTGACAAAGAAGAAATACAAATGGCCAAAAGACACATGAAAAAGTGCTCCACATCACTACTCATCAGGGAGATGCAAATCAAAACAACCATGAGATACCACCTCACACCCCAGAGAATGGCACACATCACAAAGAATGAGAATAAACAGTGTTGGCGGGGATGTGGAGAGAAAGGAACTCTTATCCACTGCTGGTGGGAATGCCGTCTAGTTCAACATTTATGGATAGCGATATGGAGATTCCTCCAAAAACTGGAAATCGAGCTTCCATATGATCCAGCTATACCACTCCTAGGAATATACCCTAGGAACACAAAAATACAATACAAAAACCCCTTCCTTACACCTATATTCATTGCAGCTCTATTTACCATAGCAAGACTCTGGAAACAACCAAGATGCCCTTCAACAGACGAATGGCTAAAGAAACTGTGGTACATATACACAATGGAATATTATACAGCTGTCAGGAGAGATGAAGTCATGAAATTTTCCTATACAAGGATGTACACGGAATCTATTATGCTGAGTGAAATAAGTCAGAGAGAGAGAAAAACGCAGAATGTTCTCACTCATCTATGGGTTTTAAGAAAAATGAAAGACATTCTTTCAATAATAATTTTCAGACACAAAAGAGAAAAGAGCTGGAAGTTCCAGCTCACCACAGGAAGCTCACCACAAAGAGTGATGAGTTTAGTTAGAGAAATAACTACATTTTGAACTTTCCTAATAATGAGAATGTATGAGGGAAATGGAGAGCCTGTTTAGAATACAGGCGGGGGTCGGGTGGGGAGGAGGGAGACTTGGGACATTGGTGATGGGAATGTTGCACTGGTGATGGGTGGTGTTCTTTACATGACTGAAACCCAAACACAATCATGTATGTAATCAAGGTGTTTAAATAAAAAAAAAGAAAAAAATCAAAAGAAAAAAAACCCCATTTTGTAATAGGCTCCTTTCTTCTCTCTTCTTTTTTAAAATAATTTTTATTGAGATCAATGTGAATTACAAGTCTTCCTCAGTTATATTTAAGGTACATAGTGACTGTGAATTAGGCAATTACCACTACTAGTATTGACCCCCCTCCACCACTGTTCCCAGTATGCATCCCATACCTCTCTACCTTGAGCCTCCCTGACTGCTAGTGTAGCAGGTCCCTTTTGTGTATAGCTTATTGTAGTTTGGGTCTCTTGATTCTATTGCTGTTGAATTTGGGTTGGGTATTTAGGACTGGTTATTTTTTTATTTCCACTCAATAAGACTGGTTATTTTTTATTTCCACTCAATGAGACTGCTTTTCCCCAGTAGCATCTACTTATTTTTTTTCACAATTTGTAGGAAGATGTAGAAATATGAGGTAAAAAAAGATGATTCATGGGGCCAGAGTGGTGGTGCAAGTGGTAAGCTGCCTACCTTGCCCTTGCTAGTTTATGATGGACCTCAGTTCAATCCTTAGGCATCCCATATGGTCCCTCAAACCAGGAGCTATTTTTGAGCACATAGCCAGGAGTAAGCCCTGAGCATCAGTGGGTGTGGCCCAAAAACAAAAACAGAAACAACAACAACAAAAAAGGATTCATGTTTTATGGTTCTGTTAAAAAGAAAAAGAAGAAAAAGTGGGTGAGTGGGAGCTCCTATCTAGAAACTATAAATATAAATTTAAAAGAAGAAAAAAGAAAAAGAAAGAAACAAAAAATAAAGGGGTGGGCTGGTGTAGTAAGGTTCCCCTCCATAGTCACAGTAAGTATTGGGGTAATTAAAAAGGAAATTCCCTTATTCTAAGAGATATAGGTTTTCTCCACTCTTGAAGCATACTGGCAAGGGATGAACTACAGGCTCCAGATATGTTCATTGTTGAAATCAAGGTCTTTTTATGCTACTAGAAAACATTCTGCTCAGTTGTGGTTGTCAAAGTCAGTCAGTCCTCTGTAATTAAAGATCTTGGTTTTTGCACTGATCCTGGGATGAAGTCTAGGTTAGAGTCTTTCTTTATGGTTCCAAAAGTTCTGCTAAGTCATCGTTGTTATAGTCTGTCTTCTGTAATTAGTGATTTTGGCTTTTTCAGAGATCAAAGGATGAAGTGTCTTCTGATTTCATCTCACCATTATGTGATGAAGTAGGGCAACCTGCCCTTAGGCCAAGATGTTGCTGTTTCCTCATCAGGATGTTGTATGAACCTACTCTGGCACAAGTTGGTGCCTAACCCTATTAGAGACTTCCCCCGCCCCTGGTTTTGACATGACAAGAACTTTCTCTGCCCAAGTGTGAGCAGCCTTCCCCCACATTTTTCTACTTTTGAAAGCCCCGAGAGCTGTTACCATTCCATAGAACTTGGAATTTCTGGACTTCTGATATTTCCAAATCTTTCATCATTATTACCCTATAAAGATTATGCTTAATTAGATGTCAAAGCAGCATAAAAGCCACGTAAGTTTAACCAACAAAACCAATAATAGAATAATCGTCTAGCAACAAATAGCTTACTAAACATTCAGACAATGACTTAATGGCCCTGTTGCCAGATTTAATGTTATTTACATATATTACTGATGTTATTAAAAGGTCATTTATTGATCTATTTCTACTGATTTTTTCTTGATTATGATTACATTTGTTTCCACCTTTTTTCTTTTTAGGCCACACAGGCAGTGCTCAATACTACTTATTTTTAAATTGTTTTTGTATTTTAGTTACTTTTGATGCTATAAAAGTGGTAACTTAATATTACAGATTATGCAGAGTTGTCAGAGAAATATAAAATTTAAACAACTAAATTCCAAAACTTCTTTTTTAAATTTTAGTTTGTTTTCTAATTTTTTAAATTTTTTATTGAGACCATTGTGAATTACAAGTACTTTATAGTTGTATTTCAGGCATACAGTGAAAGTGGATTAGGGCCATTCCCATCAGCAGTGTTGATCTCCCTCCACCAAAGTCCCCAGCATGCATCTCATACCTCCACCCATAACTCCAGGTCTACCAGTGTAATAGGTTCATTTTCTGTTTAGGTTGTCATAGTTTGGGTTTTTTGAATCTCTTTTTTAAAACAATATCTTTATTTAAACACCTTGATTACAAACATGATTGTGGTTAAGTTTCTGTCATGTAAAGAACACACCCCTTCACCAGTGCAACATTCTCACCACCAATGTCTCAAATCTCCCTCCACCAAACCCCACTCCCACCTGTACTCTAGACAGGCTTTCCACTTCTCTCATTCATTCATTCATATGGTTATGATAGTTCTCAGCGTAGTTATTTCTCTAACTGCACTCACCACTCTTTGTGGTGAGATTTATGAAGTGAGCTGGAAGTTCCAGCCCTCCTCTCTTTATCTTGAGGATTGTTGCAAAAATGTCTTTTATTCTTAAAACCCATAGATAAGTGAGACTATTCTACCTCTATCTCTCTCCTTCTGACTTATTTCACTCAGCATAATAGATTCCATGTACATCCATGTATAGGAAAATTTCATGACTCATCTCTCCTGACAGCTGCATAATATTTAATTGTGTATATGTACCAAAGTTTATTTAGCCATTCATCTGTTGAAGGGCATGTTGGTTGTTTTCAGAGTCTGGCTATTGTGAATAGTGCTGCAATGAATATAGGTGTGAAGAAGGGATTTTGTATTATATTCTTGTGTTCCTAGGGTGTATCCCTAGGAGCAGTATAGCTGGATCCTATGGGCGCTCAATTTCCAGTTTTTGGAGGAATCTCCATATCGCTTTCTATAGAGGCTGGACTAGATGGCATTCCCACCAGCAGTGGATAAGATTTTCTTTCTCTCCACATCCCCGCCAGCACTGTTTGTTCTCATTCTTTGTGATGCGTGCCAATCTCTGTGGTGTGAGATGTTATTTCACAGTTTTTTTGATCTACATCTCCCTGATGATTAGTGATGTGGAGCATTTTTTCATGTGCCTTTTTACCGTTTGTATTTGTTCTTTATCAAAGTGTTTGTCCATTTCTTCTCCCCATTTTTTGATGGGGTTAGATGTTTTTTTCTTGTAAATTTCTGTCAGTGCCTTGAATATTTTGGATATTAGCCCCTTATCTGATAGGTATAAAAGAGGACACAGAAATGGAAACACATACCTTGCTCATGGATTGGCAGGATTAACATAATTAAAATGGCAATACTCCCCAAAGCATTTACAGATTTAAGGCGATCCCTCTAAAGGTATCCATGACATTCTTCAAAGAAGTGAATCAAACACTTTTGAATTTCATTTGGAACAATAAACACCCTCGAATAGCGGGGAAAAGGAATATTGGAGGCATTACCTACCCCAACTTTAAACTGTATTACAAATTAATGGTTATCAAAACAGCATGGTATTGTTATAAAGACAGACCCTCAGATCAGTGTAATAGGCTTGAGTTCTCAGACAATGTTCCCCAGACATACAGTCACCTAATTTTTGACAAAGGAGCAAGAAATCCTAAGTGGACCAGGGAAAACCTCTTCAACAAGAGGTGTCGGCAGAACTGGTTAGACATTTGCAAAAAAGTGAACGTATACCCCCAGCTAACATCATTTATGAAGGTAAAATCCAAATGGATTAAAGACCTTGATATCAGACCTAATACTAAAAGGTATGTAGAACAACATATAGGTAAAACACTCCATGACATTGAGACTAAAGGCATCTTCAAGGAGGAAACTGCACTTTCCAAACAAGTGGAAGCAGAGATAAACATGGAAATACATTAAGCTGAGAAGCTTCTGCACTTTAAAAGAAATAATGCCCAGGTTACAAGAGCCACCCATCATGTGGGAGAAACTAATCACCCAATACCTATCAGATAACGGTCTTTTGATTCTATTGTCATTGACTTTGGCTTGTGTATTTAGTTCTGACCAATTTTTTTTTTCCCACCCAGGGCACCTCAAACCACTTGGTCTCTGGGCCCCTCTATTTTTCTTTTCTCAATTTGTAGGAAGATGTAGAAATTTGAGGTAAAACAAAGTGAATCATGTTCTAAGGTTCTACGAAAAAGGCAGAGCCTTTATCTAGAGGGAATAAATAAATTGAAAAATGGGGGAGGGTGTGACAGTTTATTTTATTTTATTTTATTTTCATTTTATTTTTTATTTTTTTATTGTTACTGAAGTTCATTACCCAGAATTATTTACAGTACATAGTGACAATGAAAGAAGGGCTTTCCCACCACCAATGTGGTCCTCCCTCCACTCCTGTTCCCAGCTTGTCTCCCACATATCCCTTCTTACCCCCCAGAATCCTAGTGTAACTGGTCTCCACCCCCTCCTGTACTCTAGACAGGCTTTCCAGTTCCCTCATTCATTCACATGATTATGGTAGTTCTCAGTGTAGTTATTTCTATAACTGCACTCACCACTCTTTGTGGTGAGCTTCATGAAGTGAGCTGGAAGTTCCAGCCCTCCTCTCATTGTCTCTAAGGATTGTTGCAAAAATTATTTTTATTTTTCTTAAAACCCATAGATAAGTGAGACTATTCTGCATCTCTCCCTCTGACTTATTTCACTTAGCATGATAGACTACATGTACATCCATGCACAGGAAAATTTCATAACTTCATCTCTCCTGACGGCTGCATAATATTCCATTGTGTATATGTACCACAGTTTCTTTAGCCATTTGTTTGTTGAAGGGCATCTTGATTGTTTCCAGAGCTTGGCTATTGTGAATAGTGCTGCAATAAATATAGGTGTAAGGAAGGGTATTTGTATTGTATTCTTGTGTTCCTAGAGTATATCCCTAGGAGTGGAATAGCTGTGTTGAATGGGAGCTCAATTTCTAGTTTTTGAAGGAATCTCCATATCGCTTTCCATAGAGGCTGGACTAGACAGCATTCCCACCAGCAGTGAATAAGAGTTCTTTTCTCTCCACATCCCCACCAGCACTGATTGTTCTAATTATTTGTGATGTGTGTCAATCTCTGTGGTGTGAGATGGTATCTCATAGTTGTTTTGATTTGCATCTCCCTGATGATTAGTGATGAGGAGCATTTTTTCATGTGCCTTTTGGCCTTTTGTATTTCTTTTTTATCAAAGTGTTTGTTCATTTCTTCTCCACATTTTTTGATGGGATTAGATGTTTTCTTGTACAGTTCTGTCAGTGACCTGTATATTTTGGAGATTAGCCCCTTATCTGATGAGTATTGGGTGAATAGTTTCTCCCACTCAGTGGGTGGCTCTTGTATCCTGGGCACTATTTCTTTTGAGGTGCAGAAGCTTCTCAGCCTAATGTATTCTCATCTGTTGATCTCTGCTTCTACTTGTTTGGAAAGTGCAGTTTCCTCCTTGAAATGCCTTTAGTCTCAATGTCATGGAGTGTTTACCGAAGTGTTGTTCTATATACCTTTTGGTATCAGGTCTGATCTCAAGGTCTTTAATCCATTTGGATTTTACCTTCGTAGATGATGTTTACTGGGCGTCTATGTTCACTTTTCTGCAAGTGGCTCACCAATTCTGCCAGCACCACTTGTTGAAGAGGTTTTCCCTGGTCCACTTAGGATTTCTTGCTCCTTTGTCAAAGATTAGGTGATTGTATGTCTGAGGAACATTGCCTGAGAACTCAAGCCTATTCCACTGATCTGAGGGTCTGTCTTTATTCCAATACCATGCTGATTTGATAACTATTGCTTTGTAGTACAGTTTAAAGTTGGGAAAAGTAATGCCTCCCATATTCCTTTTTCCTAGGAGTGCTTTAGCTATTTGAGGGTGTTTATTGTTTCAGAAAAACTTCATAAGTGTTTGATTCACTTCTTTGAAGAATATCATGGGTATCTTTAGAGGGATCGCCTTAAATCTGTAAATGCTTTGGGGAGCATTGCTATTTTCATAATGTTAATCCTGCCAATCCATAAGCAGGGTACACGTTTCCATTTCCATGTGTCTTCTCTTATTTCTTGGAGTAGGGCTTTATAGTTTTCTTTGTATAGGTCCTTCATGTCTTTGGTCAAGTTGACTCCAAGATATTTGAGTTTGTGTGGCACTAATGTGAATGGGATTGCCTTCTTGACGTCCATCTCTTCGCTATAATTATTGGTGTATAAAAAGGCCATTGATGGCTGTGTGTTAATTTTGTAGCCTGCCACCTTGCTATGTGAGTCTATTGTTTCTAGAAGCTTTTTGGGAGACGCAGGGGTCTCAAACTCAATTTACCTGCAGACCGCAGGAGGCAAAGTAATCCTTGAGTGCAAAGTCAGTAGTAAGCCTTAAACATTGTGGGGGTGTGACCCAAAAAATTAAAACAAAATAACAAAAAAAGATTCCTCTAGGGCAGGGCCACAAAATTATGTACGGAGTGTCATTTGCTGCCCGCGGGCCACGAGTTTGAGACCCCTGCTAGGGTTTTCTAAGCAGAGTATCATGTCATTTGCAAACAGTGAGAGCTTGACTTCTTCCTTTCCTATCTGGATTAGCTTGATATCTTTTTCTTGCCTGATCGCTATAGCAAGCACTTCCAGTACTATGTTGAAGAGGAGTTGTGAGAGCAGGCAGCCTTGTCTTGTACCAGAATTTAGAGGAAAGACTTTTATTTCTTCTCAATTGAAGATAATATTTGCCATTGGCTTGTGGTAGATGGCTTCAACTAGATTGAGAAAGGTTCCTTCCATTCCCATCTTGCTGAGAGTTTTGATCAAGAATGGGTTTTGGACCTTATCAAATGCTTTCTCTGAGTCTATTGATATGATTATGTGATTTTTATTTTTATTGTTGTTTATGTTGTGTATGATGTTGACAGATTTACGGATGTTAAAGTATCCTTGCATTCCTGGGATGAAACCTACTTGGTCGCAGTGTATGATCTTCTTGATGATGCATTGGATTCTATTTGCCAGGATTTTGTTGAAGATCTTTGCATCTGCATTCATCAGGGATATTGGTCTGTAATTTTCTTTTTTGATAGCATCTCTATCTGGTTTTGGAATCAAAGTGATGTTGGCTTCATAAAAGCTGTTTGAGACTCTTCCCATTTTTTCAATTTTATGGAAGAGCCTGGCTAGCATTGGTAGTAGCTCCTCTTGAAAGTTTTGAAAAAATTCATTAGTAAATCCATCTGGGCCTGGGCTTTTCTTTTGGGGCAGATATTTGATTACAGTTTCAATTTCCTCAATAGTGATGGGGGTGTTTGGATATGCTATATCCTCCTTACTTAACTGTGGAAGGTTATAAGTGTCCAAGAATTTATCCGTTTCTTTTAGGTTCTCATGTAGCATAAAGTTTCTCAAAGTAGTCTCTGATTACCCTTTGGATCTCTGCAGTATATGTAATGATCTCCCTCTTTTCATTTCTAATATGGATTATCAGGTTTCTCTCTCTCTTTGTGAGTTTTGCCAATGCTCTATCAATCTTGTTTATTTTTTCAAAGAACTAACTTCTACTTTTGTTGATCTTTCGGATTCTTTTTTGGGTTTCCACTTTCTTGAGTTCTGCTCTCAGCTTTGTTATTTACTACTGTCTCCCTATTTTTGGGTCCTTTTGTTGAACACTTTCTAATTCTATGAGCTGCATCATTAAGCTATTCAGGTAGGCCCCTTCTTCCTTCCAGAAATGAGCTTGCAAAGCTATAAATTTTCCTCTGAGGATCGCTTTTGCTGTGTCCCATATATTCTGGCAGTTTGTGTCTTCATTATCATTTGTTTCTAGGAAAGTTTTGATTTCCTCTTTGATTTCATCTCGGATCCACTGGTTGTTCAGTAGCAGGCTGTTTAATTTCCAATTGTTAAAGTTTTTCTTTTGTGTGCCTTTGTAGTTCACATCTAATTTCAGAGCCTTGTGGTCAGCAATGGTAGCCTGCAATATTTCTATCCTCTTGATTTTATGAAGGTATGTTTTATGTATTAGCATGTAGTTTATCCTGAAGAATGACCCATGTACATTGGAGAAGAATGTGTATTCAGGTTTTTTGGGGTGGAGTGTCCTATATATATCTACTAGTCCTCTTTCTTCCATTACTTTTTTCAGGGCTAGTATGTTTTTGTTGGCTTTCATTCTGGTTGACCTATCAAGTGTTGACAGGGCCGTTTTGAGGTCTCCCACAATTATTGTGTTATTATTTATGTCTTCTTTCAGATGTCAGTAATTGTATTAGATAATTTGCTGGTCTCTCATTGGGTGCATATATTTTTAATACTCTGATTTCTTCCTGTTGCACATGTCCCTTGATTAGTAAGTACATAGTGTCCATCTTTGTCCCTTACAACTTTTCTTTTTTTTTTTTTTCTAATTCTGTTGCTACTCTTCTTTTTTTTTTTTTTTTTAATTTTTTTTTTATTTAAACACCTTGATTACATACATGATTGTGTTTGGGTTTCAGTCATAAAAGGAACACCACCCATCACCAGTGCAACATTCCCATCACCCAAGTCCCAAATCACCCTCCTCCCCACCCAACCCCCGCCTGTACCCTAAACAGGCTCTACATTTCCCTCATACATTCTCAATATTAGGACAGTTCAAAATGTAGTTATTTCTCTAACTAAACTCATCACTCTTTGTGGTGAGCTTCCTGAGGTGAGCTGGAACTTCCAGCTCTTTTCTCTTTTGTGTCTGAAAATTATTATTACAAGGGTGTCTTTCATTTTTCTTAAAACCCATAGATGAGTGAGACCATTCTGCGTTTTTCTCTCTCTCTCTGACTTATTTCACTCAGCATAATAGATTCCATGTACATCCATGTATAGGAAAATTTCATGACTTCATCTCTCCTGACAGCTGCATAATATTCCATTGTGTATATGTACCACAGTTTCTTTAGCCATTCATCTGTTGAAGGGCATCTTGGTTGTTTCCAGAGTCTTGCTATGGTAAATAGAGCTGCAATGAATATAGGTGTAAGGAAGGGGTTTTTGTATTGTATTTTTGTGTTCCTAGGGTATATTCCTAGGAGTGGTATAGCTGGATCGTATGGGAGCTCGATTTCCAGTTTTTGGAGGAATCTCCATATCGCTTTCCATAAAGGTTGAACTAGACGGCATTCCCACCAGCAGTGGATAAGAGTTCCTTTCTCTCCACATCCCCGCCAACACTGTTTATTCTCATTCTTTGTGATGTGTGCCATTCTCTGGGGTGTGAGGTGGTATCTCATGGTTGTTTTGATTTGCATCTCCCTGATGATTAGTGATGTGGAACATTTTTTCATGTGTCTTTTGGCCATGCGTATTTCTTCTTTGTCAAAGTGTCTGTTCATTTCTTCTCCCCATTTTTTGATGGGGTTAGATGTTTTTTTCTTGTAAAGTTCTGTCAGTGCCTTGTATATTTTGGAGATTAGCCCCTTATCTGATGGGTATTGGGTGAATAGTTTCTCCCACTCAGTGGGTGGCTCTTGTATCCTGGGCACTATTTCCTTTGAGGTGCAGAAGCTTCTCAGCTTAATATATTCCCATCTGTTAATCTCTGCTTTCACTTGCTTGGAGAGTGCAGTTTCCTCCTTGAAGATGCCTGTAATGTCCTGTAGTGTTTTGCCTATGTGCTGTTCTATATATCTTATAGTTTTGGGGCTGATATCGAGGTCTTTAATCCATTTGGATTTTACCTTTGTACATGATGTTAGCTGGGGGTCTAAGTTTAATTTTTTGCAAGTGGCTATCCAATTGTGCCAACACCACTTGTTGAAGAGGCTTTCCCTGCTCCATTTAGGATTTCCTGCTCCTTTATCAAAAATTAGATGGTTGTATCTCTGGGGAACATTTTCTGAGTATTCAAGCCTATTCCACTGATCTGAGGACCTATCCTTATTCCAATACCATGCTGTTTTGATAACTGTTGCTTTGTAGTACAGTTTAAAGTTGGGAAAAGTAATTCCTCCCATATTCTTTTTCCCAATGATTGCTTTAGCTATTCGAGGGTGTTTATTGTTCCAAATGAATTTCAAAAGTGTCTGATCCACTTCTTTGAAGAATGTCATGGGTATCTTTAGAGGGATGGCATTAAATCTGTATAATGCCTTGGGGAGTATTGACATTTTGATGATGTTAATCCTGCCAATCCATGAGCAGGGTATGTGTTTCCATTTCCGTGTGTCCTCTCTTATTTCTTGGAGCAGAGTTTTATAGTTTTCTTTGTATAGGTCCTTCACATATTTAGTCAAGTTGATTCCAAGATATTTGAGTTTGTGTGGTACTATTGTGAATGGGGTTGTTTTCTTAATGTCCATTTCTTCTTTATTACTGTTGGTGTATAGAAAGGCCATTGATTTTTGTGTGTTAATTTTGTAGCCTGCCACCTTGCTATATGAGTCTATTGTTTCTAGAAGCTTTTTGATAGAGTCTTTAGGGTTTTCTAAGTAGAGTATCATGTCATCTGCAAACAGTGAGAGCTTGACTTCTTCCTTTCCTATCTGGATTCCCTTGATATCCTTTTCTTGCCTAATCGCTATAGCAAGTACTTCCAGTGCTATGTTGAATAGGAGTGGTGAGAGAGGACAGCCTTGTCTTGTGCCAGAATTTAGAGGGAAGGCTTTCAGTTTTTCTCCATTGAGGATAATATTTGCCACTGTCTTGTGGTAGATGGCCTTAACTATATTGAGAAAGGTTCCCTCCATTCCCATCTTGCTGAGAGTTTTGATCAAGAATGGGTGTTGGACCTTATCAAATGCTTTCTCTGCATCTATTGATATGATCATGTGGTTTTTATTTTTCTTGTTATTGATGTTGTGTATTATGTTGATAGATTTACGGATGTTAAACCAGCCTTGCATTCCTGGGATGAAACCTACTTGATCGTAGTGGATGATCTTCTTAATGAGGCATTGAATCCTATTTGCCAGGATTTTGTTGAGGATCTTTGCATCTGCATTCATCAGTGATATTGGTCTGTAATTTTCTTTTTTGGTAGCGTCTCTGTCTGGTTTAGGTATCAAGGTGATGTTGGCTTCATAAAAGCTATTTGGAAGTGTTTCTGTTTGTTCAATTTCATGAAAGAGTCTTGCCAAGATTGGCAGTAGTTCCTCTTGGAAAGTTTGATAGAATTCATTAGTGAATCCATCTGGACCTGGGCTTTTGTTTTTCGGCAGACATTTGATTACTGTTTTAATTTCATCAATGGTGATGGGGGTGTTTAGATATGCTACATCCTCTTCCTTCAACCGTGGAAGATTATAAGAGTCCAAGAATTTATCCATTTCTTCCAGGTTCTCATTTTTAGTGGCGTAGAGTTTTTCAAAGTAGTTTCTGATTACCCTTTGAATCTCTGTCATATCAGTAGTGATCTCTCCTTTTTCATTCCTGATACGAGTTATCAAGTTTCTCTCTCTCTCTTTCTTTGTTAGGTTTGCCAGTGGTCTATCAATCTTGTTTATTTTTTCAAAGAACCAACTTCTGCTTTCGTTGATCTTTCGGATTGTTTTTTGAGTTTCCACTTCGTTGATTTCTGCTCTCAGCTTTGTTATTTCCTTCTGTCTTCCTGTTCTTGGGTCCTTTTGTTGAGCATTTTCTAGTTCTATTAGCTGTGTCATTAAGCTACTCAGGTAAGCTCCTTCTTCCTTCCTGATGTGTGCTTGCAAAGCTATAAATTTTCCTCTCAGTACTGCTTTTGCTGTGTCCCATAAGTTCTGAGAGTTTGTGTCTTTATTGTCATTTGTTTCCAGGAACCTTTTTATTTCCTCCTTGATTTCATCTCGGACCCACTGGTTATTGAGCATGAGGCTGTTTAACTTCCAGGTGTTAAAGTGTTTCTTCTGAGTCCCTTTGGAGTTCACAAATAATTTCAGAGCCTTGTGGTCAGCGAAGGTAATCTGCAAAATTTCTATCCTCTTGATCTTATGGAGGTATGTTTTATGTGCCAGCATGTAGTCTATCCTGGAGAATGTCCCATGTACATTGGAGAAGAATGTGTATCCAGGTTTCTGGGGATGGAGTGTCCTATATATATCCACTAGGCCTCTTTCTTCCATTTCTCTCCTCAGGTCTAGTATATTCTTGTTGGGTTTCAGTCTGGTTGACCTGTCCAGTGTTGACAAAGCCGTGTTTAGGTCCCCCACAATTATTGTGTTGTTGTTGATATTATTTTTCAGATTTGTCAGCAGTTGTATTAAATATTTTGCTGGCCCCTCATTCGGTGCATATATGTTTAGGAGAGTGAATTCTTCCTGCTCTACGTACCCCTTGATTAATATAAAATGTCCGTCTTTGTCCCTTACAACCTTCCTGAGTATAAAGTTTGCATTATCTGATATTAGTATGGCCACTCCAGCTTTTTTATGGGTGTTGTTTGCTTGGATAACTTTTCTCCAGCCTTTTATTTTGAGTCTATGTTTGTTCTGACTATTCAGGTGCGTTTCTTGTAGGCAGCAGAAGGTTGGATTGAGTTTTTTGATCCATTTAGCCACTCTGTGTCTCTTAACTGGTGCATTTAGTCCATTGACGTTGAGAGAAAGAATTGTCCTGGGATTTAACGCCATCTTTATTTCAAAATTTGGTGTGTCTTTTGGGTAGTCTTGTCTTAGATTAGGTCTTTCAGTTTTTCTCTTAAGACTGGTTTTGTGTCTGTGAAGTTTCTGAGCTGTTTTTTGTCTGTGAAACCATGTATTCTTCCATCAAACCGGAAAGTGAGTTTTGCTGGGTATAGTATTCTGGGTGAAGCATTCATTTCATTCAGTCTTGTCACAATATCCCACCACTGCTTTCTGGCATTGAGCGTTTCTGGTGACAGGTCTGCTGTAAATCTCAGGGAAGCTTGCTTGAACATGATTTCCCCTTTTGATCTTGCTGTTTTCAGAATTCTGTCTCTATCTGTGGGATTTGTCATTGTGAGTAGGATGTGTCTTGGGGTGGTTTTTCTGGGGTCTCTTTTGGTTGGTACTCTTCGGGCATGCAGGATTTGATCACATATATTCTTTAGCTCTGGAAGTTTCTCTTTAATGATGTTCTTGACCATTGATTCTTCCTGGAAATTTTCTTCCTGGGTCTCTGGGACTCCAATGATTCTTAAGTTGTTTCTGTTGATCTTATCATAGACTTCTATTTTCGTCTGTTCCCATTCTTTGACTAATTTTTCCATTGTCTGCTCATTTGCTTTAAGTTTTTTGTCCAATCTCTCCTGCTGTATGGAATTGTTATGTATCTCATCTTCCACAGCACCAAGTCTATTCTCAGCTTCTGATACCCTGTCCCAGAGCTTATCCATTTTGTCATTCACTTCGTTTACTGACTTTTTCAGTCCTGTTAGTTGACATGTTATTTCAGTTTGGAGTTTTGTCATTTCTGCCTTCATATTTTCTTGGTTCTTATTAGTGTTGTGTTCAACTCGATCCATGGTTTCTTGGAGTCTGTTGAGCACCTTCCATATTGCTAGTCTAAAGTCCTTATCTGAGAGGTTGATTAGTTGTTCAGTCATTATCTGGTCCTCAGAATTGTCATCTTCATTCTCTATGTCTGATGCTGGCCTGCGCTGTTTCCCCATTGTCACATTTGTATTGTGGGTTTTTCTACGTGTTGTAGTGGTATTCATTGTCTATATGATGTAGGCAGCACACTCCTCTGGCTCCTCCCTTTCTGGATGGGCTGACTTGCCTCTAAGGGAGGGGAGTCCTCCGTGGATGAAGCCTCACACTGGGTCAAATCTTAGGCCCGAGCATGTAACAGAGAAGACAGTCCAGAGAGAAATGTTTGCTTCTGTGATATAGCGCCGTTCTTAGTGTGATTTTTCCTTCTTGTTGCAATGGAGTTGTTTCCTTAGAAAGAGTGCAAGGCCGCGTAGCGAAGCAGAGCGGCCGTGCTCCTCTGAGCCTCTTTTTGCCCCACTCGCAAGAGTTTCACGCAAGAGGACAGTAGACAGACATAGACAGGTCACACTCACAGTCTTTCACAGCTGAGCCCCACTGGGCCGGTGTACTTTCGCGGATTTTCCCCGCCTGGTGTCACACACAGGGAGCCAGCTTTTGCAAAGGATAGCCGGTTTTTATGCTCTGAAGTCCCTCCCTGAAAATGGCGTCTGGGCGAGCGAGGTTTCTGGAGGCTCTTTTTGCCCCACTCGCAAGAGTTTCACGCAAGAGGACAGTAGACAGACATAGACAGGTCACACTCACAGTCTTTCACAGCTGAGCCCCACTGGGCTGGTGTACTTTCGCGGATTTTCCCCGCCTGGTGTCACACACAGGGAGCCAGCTTTTGCAAAGGTTAGCCGGTTTTTATGCTCTGATGTCCCTCCCTCCCTTACAACTTTTCTGAGTATAAAGTTGGTGTCATCAGATATTAATATGGCCACCCCATTTTTTAAGGGTGTTGTTTGATTGGATGATTTTCCTCTAGCCTTTGATTTTGAGTCTATGTTTCTTCTGACTATTCAGGTGTGTTGTAGGCAGCAGCAGGTTGCATTCATCTTTTTGACCCATTTGCCACTCTGTGTCTTTTAGTTGGTGAATTTAGTTCATTGACATTGAGGGAGATGATTGTCATAGGATTTAATGTCATCTTTGTAGATAAGTTTTCTGTGTTTGTTGGTCTCTCTTGTCTTAAAGTAGACCTTTCAGTTTTTCCTTTAAGGCTGATTTTTCATCTGTGAAGTTTCTGAGCTTTTGTTTATCCATGAAGCTATGTATCCTTCATTTAAACCTGAGTCGTGAGTCGAGCTAGGTGCAGTATTCTCGGTGAGGCATCCATTTCATTCAGTGTTGTCACAACATCCCACCACTGTCTTCTGGCCTTGAGAGTTTCTTGTGACATGTCTGCTATAAGTCTTAGGGATCCTCCTTTGAATGTAATTTTCTTTTTTGATCTTTCTGCTTTCAGTATTCTATCTCTATCTGTGGGAATTGTCATTGTAATGAGAATGTGTCTTGGGTGTTTTTCTTTGGGTCTCTTTTAGCTGGTACTTTTCAGGCATGCAGGATTTGATTGCATGTAGTCTTTAACTCTGGGAATATCTCTTTGATGATGTCTTTGACAGTTGATTTTTCCTGGATATCTCCTACCTGGGCCTCTGGGACTCCAGTGATTCTTATGTTGTTTCTGTTGAGTTTATCAAAGACTTCTATTTTCATTTGTTCACATTCCTTGAGTACTTTTCTATTGTGTGTTTGTTTGTGTTTTTCTGTGCTGAATTTTTCTGCATCTCATCTTCCAGCACGCCGATTCTGTCCCCAGATGCTGTTACCCTGCTGGCGAGGCCATCCACTGAGGTTTTCAGTTGAGCTACCGTGTTTTTCAGATCTGTTATTTCAGTTTGGAGTTTTCTGATTTCTCTCTTTTGTTCTGTTCACATCGATCTATGTTTTCTTTGAGTTCTACAAACATCTTTCATATTTCTATTCTAAACTCCTTATCCAAGAGGTTAATCAGATGGTTGTAATTTTTTAGGTTATTCGTGCTATTGTCTTCATTCTCTGTGCATGGTGTTTGCTTTGCGAGGTTTTCCCATTGTCATACTTGTAGTGTGATTTTGTGTGTGTGTGTTTTGTGGTGTGGTTCATTGGTTAGAAAGTGTGTGCAGCCGCGAAGAGAAGTGGAGTGGCTATGCTCTTCTGGAGCCTCTGGGAGAGTTATTTTTCTGGGCCCTTTTCGGCCCACTCCCAAGAGGTTCAGGAGACAGAACAGTGGAAAAACATACACAGGCAACACTTACAGTTTCTCACAGTCGTGAACCACTGGGCAGGCATAGATATTGCCAGCCTGACGTCACAAACCAAAGGAACATATTTTGAAAGTTCACTCCTAAGTGAACTTCATAGGTAAATATGTCCTGGTATTATCTCTTGCTTATCTATATTTTGGCCCTTTGGAATGTGAAAAAAATAAAAAGAGCAAAAATAGTGTTAAAGGAAGACTGCAATGCTACACACTCAATGTGACAGTGTGCAAAATTCTGGGTGGGACAAGTAGAATAATTAACCTCATGTTGTCTGTCTATTATGTATCCTAGATGTATAAACAGTTCAATATTGTATACATGAGTGGTGTTGGTGGTGATAAAGAAGAATCAACCAATCTGAATTGGGGAAGCCCTGTGAGAAATCTTGAGATTTCTAGAGAATTCATACTTGCAATCACATATCTGTAAAGGATAAAAAAGGAAATAAGGAAGACCCATACTTTATAAGTAAAAGCCTTATCATTTTATGTCTTTACTAAATTTTATGGTTCAGAAAGCTCAGTGAACAGTTTTCAATTATGATTTTGTCACCTATGACTTCACTGTGTGATATAAGTAGAGTTTCTGTTAGTCCTTCAAACTTTATACTACTGACTAGTCCAGTGCCTGGAAAAATAATGGATGCTAATTGCAGTTCATAATTGTTTTGAATAAATGGAAGAATAAAATAGTTTCACCGTGACTCAGTAATTTATTCATTTTATTTTTTCTTCCTTAATACTCATCACATCTGACTTTTTTACATAATTACTTTATTTAAGCACTGTGGTTACAAAATTTTCATGATTGAGAATTAGTTACACAGTGTATAACATCTTTCACCAGTGTATATTTTCCACCACCATGTCCACAGTTTCAGTACCATCTTCCTTCACCCTTTCCTCTGCCAGCCTCTGGGGGTAGGCATTTTCATTCCCTCTCTTATTTCTCACTCTTTTTGATGCTGTGTTTAGTACTATGGATAATAAAGGGGTATAATGCATATAACTTTATCCCACTTTAACATCCAGTTCTTGTCCACAGTGAACAGTTCCAACTACCCTTGTCAGAGTGGACTGACCATTCACTATCCTAATTGCATTCACAACTCTTTGCCTCGAGCTTTCTACCATGGACTGGTCTTTTTGCTTCTCATCTCTATTGTCTCTGGGTATTATTGCCATAGTATCTTTTATTTTTGTTATATATTACAAATGAGTGAGATTGTTCTATATTTATCTCTCTTCCTCTGACTCATTTCACTCAGCATAATAACCTCCATATTTGTTCATGTATAAGAAAATGCTATGACTTCATTTTTTGTAACACATGCACTATATTCCATTGTATAGGTGTACCACAGTTTCTTTAGCCACTCATCTGTTGTTGGGCACCAGGATTGTTTCCATACTCTGGCTATTGTAAGTAGTGCTGTGATGAACATAGGAGTGCAGAGGGCATTTTGCATTGCAATTTTATATTCTAAGGCATATCCCTAGAAGTGATACTGCTGGATCATATAGAAGTTCGATTTCTAGTTTTTGAAGAAAATCCATATTATTTTCCAAAAAGTCTGGACCATTCTACATTACCCACCAACAGTAAACAAGAGTTCCTTTCTCCCCACTTCCATGCCAACACTGCTTGTTCTTATTCTTTGTGATATTGTACAACATGATATTTATTGTTGCTTTTAAGAATTTCATGGTTTTCACAGGCCAGGTTGATAGCACAGCTGCAGCTTTGCATGCAGCTACCTGGGTTAGAATTCTGGCATTCCATGCAGTCCCCTGAGCGTGCCAGAATTAATTTCTGAATGCAGAGATAGGAATAACCTCTGAGCACCACAAGCTGTAGCCCCAAAACTAAAAAAAAATGTATAAAGAAGAACAAGTATAGGGGCTGGTGAGATAGCATGGAGGTAGAATGTTTGCCTTTCATGCAGAAGGTTCAAACCCCGGCATTCCATATGGTCCCCCGAGCCTGCCAGGAGTGATTTCTGAGCAGACAGCCAGGAGTAACTCCTGAGCGCTCCCAGGCATAACCCAAAAACAAACAAACAAAAAAAGAAGTATAAAAAGAATTGTATGGTCTTCAGTTTATACATTTAATTCATTTTGAGTTACTTTCCTATCTGTATACACTGAATAATTAAGAAATCTATTTTTATTTTTTTTAATTTGGTTATCCATTTTTTACCAGTATTGTTTTTTATAAAGGCATTTTATGGTCTTGGTTCATTTGTCATATAATGGATATACATTTATGATTTACTTCTGAACTATCTCTTCTATTGCATTGATCAGAGTGCCTGTTTTTGTTCTATTACTATATTGCTTTAATTTCTATTGAATTATATGGCTTGAAGTCAGGAGGCCTTATGCCTCCTCAATATTTAACCTTTGGTCCTAGTAGTTATGTAATAATTCAAAGCTTAGTGGTTCCATGATAATCATAAATTTTACTATCTCTTAAAAATGTCAGGGGTATTTTGATAAGGCTTGCACAATTTAAATTGTGTTAGATGAGATAGAAAATTAAACAATGTTCATTATTCTGATTCATGAACATTGGATAACTTTCACAGAACCAGACAACTTACCAAGATAGAACCTGGAAGTAATAGATAGCTTGAACAAATTAATCACCCAATAAAATTAATTGATAAGACAAATATCAGTAAGATAGTTTCCTTAAGAACAGAAGACATAATAAGATGGATCTATTAATGAATTCTCAAAATGTTAAAGTTTATTCTGCTTAAACTATTTCAAGATATCAAAGAGGGGGAAACATTGCAATTATATTTGTGAGATATTACTTTAATCTCCAAACCATAAAAGAACTGTGCACAAATAGAAAACTATAGATTAATGTCTTTGGATTACAGAGATAATAAAACATTGAAAAAATTTTTAAAGATTTAATATAATAGCTCAAAAGGAGAATCATTCATCATTTCTTAGTTGAATTCATTGTAGGGATAAAAATAATTCCAAAGATACAAATCAATTAATTTTATATATCAATAAAATATCAATAAAAAGTAAGTTATAAACTAAGTGATTATATTTCAATAGATCTAAAAGTATCTTATATAAGAATATGAAATTGCCATCCATTTATGATATATAACTCAAAAAATTGTATATGGCAAAAGGTTAACTTTATATTAGATAATGATAAAGTGGAATCTTAAACTCTTTTTTTTTTTTTTTTTTTGGTTTTTGGGCCACACCACACCCGTTTGACGCTCAGGGGTTACTCCTGGCTATGTGCTCAGAAATTGCCCCTGGCTTGGGGGGACCATATGGGACGCCGGGGGATCGAACCGCGGTCCGTTCCTTGGCTAGCGCTTGTAAGGCAGACACCTTACCTCTAGCGCCACCTTCCCGGCCCCGAATCTTAAACTCTTAATATCTAGATTTTAATAAGCCAAGGAAGTAAATTCTAGATTTAGAAGTCCTAGTTAGAGCTGTAAGCAAGGAAAATATATAAAGGAATCTAAATGGGAAAGGAAAAAGCTAAAACTATCACTTTTTTGTGAATGATATAATATAATAGTAAACCCTTAAGATTCTGAATCAACATATATCAATCATTTCATTTCTCTTTACAAACATCGAATTCAAGAAAAAGAAATAAAAAATATCATTGACAATTGTATCAAAATGATAATATATTTGTGAGAAAACCTAATAAAGATGGTGAAAGAATTATACCCTGAAAACTATAAGACTGATGTCTTATAAGAAACAGAATGGACTGAAAGAGATAGTAAAATTTGTAAGGCCCTTACTTTGCAAGCAACTGACTTAGCTTTGTTCTCTGTTACCCAAAATAGTTCTTTAAATGTCTTTAAAATATACTCAATATTTTTGAGGATTAGAGAGAACAGAGGTTAAGGTATGCTTTTTGCATGTAACCAGATTCAGTTAAATCTTTTGTACCACATATGACCCCCCTGAGCATCATTAGGAGTGAGGACACCTGAATACAAAACAAGAAGAAATCTTTGAACAGGGCTAGGTGTGGCTCAATCATACCCCTAGTATCATTTTAATAATATATAATGATCCCAGGGTATAGAAAAATGTTAAATTAATGATATTATAGTCTAAGAAGTTAGCGGATAAGCAAATATTTTGAACACAGTCGAAAAGACATTTGAATAGTGATTAACTCGAGTCTTCATAATGTAATATTTGATTTTGCTTAACATAATTGTTTTTTTAAATATAATTTTAATTTTGATCATAGTGGCTTACATATTGTTGACAATAATATTTTAGGTAAATATTTACATTAAATCAGGGGGGAGTCCCATCACCAAATTGTCCTCCCTACACCTCCATTTTTGTCCTATCTCCCATATCCTCTTCCCTCACCCCCAGGGCTGCTAGAATATGTGGTCCCCTATGTACCTATCCTACTACATAGTAGTCTTGCACCTGTTTGGTCTTGGTGCCTCCCTTATTTCCCCCTCTAATTGGGAGGCAGGACTAGCTAGTTCAAGTTGCGTGGTTTTGTTTGAAGAAGAGAAAAGTAATAAACTGTGGTAAAAGTCTAATACTTCGAAAATGGGCGGAATCCTTCTAGAGGCTCTCATCATCGATTTGAGAGATGAAGGAGAAAAAGAAGATGAAACATAATTGTTTTTGCTTTGGAGTGATTTTTTTTTCTCTTTTGGGCTTTATGCCACATTCAGTGAAGCTTAGTGGTTACTCCTGTCTCTACTTTTCTGAATTACTCCATTCAGTACTTAGAGAACCACATGAGATAATGGAGTTCAAACCCAGGTTTGCAGCATGCAAAGTAAATGCCCCATCCCCTGTACTATTATCCTACTTAAAATGTAAAAAATTAATGTAGTCTCCAGAGATATAGTAAAAATTTTTCTTACATTCATAAACCCTGCATTAAATCCTTTATATTGACCCATATTTCTGAGTATGATTTCTGAGCTTTGGCAGCAGTGACTCCCAGTATCACAAGAAGTTTGAATCTTTAATTCCCCAACTCTACTGTTACTATAAGAGAATTTTAATGTACAAAGTTAAACAGTTTTACTTTTAAAAGTTAACAAATGTCTAAACTAACAATATATTTGCTTACAGTTTTTCTTGACTTATGGCCCTTCACATTGCTTATATAAAATCCTCTAAAGGGGTCTCAAACTCGCGGCCCACTGGCCGCAAACGGCCCTCTGTACAAAAAAAAAGGGGGTTTGAAACCATCAGCTCATAGACGATGAAACTAGTCTATGTCTGTAGGGAGGAGAGGAAAATTGAGGTGGTAGGAATGACTTGATTTATGTCCCTGATATGTAACAAATACCTTCCTCAAGTAAGTTGCTGACAACCTGGTAAACCCATTTTCTAGCTTTTTACTTTCCTTTATCATTGTCTTATTAAGATGCATAAGGATCTTCATCCCTGTTAGTCAATAAAGTGGGATTAAAACAGAAGCTCAAGTCCTAACACTATTTCCTTTAGTCAAAGATACGGAAGAAACGGAAGAAATGGAAGAAATGCAGTTAAGATTTCACTTGCCTAGTGATGAAACTTAAGGCAACACCAGGACTTCAAGAACACCTATTTTAGTAACCACACTTCCTAAAAACATGCACTCTGACGTCAACAAGGTGTTGTTTTACCACGCAGGAAATTAACCAGAAAAAGAATCTGCATGTAGCAATTTCTACAGTAATAGATTGCGATGAATATTTTTTCAAAATGTTCTGCTGATGCTTGACATCGTAATGAATCATGCCAGATTACATCAATCATGCTGTGTCACTTAAAAAAAAAACACACCCCCACCCCAAACCACAATATGGCTGTTAAAGATGGAGTTGTAATGGACCTTAGCTAGGAGAGATCCACTTTTAGAAAGAAAAATGCTATAAATATTTGACATTTGGTACCCAATTAGCAAATTAAGGTAAACTTTAACTTTTAAATTTTTCATGAAAAAAAAACCAGAAAAGTTTTATATTAATACTTTTAAATGACACATATTTAGAAATGTTCAAAGGAAAACATACAGAAGCATGTATTTTTAATTATGTATGTTATGAAATCACAGATTCAAATTGTTACTATTCTCTTTAGCTTCAGGGCTGTGTCTTAGCTTATCAACTGGGTAGGGCATGTGGAAACATATGTACAAGGAAAGTAGCTTGCAACAAAAGCATGATCCAAAATATTTGAAGCAAAATGTAGATAGATGAGTATGGGAAAGATAAACCTATCTTGGACTGATCTACTTCACCATGGGTTTCCAGAGGCAAATCTCATTTTGTTTGGCCAACTCAAGTAATAATTTTGAGGACACCAATGTTCCCAGAATGAAGGTAGTGTTTCCCCAAAATATTTTCCTTCAACTGTTACTTAATTCCTTAAATTCCCCCCCCCTTTTTTTTTCTTGTCCCCAATTAGGGACAGAATAGCATCTATGTGCTCTATATGTTTGTTGGGGATAGAGCTTACTTAAGGATTAGGTCACACCCAATAGTGTTCAGTGTTTTATTCTTAGGTTTCTGATCAGGGATCACTCCTGGTAGAGTTCAGAGGATACTATGTAGTGCTGTCATGTGCAGGGCAAACACTTTACCTATGGACTATCTGACTACTATATTCTCCCTATATACATACATACATACATATATATATACATATATATGTGTATATATATTAGATATATTAGATTTTTGGCCATACCCAGTGATTCTCAGGGATTGTTCCTGACTGCACTCAGGAATAACTCTTGATGGGCTTGGGAAAGTCATAGGGAATGCCAGGACTCAAACCATGGTTGGCCATAGCAAAGAAAATTTCCTATTCATTGTACTATTGCTCTGACCCCTGTTCTCTGTATTTTTTTTGAGAGCATAAAGTCATATCAAGTTTTTTTAAATACAATTTTAAGACTATTTAAGAATTCCCTTTTCAAATAAAAACTCAATATATAACAGATTAAAATGTTAAGTTTGAAGAGAGTGTAGGTGGTCGTCAAATCTTACAGAAAATACATCATTGATCTAGTCAGGTCTATAAAGAACACCAGAGTATAATATGACAACTACTGTTTTATCTAACTTTGCATGATTTGGGTTCATTTATATTAATAGTAAGTACAGTTACTCTTTTTTTGTTTCTCTCCTATGCAATTTTGTACATAAAACCTAAAACTGAAAAGCTTTTAAAAGTCTTGCCAAAATTCTGATGCAATAAAATGCATGATTAAACTTAGTTACTGGTCTTTTCTATAGTGTCCAAATCAATTGTTTCTTAATATTTGGATAAGATTGTCTATTTAACATTATTTCACTTTCAACATTTTTATTAGGTAAGAGCTTTAAAAATCTATTAAATATTGTATTCATTTTTAACTCTAAGCTGATTTATCTATAACATTTTGTATTTTATACATGGTTTTAACTATTTAACTATATGTATACATATGTTCATATCTCTCTCTCTTTCTCTCTCTATATATGTGAAAGAAAAGGAAAAAAGGAAAGCAACCTGGGGGAACTAATTTGACAAGTAAGCACAGGTGGTAAAAACTCATGGAGCCAGGATAAGTTTACCAAAAATTCAAGTTCTCACCCTAAGTACTAACTGGTAAATTTTTATCTCTAAATTTCCATTTGTCTTCTGTTAGATACAAATATAAATGGTGCCTGATGAGTTTTTGTGTGGAGAAAATGACAGAGCATAGACAAACATTTAACATAGAGTTGTCCCTCAGGTCAACAAATTCTTAGGTACCATCTATTTTCTGTTACCTGTTTGTGAAAACAGTAGAATATTGTAGTTTTTGCGCAGCACTAAGTGTTTGAAGGTTAAAGAATGTTGTTAAATATTTTTTTCTTTTTCTTTATTTTTTATTTTTTTTTTGAATTTTGGGTCACACCTGGAAGTGCATAGGGATTACTCCTTGCTCTACACTCAGAAATCGCAAGGATGCCGGGATTCGAACCACCGTCCTGCATGCAAGGCAAATGCCTTACCTCCATGCTATCTCTTTGGTCCTTGTTAAATATTTTTATCTTGTCTTAAGAATTAGAAAACAACTAATACAAGTCAAATACTTTTATTAGAGAATAAATACTTTGCAGTGAAACATTCATATTTTAATTCATGACTTATGGAAATATAGACAGGCAAAGTAGTTGACAGCAAGTCATGGTTAATAAAATGCCTGATTCTACATACCTCTCCTTTTAACCACAAAAAAATATTTACTCTGCCAAAGTTCTTCCTTGTTATTGGATCTCTTGCAGCTTTGACCTTCAGGCATTGGCTGCAATATTTTTGAATCTTCCTCAAATGACTGGAATAAATTCAATGTTGAAATTGAAATTTGGGTAAACCAGAAATCCTTCATGGTGAATTGTGAAAGGCCTACGGCTCTTGTAAAACTTATGAAAGAACACCACAAAAAATTTTTACCACCTACTTTACTTGCCTACTTCATGAGAATTGATAATGTATTGGGTGAATTTGGGCTGATTATTAATAAAAAATACTACTTTGACTACCCAAGTTTTGCAACAAGTGAGTGTAAGTCACAGGGCAAGGAAAGAGAATATGGACTGCTTTGATGATGTTTAGTCATCACCAAGGAAACTGCTCCCTTGGTAACCATGGCCATGTATTTGTGCATTTGTCTAGTTGCATTTTTAAGACTCACGTAGCTTCTGCCATGGAAAATGTATTTAAAACACATACATATAAAGTTGAAACAAATAATATGTAATAAAGTTGATAAGTAATTATTTGCTTTTATGCCACAGTTATTAAGAAGGAGTTACTGTGTTCACCAGAACATTTAGTGTTAATTCACAAATGAAAGCTAAAATATCTCCAATTTGAGCCCACCCATTAAACAAAACAAATCTAAACCAGATAATAATTGGGTTTATTACTCACAATATACATGGACTTAAAACATCATGAAAGTTATAAGAAACTTTGTAAGAGACGGAGCACTCCCACATAAAGCTAAGCTAAAGTTTGCATAACTTTGTCTATTTTATATACAGATGTAGGAAAAGAAACAACATAAATGTAAAGATCCACTTGAAGAGAGAGTAGAATGTTAATATCTATCAGAAATTAAGAAAACAATTCTAATAAAATGATTATAGAAAATTATCCTATTTATGAAGATATGATATTTATAACTCTTTAAGAGTATAATTAAGCAATAGTGAGAAATGCCTACCATTTATTACCTTTGAGTTTGAGAATTTAAGTAAACGAACTTTGAGCTTAAAATTTTTGAGTAAAGATATAACCAAAGGTTTTGATACACACTGCCAATGTGACTTTTATAGTTTGTGATAATTTAAAGGTTAAAATAAACACAAATTAATATAAATAAGATATTAATTTGAAGAGGGCCAGAGACAAAGTGTAGGAGTTGAGACACTTATCTTGCATGAGGCCAGCCCAATTTGATTCCTGGTACTACATATGTTTTCCCAAGCACCATCAAGTATGATCCCAGAGAACAGAACTAGAATAAACCCTGAGCATCAGCAGATGTACCTCCAGAACAATAGCAACAACAAAGCTAATTTGAAGAGTTTATACCGCAAAGAAATCAAGTGAATTGCAATGGAGTTTATGTTTCAAATACTAACAATATATAAAATATCGTAATAAACTGTGGAATACAGGTTACATTCTATATTCTGAAACATTATCATGCATCTAAAACCATAATTATGGTTTAATATATATTAAATATATTTTTTTATTTAAGTAACATGATCATATTTGGGTTACCGTCATAACCAGAACACCCCCCTTCACCAGTGCAACATTACCCCCTCCCCCCTTCCCATCCCCTGCCTGTTTTCGAGACAGGCATTCTACTACAGTAATTTGTTTTTAAGTTCAGTAAGTGTATTTTTTTCCTTAAAGGATAAGAGTAAAAAAACATAGTAAAGGTGTGATAGTGGCAATCGCCAATGTTTGCATAGGTCCAGAAAAATGGAGAAAATGGAAAAAAAATACTTGACCTGATTACAAAAAAGCCTCACCCCAGATGTTTATTGGCATAAGACAGACTCTGGGTTCCAGGCATACCAGTCTATCCAACTCCAGTCATTCTCAAGGTCCCGGTGAAACTTTTTCACACTTTAGCTATTGTTGGTATCAGACTCTTATATTTAAAGACTGGATTCTGTGCATTTCTTTCATCGATGTCAGGCTGATGTGGAGCATCCTCTAGTTTCAGCATATCATTAAATGCTGAGCGATCTGCCCTGCATGCAGACTGTTGCTGAGTCGCCTGTGTGTTGGGAGCACTCTTTGGAGTAAGTCAATGCCAAAGCAGTGGTAGGTCTTCTCTGGTAGAGGCTTGGATCCTGGTAATGTTAAAGAAATTGTGGTTGTTTCCATAGATGGTATCCATTGTTCAGGTGTGTGTGGGCGATGCCCATTCTTCTGAGGCCTGAGCCAAATCAGGTTTAATATATTTTTGATGCATCTTTCACATATTAAATGAAGGCATCTTAACATTGCCTTTAGGAAGTTGTTGTGATAGTTAATATCATTTGCATTTGTTCATGAAAATTACTATATGAGAGTTGGCAGTTTAAAAGTCTTGTGCTGAAAGTGGAGAAACTAACATGCAAGGTACCCCTTCATTAACAGTAGTTCAAACCGCAATGTCAAAAGAAAAGAGAGAGAGAGAGAGAGAGAGAGGGAGAGAGGGAGGGAGAAAGAGGGAGAAAGAGAGAGAGAAACAATTTGCCTGCCCAAGAGCAAGGCAGGGATGGGGTGTGTTGGGGATGAAAGGGAAACAAGAGACATCAGTGACAGGAAGGGGTATTGTTGAAGGATGACTGAAAGCCAACAATAAATACTTTCGTAACTATGGTGCTTAAATAAAGCAGTTAAAAATGTCTTGTGGGGGCCGGAGCCATAGCGCATTTGCCTTGCACATGGCTGACCCAGGGCAGTTAAACGATCCCTCGGCTTCCCAGATGGTCCCCCAAGCCGGGAGCGATTTCTGAGTGTATAGCCAGGAGTACCCTTGAGCATCACCGAGTGTGGCCCAACCCCCCCCCAAAAAAAACATTAAAAAATGTCTTGTGGATAACTGTGTTGTATTGTTTTAAGATTGCTAATGTTCACAAGGGCATACAATATGAGAATATACGAAAAAACATAAATTCAACAATTTCATCAAAAATAAATTCAGATAAACTAGATTACAAATATGCCAACACTTTAGGAACACTTGAAAAGTTATTTTATTTTTGTTTTTCTTTTTATTTGTACAAATGTGAAGAATGCTAAAAATGGGTCTAATTCTAAAATTTCTTTTGTCTTACATAAAGCTGATTTAGGTTTGAGCTCTGCCAGGAGTGATCAATGAGTGCATATTCAGGAGTAATCAGTGGATATGGTCTAAAACTAAACCAACAACAACAACAAAACAAAACAACATTGGTAGTTTTTTTTTCTGTGACAAAATATGATACACTTAAAAATGTATTTCAGAGATGATCTTGGTGTTTAATCTTAGCTTCTGTTACTTATCATGAAATATGATTTAGTGTCTGCTTTGGACATCAAAAAGTTTGTACTACATACTTTTCTTGAAGGAAAAATTAAATTAAAAGTGAAAAAAATTTCCCCAATAAGAATGTAGAAGTAGATATATTTGGTCAAACAACACTAAATTCGGCAGTTCTATAGAACAAATTGGTTTTCTCTCAGATAAAATACCTTTCAAAAGATCTTTAGTGTCAAGACTAAGAACTTATCTTTACAGTACTGCCAGTTATCTATTGAACACATTTTCTTTCAGTTAAAGGACCCTTTCTGTGCTAGTTGGTTGAAAAGTCAACCTTGCTTGTATCCTTCTTTCCTGATCCATCTGACAGAATTTTAGGAAAATATTCAAGAGGGTCCTTATTTCACAGTTATATTACTTGGAGATTCCATTGAAATTTAGCAATGCATACCACTAATTCCAACTTTATAACTTTATAACTTCCATTTTATGAAAAAATATTTTTCACTCTGACATATTAAGTAAAACAACTTAAAAATGAAAAATTCTAAAATGAACATAAAAATATGTGTATCATTCAGTCGAGTTTTCAAGGTACAAAACAAATGTACTTGTTTTGAGATTATCTTCACTATAAAACACTACCAAAACATGCAGCATATTCTTAGACAGATACAATTCCACCAAATTTGTACATTTTTTTGGCAAAATAAAAATTATTTAATGCACACAAAGTTTACAACCAAATAAACAGGCATAGAAAGCATTAAATAGTGCAAACACTGAAAAGATACAGAGCTATCCATGTTGGTGCTTATAACAATTAAGACATGGGAAAAGTCTTTCCTTTTCCTTATTTGGTGAGCTGGCAATTATTCTTTAATTTAACTGCCTCCTTCTTCCCATTTTATGAAACACCAGTTGCTACTTGTTTATTATGACTAGCTGATCAGATGTTACTTGGAAAATGATAAGCTTTTTTCCTGATCCGTGGTAGGCAGATATAAAGGAGAGATTATATTCAGCTACCTAAACATAGGTCTTAAACCCCAGAATTTATCTACCAAGATTAACAATTTCTAATTCCTTACTTTTGAAGCTATAGTTTTTAAGTCACTCCCCCATATTTAAAGTTCACTTCCATCAATGAGATAGAATGAGAACAAGTACTTGTTTACTTGTTTTACAGGACCATACAAGTCTAGGCGTGCAGTTTAATGGTACAGCATTTGCCTTCATGTGAGGCCCTGGGTTTGATACGCACATACACAGCTTAGTATGGTTGAGATAGCATAGCGGTAGAGCTTTTCCTTTGCCTTGCAAGCAGCCGACCCAGGACCAACGGTGGTTCAAATTCTGGCATTCAATTTGGTCCCCCATGCCTGCCAGGAGCAATTTCTGAGCAGAAAACCAGAAATAACCCCTGAGCGGCGCCGAGTGTGCCGCCCCGTAACCCCCCCCCCAAAAAAAAAAAAAAAGAAAGGGACTCTAGATGGTCTCCATTCCCTCCCCTGTTGAAGAATGCACTTCAAAGTTCCTAGCTATAGTCTTAAAGAGGTCTTATTCCACCTTGCCAAGAGTGGAACTAATTTCCCTGGCTCCCCCATTTATACACAGAGGAGGCTCTTGACAAAAGGAGCAGATTCTTTCTGTGAGACAATAACACTGATGTCTCACATTCCTTCCTGACTGCTAGAATCCACCACCTCATTCTGCAGAAGGACCTAGGACTCTTGAAAGCATCTAACCACAACCAAAGAGGCAATTTAGAAAGCCTTTGGAATAAGTGCAATATCCAGAAAAGAGATTCAAACTTCAAAACCCAAGGTAAAAAAGTAACAGTCAGGGAGTAAGGGCAGGTAAATGTCTGACATCAAAGCACTGTTAAAACAATTACCTTAGATTAAGAAATTTGATGCGCTTTTATAAACAGTTATAAATGATGAGATTGTCACTGGAGCATGTATCAAACATGCCAACTGTTCTGAAAAAGGAATGCCACACACCCGACAGCATGATCAAGCCTTTTCTAGTAACCTTGACATTCTAATTTGTACATTTAAGTGCATTTAATGCTAGCACTTTTGTTACTTTAGGGCTTGGTGTTGAGTACTGTTCTTTACTTTATGATGATATAAGTTTTAGAGTATTCACTAACTTCTGGAAAATTAGTTATCATATGTAACTGTAGTAAAATCAAAGTACGTGTAATACTTGAAAACCTCTATTTTCAACTTATTTTGCAACAGATTCACGTGACTCTATTCTGAATGAATATAAGAAAAATGATATATTCACTTCTAGACTTCATCCTTCTGCCTCTTTCTCCCTTTGTTGAATGATGTCACAAATCTTTAGAAGCACTCTGAGACTTAGAAAAGAGAGAAATAGGAGAAAATAACTTGGATCTATGCATAGAATACTCTCAATGAACATTTGACTGTATGAGGCACAAAATAGCACCACCTGCTATGTTAAAATGTTGAAATACTGGGATTATTTATCACAGCACTTAATTACTTAAGTTTATCAAATATATAATTGTTAAAGAAGTCCCAACTATATTTAAGAGATCCATAGTAGTCCATTAGGCCTACTCAATAGTCATAACACAGAAATTAGGTTTTGTTTTCCCTGCCCCTTCACTTTGCTTCTTTCTTCTTCTCACAAGTTAGTGAGATCATTAGTTCTCCTTTGGACATTTTTGCTTAACATTAACCTGTTTTATCCATGTTGTCACAAATGGCATGACACATAAGCTGAATTCCATTATTTACAGTCTTACTTATTCACTAATCTATTTCTTCCCTATATTGATTATTGTAAATAATGCTGTATCAAAGAAGTATATATATCATTTGAAGTTAATGTTCTTAAACTCTTAATAGATGCTTAGAAGTAGAATTGCTAGGTAATATGGCACATCTATTTCTATAATTTTAAGGATTTTCTATACTATTTTCATAGAGCTTGTATAGTTTACATTCCCACCAATAAAGTACAAGGGTTCCTCTTTCTCCATATTCTGGTAAATGCATGTGGTTTCTGATCTTTTTGACAAAGGAAAATTATCACACTGGAAGTGTTATCTCACTTTTGATTTGCATCCTTGATAAGTAATGATGAGTCTGCATTAATATACATTTAAAACCTTTAAGTCTCTCATTCATACCAACTACTGAGATAAATTCCCAATAAGAGGCATTAGAATTTCCTGATTTGTGTTACTAAGACGACCTTAAAGCCTTTTAGTTTCTTAGGTAATTTTTGAAAGAATATTCCTAAGATATGAAGGAGAACACTTCATCAGCTTCCCTGATTTATCCAGATTTCTGGTATTTATGTTCATCCATAGTCTATCTCAAAGTATCTCTCAATTCCTGAGAAGATAATATCTAGATATCATCCTCTCATCTAATATTCCCATTTTTGTCTCTTGTTATGTAAAAACCAATTGCACAGTTATATAATTCAATAATCAATTTGAGATGCTTCCTGTAGGATCCAATTTTCTCTTTCACCTTTTAGGTTCTCATCTTTTAGAATCTAGTAATTATACCTTAAACATACCAGTCGCAAAGTATAATGGTCTCTTCTTCCATGCAAGGGTAAACTCATAATACCAACTCTTTGTTGCTTTTTATATTTAGACATATTTTACTTAATCAGAATCAAGACATAGACTACTACATAGAGTACCTTTTATTCAGAAACTTATAAAAGATGTATTTTTATTATAAAAATGCTTGACTTGAACTATTTTCTAAAGTACAGTTGCAGATCTCAAAATCAGGTTGTTATTTTAGTGATATTAACTTTTGAATCATTTGACTAGTTGGATTAGAAAACAGCAATTCTCATACAACTCATAATTACATTTGGACAAGTTTGTGCGTAGGACCACAAGTCCATCAGCTTATTATAACTGTGGCACATTTCACACACCATCTTCATTATCTTGTGCTAAAGAAGAAAGCGCACACTCTTCTGTGGATAATTTTAGATTGGCCACGGACACACTCCACAGTGTTTATAAAGAAAACAAAACTTGGATGTTGGCCCTTTTAATTATAACTGGCAGAATCACTACACCCAAAAATCACATAATCTCTTCACCATATTATATCTTTGAAGACATCTGCTTGCAAAGCAGTAACAAGGATCTTAAAATCTAAAAACAAACTTTGTACTAGATTGATTGGTTTGGTGAGCCCTGCTTCTGATGCACTGATGGATTCTGAAAGAAATATTTCTGAACTTCAAGGAAAGTTTGAAATATGCTATAATAGAACTACATAAGATTGTCTTTGATCTGAAAAGGCAAATTAGAGACTTTTGTTAGAGGGTCTGTTGTTATAAGAAAAGTATATTGGCCCACTGGCAAATGTCATAAGTTTCATTAGTCATTTCTGCATTTTTACTTACAGTCTTTGAAATAGGCATCTAGCTAATGAAATATTTTTACAAATTCAGTGAACTATCTCGCTGGAGAAATAATCACCATTATGGGGCCATTTTTCTAGGTGCTTTATATTAAAGTTTGAAAACAACTGAGAAGACTAGGTATTCCACTAATGGTTAAAAGCTGATTTATAAAATGATCTTGACTCTCCATTAAGTATGCATATCTCTTCAAATGGATTTGGAAATGACCTGAGTTCACATTTGAGTTATTTACATTAATCCAAGATAGATCCTTTTATGACTTACAGAATTCCCAGATTCATGTGGCTGTACTGTGAAAGTAATATAGAACAATTAATTGGGGGCCAGAGAGATAGCATGGAGGTAAGGCATTGGCCTTGCATGCAAAAGGTCGGTGGTTCAAATCCCGTAATCCCACATGGTCCCCTGAGCCTGCCAGGAGCCATTTCTGAGCATAGAGCCAGGAGTAACCTCTGAGCGCTGCCGGTATAACCCAAAATAAAAACAAAACAAAACAAAAACCAACAATTAATTAATCTGTACTGTGCAGTTAAATATTATTTCTAGGGGCCAGCGAGGTGGCGCTAGAGGTAAGATGTCTGCCTTGCAAGCGCTAGCCTAGGAAGGACCATGGTTCGATCCCCCGGCGTCCCATATGGTCCCCCCAAGCCAGGGGCAATTTCTGAGCACTTAGCCAGGAGTAACCCCTGAGCAACAAACGGGTGTGGCCTGAAAAACCCAAAAAATTTTTTTCTAAAGGTAACATGAGCACAAGTATTTAAATTAAGAATATGCAGGGAAAGAATCCATGGGAAATCCTGAATTTTTGCCCAAGTAAAACTGCCTATATTAAATGTAGTTGTGTAATTCGTGAGGTCCCACCCATCTTGACAATTCTAGCCGAAGAGTCTGTTTTTCCTTCCCTAATAGTATTTTCTAGAACCTAGAACTAGTTGTTAAATACTAACACGATTTTAGAAAGCTGCTGAAAAGTGAAAGCAATCTCATTGTACTGCATTAATTCAACCAGATGACTAAACAAAGTTCAACATTTAGAATATCCAATTGGACAAATATTTACCGCATAGTTAGTAAGTTTATTTTAAGAATCCTAATCCAAAATTACTTTGCGGGTGGTAATGTTTTGAACATTGTCTATATTTTGTCAGATCAAGTGATTTTTTTTCCTCTGATGTTAAAAACTACCCATGCAGATAGAGATACTAAAATGTAAAAATTTTGTGTATACTTTTTTAAATGTTAAAACTGCTTTAAAAAAGATTTAGACATTAACATTTGTTGTCACTCTAATCCTAATTTTATTAGTGGCAAGCATTTTTTCCCAAAATATTTTTTCTGAGAAACCCAGAGTAACTACTCTTATCCCAGAGAACTGAACTATTAACTGTGAACAGCAGGAGAGTTTTTGAGTCCTAACAGTTAAGCTGCATGCTTGGATGTAATTTATTTGGCTTGTGAATTTCTTTCTTGTAAATATATGTAGGAAAATTAGAAAAGATAAATTTTTGATGTGAGTGAAGAAAAATACTTCTCAATATCTTCATAAACATAGCACAAACTCAGAAAAAGGCTATTAGTCCTCAACGGTGATAAAAAGTATAAACATTTTTTTTTTTTTTTTGGTTTTGGGGCCACACCCGGCAGTGCTCAGGGGTTACTCCTGGCTGTCTGCTCAGAAATAGCTCCTGGCAGGCACGGGGGACCATATGGGACACCGGGATTCAAACCAACCACTTTTGGTCCTGGATCGTCTGCTTGCAAGGCAAACGCTGCTGTGCTATCTCTCCGGGCCCGTATAAACATTCTTAAAATGGCAATACCACTAAGACATTTAAATGTTTATTATTATTTTTATTATTAGTTGTGGGGTCACACTAGACTGTACTTAGGTCATATTTCTGACTTTGTGCTCAAGGTTTACTTCTGGCAGATTGGGGGGAACATCTGGGGTGCCAGACACAAAACCTAGTTTAGTTGTTTGTACTGCAAGAGCCTTACTACTTCTGGTCCCTCTAAGAAGCATTCTTTAAATGAATCCAGTTTAGCATTTCTTTCTTTTCTTTTCTTTTCTTTCTTTCTTTCTTTCTTTCTTTCTTTCTTTCTTTCTTTCTTTCTTTCTTTCTTTCTTTCTTTCTTTCTTTCTTTCTTTCTTTCTTTCTTTCTTTCTTTCTTTCTTTCTTTCTTTCTTTCTTCTTTCTTTCTTTCTTTCTTTCTTTCTTTCTTTCTTTCTTTCTTTCTTTTACTTTCTTTCTTTCTTTCTTTCTTTCTTCTTTCTTTCTTTCTTTCTTTCTTTCTTTCTTTCTTTCTTTCTTTCTTTCTTTCTTCCTTTCTTCCTTCCTTCCTTCCTTCCTTCCTTCCTTCCTTCCTTCCTTCCTTCCTTCCTTCCTTCCTTCCTTCCTTCCTTCCTTCCTTCCTTCCTTCTTTCTTTCTTTCTTTCTTTCTTTCTTTCTTTCTTTCTTTCTTTCTTTCTTTCTTTCTTTCTTTCTTTCTTTCTTTCTTTCTTTCTTTCTTTCTTTCTTTCTTTCTTTCTCTCTTTCTCTCTTCCTTTCTTCCTTCCTTCCTTCCTTCCTTTCTTCCTTCCTTCCTTCCTTCCTTCCTTCCTTCCTTCCTTCCTTCCTTCCTTCCTTCCTTCCTTCCTTCCTTCCTTCCTCCCTCCCTCCCTCCCTCCCTCCCTCCCTCCCTCTCTCCCTCTCTCTCTCTCTCTCTTTCTCTCTTTCTCTCTTTCTCTCTTTCTCTCTTTCTCTCTTTCTCTCTTTCTCTCTTTCTTTCTTTCTTTCTTTCTTTCTTTCTTTCTTTCTTTCCTTCTTTCTTTCTTTCTTTCTTTCTTTCTTTCTTTCTTTCTTTCTTTCTTTCTTTCTTTCTTTCTTTCTCTCTTTCTCTCTCTCTTTCTTTCTCTCTTTCCTTATCTCTTTCTTTCTTTCTTTCTTTCTTTCTTTCTTTCTTTCTTTCTTTCTTTCTTTCTTTCTTTCTTTCTTTCTTTCTTTCTCTTTCTTTCTCTCTTTCTTTCTCTCTTTCTTTCTTTCTTTCTTTCTCTCTCTCTCTTTCTTTCTTTCTCTCTTTCTTTCTTTCTTTCTTTCTTTCTTTCTTTCTTTCTTTCTTTCTTTCTTTCTTTCTTTCTTTCTTTCTTTCTTTCTTTCTTTCTTTCTTTCTTTCTTTCTTTCTTTCTTTCTTTCTTTCTTTCTTTCTCTTTCTTTCTTTCTTTCTCTCTCTTTCTTTCTTTCTTCTTCCTTCCTTCCTTCCTTCCTTCCTTCCTTCCTTCCTTCCTTCCTTCCTTTCTTCCTTTCCTTCCTTCCTTCCTTCCTTCCTTCCTTCCTTCCTTCCTTCCTTCCTTCCTTCCTTCCTTCCTTCCTTCCTTCCTTCCTTCCTTCCTTCCTTCCTTCCTTTCCTTTCTTTCTTTTTTTTTCTTTTCTTTTCTTTTTTTTTTGGTCACACCCAGCAGCACTCAGGGCTACTCCTGATTCTATGCTCAGAAATTGCCCCCGGCAGGCTCAGGGGACCATATGGGATGCCAGGATTCGAACCACCGTCCTTCAGCATGCAAGGCAAATGTCCTACCGCTATGCTATCTCTCCAGCCCCTCCAGTTTAGCATTTTCATTTTGTGCATTTATAATATTGTTTTTGGATGGAAGAAAATAAGACAATCCTATCATGATATAATTCTAGACCTTTCTCTTAGTCAGGTGCAAGACTGTTTTTCAGGAATAGTATTCTAGGATGCTTTTATGGATTGAATAAAATCTTGGTTGTCCAGAGAGGATTGGTGTATACATATATAACCTTTACAATTTATAAAGTCTCCAAGACTACTGACCCACAAAATTCCTCTTGAGCTCAGAGAGTCTAGAATGCTCTGTGACCTCTGGATAGCCCTCATTTTGAAGGAAGCAAACATAACTGTTGCTTGATTCTCACAGGAAAACTAAAGTAAATTTTTACAGTGAGTTTTGGTGGAAATAAAATTATGTTTATTGTTATTTTATTTGTAGCATCTAATTAAAGAGTTAGATAGGCAGTCATTTAGCAACAACTACAAACAAAACAAGGACTTCTCTTAAATGAATGCTTTATTACTACTTGGAATATCATTAATGAATGCTTGGTTAAAGGCAAGTAAACTTAAGTGTTCACTTAGAGTTTGTCAAATAATGGACTGTTGGCCTATTTTTCAGACCATTTCTCTGCAATAACTTGACATTTGATAGGATTACGTTTGGATTTTGGTCTGAGTGTCTGCTATGTCTGAGAAGATTGTCATCTTTTGATTTAAAGATAATAAAGCCAAACATGTGAAACTATTCTTTAAAAAGTCAACCTGTGACTCATAACTAAATATCAGAAAGATTTTTGTCTCCGTTTTGCTTTCTTACCTCACTGTTGCAAGTTAACTGATCAAATTACTTTCTATTATAAACACCATATATTTATTTTATAAAAAGCTTGACATTCTTTAGAAATGAAATATAATTATAACGCAAAACTCTGAGACAATATTTTTCCTGACTCAGCTTTTGTCAATTATAATCCCAATTTAAAAGTTTTACCAAAAAAAGATCAATCAATTTGCTTAAGCATAACATGGAACAATTCAAAAAATTTTTACCCTGAATGGGTCAGACATAGAGAAAGCCAAATCATATGAGGCAATGGCATCATATAGGAGAAGACAAACAAAATTCACATAAAAATTGGCAATGCAATTGATCATTGAAATATAGTTAATAAATTCCAAAACATGCAAGTTCAATTTTTAAAATTAAGCTTTTCGATTGCCAATATAAAAAATGTAATGAGTTTTGAGTGGATTTTTATTATGCATGACTTTATGTCTTTGGATTTCAAAATTACCTAGCATACATTTTCAACTTTGCTACAATTTTCAGGCTGTTTTCATTTCTATTTTAAAAATCTAAACAGTAAGATGTGCCTCTGCTTTGCAATCTAATTGCATGTAACTGATTTGCACAGCAGAACAAAAAACTCATTTTTAGATTAAGAACTGTGCATCGAGAAATAATTATTGTTTTATTGGAAAAAATTCTAGTTTCTCTTTTCATTTACATAAACTGTTTTCCATGATTCCTCCAGGTTGGTCTTTTTTATTGACAACCATCCATTGCTCATTAGGGGCTAAAATAATGCAATGGAAATCAGGAATATACAATTGTTTTGACTACATTCTTCAGCTTGCAACATAACACTTGCCTTTTATTATTTTATCTTCAACAATCAAGGGGTGACTAAATGGTTGCAGGTGGTGATGAAAATAAAAGCCATCCATCATTATTTATTAGGCATGAAAAAGATACACAATAATGTAATTTAATCTCAGAGCAGACAATTATTTCCACATATTGATAATGCAATGTGAAAACTGTCATGAATTCTAATATGATATTTTGGCTTTATTGGTGTACCACAGCCAGCATGACAAATAATGAAATTGTATCAAAAGGAAAAAGATAATTATGTGCACATGTCAATATCGCAGGTGGAAAACATATCACCAAAATTTTTAAAGGTTTTTTATTATAACTTTACCAATTTAAAAGTTTGAAGTGAAGGAAGTAGATTTTCAGGTTTCAATATTTAATACATAGTTTGTAATTTGATTAAACACTATGCATACATACAGAAGTTTGGAAGACCAGACAGTCTGCTAAAATATCTGTAGAAACATCTATACATCATAGGGCCAAATTTCTATGTGTTAGATTTACTTTTCTTTGGTAAAAATCTGCACATGAAAATGATGTGATCGTTACTTTGATTAGAATGCACATAACTACTAAATGTAGCAAAAAGTAAATTTTAACCAAATATAGCAAGAAATGGTTGAAAATAAATATCATTGGTAGGAAAAATTCTGACTGATAAAAAACTTGCTAAAAAACCCTCAGGGCTTGTTTTCCATTATGTTAAACATTACACTACTGTTTGTTCTTGGTGAACTCTACTTACCTCAAAACAGGATTTGGTAGGTAAAGTATGACAAAAATAAAATAAGCTAGCATTTGATTTTTGTTAATGAGATTCCCAAGAAATTTTTAGGGTAGATTTTGGTTTCTTTCAAAAGAATCATCATAACATGATAGCTTTTAAACCGCATGCCCATTATTTAGTATGCAAGCATATGCAAAAAAATATACACTCATTCTATAGAAAAAGTTACAACATACTCTGTTTCTTGAAGACTGAATTAATGATAGTTCACATATTGAAGCAAGCTTATTGAATAAGGTAAGTGACCACCTCTTAAAAAAAGAGCCATTTAGAATTACTTATGGAAGAAAAATATTTTAAACTTGGCTTAGAGCAGTGGACAGGGCCTAGAAGGAAAAGCATCTCTGAGTGATCACAAAACTGTGACCATTCTGGGCTGAGAGAAAAATTTTATATATCATGTGGTTATTCAATTTTATAAAGGGAACCTTAGAACAAGTATAGGCACTGGTTAGGAAAAACAAATGAAAGGAATAATTTAAAAAGTCAATAAGCCACAGGAAATCTGGAGACTGTTTAAAAACACCTTACTGGAAGCCTAGCAAAAGTATGTGCCAGAGATCAAAGGGACACTTGCAAATGTGGCCCATGTAAGGAAACTGGGGAGATCCACAAACTATGGCAGGTCAGGTGTGAACAAGAATGCAGGAAAGCCAAAAGAGAATTCAAGAGTACCTTACAAGTGATTCCAAAGCTAATAAAAATGTTCTTCAAAATATACCCATGGTAGGAAACCATGTAGAGAACTTAATGGACCCATCAAGTGACCCTCTCTAGGAAGAAGAGGTATTCTTAATTCATAACAACAAATAACAAACGAATGCATTGACAACATGATCACACTGACAGTTTAGAAAAGTTATTTTAAAGCTTGAATAATAATTTGGAAATATTTAAGTAGATGTGGAAAGAAAAGATACTATTTTGAGGGAAATTATTTTTGGAATTTAAAAACTGATTTATAATGTTATGCTTTACAGTATTATAGAATTTCAGGGGGTTAGCTTCACACCTATGTGTGTGACTAATACCAAAGCTGCAACCAAATTTCCAGTGCCATCACACCAACAAAAAGTTTTCTCTATTCATTCCATTCACACTCCTTTACCCTGTAGTAAATACCATAATTTTTTACCAAGTCAGTTCACTTATTCTAATTATTCATATTTCACATACTTGTAACTGTAGTTTATAATACTGTTAATGATAGAGGGTCCTGATAGAAATGCTCAACACCACATTCACCACTTGCATGTTTATTTCTCTTTACCAATATCTCATGGACTTCCTCCTCTAAATAAGCCTAGTTCTGTCCAATGAACAACTTTCAATTCAGTTGCTTTTGGACATTAGTTGTTCTCTTACTACCTATCTACTTCTCTCCCTCTTTCTCTCTATCAACTTCTTGCATGTAGGATATTCATAGTTTTATAGAGAGATATATATCACATTTAAAAAATTCTATGAATATATCACATCAATTCTGTAATAAACATCAGTCAGCATTTGAATGTGATTCATTAGTGTGATTATGCGCACAAATCAGAGATCTACTGCTTACCCTTACTGGTATGGATTATAATTTGTGTCAGTACCTCTTGACACCTCAAATCTTAATATTTATTAAAGCTGAGACTTGGGCTTACATTTTGCTAGGTGAGTGGCCATTCTGTATCTGTCTGTTTTTGTCTTAATTCATTTGGTGTGGTAGTCTCTAGTTTGATTCATGTGAAGGCAAATTGCATAATTTCATCTTTTCTTAGAGCTGAATGGTATTTCATAGTGTATATGCACCACAGTTTCTTTATCCAGTTATATGTTCTTGTACACTTGGATCATTTGCAGATCTTGGTTATTGCAAATAGTGTTATAATGAACTTAGGGACACACATGACTTTTTAAAATAGTGCTTAGGACTCTTGAGGGATAGATGCTAAAGATGTAATTGTTGTATCTTATGAAAGCTCAATTTTAATTTTTTTGAGAAGTTTCCATATCGTCTTCTAAAGATGTTCTAGATGTTCAACCTCTCAACATTCCCAAGAAAGTTGGGATAAAGTTTCCTTTTTTTTCCTTGCCTGATTTCCTCAAGATAATTTATAAATTCAGGCCATTCAGGCCATATCAAGGTTCATTTTGACTTTTATGTAAGGTATAAGATAGGGATCTGAGGGTTTTTTTTTTCTTTAGATGTGACTGATTGGTTCTCCTAATGTCATTTGTTAAAGAGGTTTTTCTTGTTCCACTTCATACTCTAGCTTCTTTGTCTGTATACCTCAGTGTCTTTCTCTCATATCTCAATCTACTGCTTTGGTTGGAAGCTCTACCTTTATTCCCGTACCACAATGTATTAGTAACTATAGTTTTTATAGCGAATTAAAGCATAGACAAATAAGAGTCTCCCATCATCTTTTCCTTTTAAGATTGTTTTGACTATTTTTTTTAAGATTTTACTACTCACTGCATTTTAACATAATGTGCATTGTTGAATTTTAATGGAACTGCTAATAAATTTCCCTTTCCTCAAAATTATTGTTTAAATAAAGAAGAGACACATATTTAAGTATATCGATTTTTGTGTCTGGCTTCTTTGCTAAACTCAATAATTAGTTATAATAGTTTTTTTGAGATTGATATTTAGGATTGACTATTATTTTATCATGTCATTAACAACATTAATGGCTTCACTTCTTTGTTTTCAATAAAGATTCATTTATATTTTTTCCTTGCCTTGTTGCTCTGACTAGGACTTTCAAATCTTTTAGGAGTAATTTAGTGAGAGTGGACATTCTGGTTTTAATTACAAATTGCTGATGAAAAGCTTTTAGTTTGTGTGTTTGTTTGTTAGTTTGTTTTTACCGTTAGGAGAAAGTTAGCTTCAGTTTATTTATGGCCTTTATTTATTTGTTTTCCATTTGTTTGCTTGCCTTTAACCATATCCAGTGATGTGCAGAGCTTACTTCTGAGTCTGTTCTCAGGGATCCCTCCTGGTGGTATACAGGGGATGGGATGGCATAGGAACTGACAGGAATCAAGTGTGTCAACTGTGTAAAAGGAAAGTGACTTTATCTTCGTACTATCCTACAATACTAGAGTTCTTTATTGTACTGAGCTATATTCACTTTATTCCCAATTTATAGAGAGTATTTACTATAAATGAATATTGACTATGTTATAGTTTTGAAAATATTTATGATTATGTAACTTTTATTTTTTTGTTAATATATTATATAAATTTATTTCCATGTGTTGAATAATACTGGCATCACTAAGATGAATTTCTCTTGGTCATGAAATAGGATTCTCATATTTTTGGCTTTTGGACTACACCTGGTGATGCTCAGGAGTTACTCCTGGCTATATTGCCCAGAAATCACTCCTGGCTTGGGGGACCATATGGGATGCCTGGGGATTGAACCGCAGTTTGTCCTAGGTTAGCGCATGCAAGGCAGAAGCCCTATCGCTTGCACCACCACTCCAGCCCTATAAAATAGAATTCTCATAATTAATCGTTATGTTCAACTAACACCTTATATATTGCCAAGATTTTTTTTGAAAATTTTGCTGTTTATCAAATACAGTACTCTATAGTTTTCCTTTTTTGTGTGTAGTTTTTTATGGTTTGTAGATTAAGTGATATTGACCTCATTCAATGTGTTTGACAGACATTAATCCATAGCTTTTGTTTATCACAAATGGTGTGTAAAATGCCTTTTAGTTGTTCTATGATTTTATGTATTATTTATATCAGTGTATAATTTGAGATCAATTAATATTTGTTTCATATATTGGGATGTCTTTTATATTGATGTTTGTTATATTTTTAATAAGTTACACATATTTTACTTTTCTCTTAATTCCTTTCTTTGTTGAAAATCATTTGATATGAGAATAGCATTTTCTGCCTTTCCCCTTCCCCATCTTTTACTTCATTTAGCTTTATCTAGTTTCTGTCTCAGTCTTCCCCTTCTGAGCATATTTTTGTTTTCATTCATGATATGAATCTATTTTATGGACAATACAGATCAGTAATTTTCAAGATATTTCTTATACTTGTGAACTGGCAGCAGTTCATGAACCAGTGGTTGATGTAAACCTATGGATTTTAATATTTTTTCATCTATGAACTGTTGCTGTCCATGACTGTCAGTTGAAAGCTACTACTGGTATACATACATTGATCTTGTTTTGTGAAAACGACTGTCATACATATTTTAATCCTATATATCTAGTCACAGTTCTTTGATAACTTTATTCCATTTACAGTGAGGATTGATTCAAGGGGCTCACTTATTTCCTTTCTGGCTTTTTTTTAAAGATTGTTTTATATTTCTGTTATTTTCCCCTTAAAAGTTCTCATTTGACTTTTTATGTGAATGTTTTTCCTGATATATTTTTCTATCTCTGAGTTTTTTTTCCTTCTAAATGTCTCTGCTCCAGAATTTTGTTTTATGGTTAAGATGAGGGTTGTATCAAAACTATCTTAAAGCTCTTTTTAGAGTGCTGATATTCACTTGTCAACACTTGACTTCATCAATTCTATCCTTTGATTCCTCTGCTTTTATGTCTTGTTGTTGTCTCACATCATTGTCATTTATGCTTGTGCTGTATTCTCTTTTGCCATGTTGCTCAAAGTGTTATATTTTTATTTCTGCTTTTCATGCAGAAGAACTCTTTTCAGCATTCTTACAGAACAGGTCTAGTGGTGAGAAATTCTATTAGTTTTCTTTTGTTGGAGAAACCTGCATTTCTCCATATTATTTAAATGATCATTTTCTAGGGCAATGCATTATCATCCGGCAGTTTTTATTTTTAGTAGTGTGACTTTGCAATTCCATTCTCTTCTAACCTATAGGGCCTTTGCTGAAAAGGCTTATAAAACACTAGAATAAATGCTTTTGTATCTCATTTCTTTTCCTTAGAAGTCTGTCATATTTTATCTTGATCAGTTACTTTTGACATTTTAACAATAATGTGTGTTGGGATAGGATATTTTGGATTCAGGTGTTCTCTCTGTTTTTAGATACTAGAGGTTAGTTTTTTCCCTGATATTTGAGAAAGTCTTGGATATTCTTTCTTTAAACATTAGTCTCTAGTTTCTTTTTTCTTTACTTTCTAGAATTTTCACTATCCGAATAGTGCCTTTCTACAGTAATTTGATATTAGATTTTTTTCATTTTTTCTAAATCTTGCTTTGCTTTCTTATATTTAAGTCATTAAGTCATCTTCAAATTCTAATATTCTTTCTTGTGTGAAATTGTGTCTACATATTGTTTTTTCATGTTGGGCAGAATTTCGATTACTATATTCTTCACACCCAACACCAGTGTTTGGAGTCTTATGAATACATTTGTCTATTTTATGACAACTCCTTGTGATCTTGTAGCTATTTTTGATATCATGGAATACCTTCTTTCTTTATAGTTAGATCATCTGTAGGTTGATAATGATGGCTATTTTTAATTGTCTGTTATCTCCAATCTTTAAGTTGTTCTCTGGAGATTTGTCATTTTCTTCTTATTCTTACAATGGCTTCTTATAATTTTTTTTTTTGTTTTCACATATGTGTTAGTGTCTTTGATTTTTCTGCAGATGCACAGTATTTAGTGTGATATTTTTCTTTGTTTCTATGATAGTGGCACTGAGCCTAAGAATGATGGTCCTGAGGATTACCATAGAAAATAGCAATGTCACTGCAACCTTGAATTATAATATAGGAATGCTAGAAAATAAACTGAGTTAAGTGATTTTTTGAGGTAGAATGTTAAGGACATGCTTACAATAATGTGCTGGACCTCACTTATACTCACTTGCAAATTATGATTGTGAATTTTTTAAAAATTTGATTGCAATGGATAGGCATGATTAAAATTAAAATCTATAAAATTACAATCAAAAGAATACAGTAAGATAAATATTTAAATATTTAAAACAATTAACTCCTAATTAATCCATTAAATTTTAGTATTATTTATGCTCTTGAGGATATTATGTGTATTGTGTAAATGCACAATGTTTTTCAACTTCACATTTACTTATGTTACATTGGTAGCTTGAAATAAATCATATGCAATATACTTATTCCTTGGTAGCTTTAAAGTACTATATATCAATCAGAACTTAATTTGATTGTTAATTTGCCAAACTTTAGAAGGTAAAAGAGAACAGGTCAGTAATTTAGATTAATTTTAAAAGTGTGTCATACCTTCAGATATTTTATTGTTAATATCACAGAAAGTTAGGAGCCTGTGCAATAGCGCAGTGGTAGGGCGTTTGCCTCTGCAAGCGGCTGACCCAGGATGAACCTCGGTTCTATCTCCTGGGGGTCCTATATGGTCCCCAAGCCAGGAGAGTAACCCCTGAGCATCATCAGGTGTCCCCCCCCCACAAAAAAAAAAGCAAACCACACCAAACCAAACAAAAATATTACAGAAAGTTTTGAAAACATTTCTTGAGTATGTGAAGTCAGGTCACAAAGAGCTGACTCAGCATAAAGGTCATGTCTTTGACATAGAATCAAATTTACATAATCTTTGTTCACTCTTTGACCTTCTATTTACTGTAAAGGAAACTCAACCAATGTACACATGAGAAAGGAAAAAAAAATCATTTCTTCCCCACCACTACCAGTGGCACTAACGCATGTCTCTTCCAGATGAGGACTCAGCCTCAAAGAGAGGAACTGCAGCACCTGGAAAGGACGTCGCCACCAGGTGAGCGGACCCTATCTTGAAGTACAGAGCCAGAGAGCACTACCACTTCAAGGCCTCGCATGGCTTCTAGTCAATGAACCCCAGAACGACACATAGAAAACACCACATTGCAAGTGTGACAGTGGGGAAACATTGCAGGTCCCCACCATGATTAGAGAAAGAAGATGGTAGCTCTAATGTTGCTGAGGTTATTCATGGAGCAGTGAAGTTGGGGTGTTGGTGTGTCAGAGATTGTGAGGCGTGAGTACAGTTGTCATGGCTTCAACAGTGCAAGGTCTCAGCTCGCACCCCTCCCAACCAAGGGCACCCCAGAGTTCAGAGTTTTCAGCTGCAAGACCTTGGAGAGAGAGAGAGAGAGAGAGAGAGAGAGAGAGAGAGAGAGAGAGAGAGAGAGAGAGAGAGAGAGAGAGAGAGAGAGAGAGAGAGAGAGAGAGATGTCTGCCAAGACTTAAGTGGGGACAGGGAGGGAGGGGTTGCAGAGGGAGCAGGGGGGACATGGAAAGGAGGAGAAGGGAAACTGGTTGGTGACAGGAAATGTGCACTGGTAAAGGGATGGACATTTAAAATTGTATGTCTTAAACACAATCATGAACTTTGCGATTGTATCTCAATGATTCAATTTAAGAATTGATTGTATTAATATAATATTAATAATATCTTTATTGAGACACCATGGTTACACACATGTTTGCAGTTGGAGTTCAGTCAAAATGTGTACCCCCTTCACCATGGAGGATACCACTAATGTCTAGACACCACTAATGTCTCCATTTCCCTTCTCCCCACCACCTGCCTGATCTTTGAGACAGGCATTTTATTTCTCTTGCTCACTATTATTTTCATGATAGTTTTCAGTGTAGTTATTTCTCTAAGTATGTTCACCATTCTTTGTGATAAGCTTCATATCATGGGCTGGTCCTTCTGGCCCTCATCTCTATTGCCTCTGGCTATTATGTTTTTTGGCCCACTCCTGGCGGGGTGCTCAGGTATTCCTTTTGGTTCTGCACTCAGAAATCACTTGTGGCAGGTTCAAGGAACCATATGGGATGCTGGAGATCAAATCCTGTCAGCCACATGCAAGGCAAAAGTCCTATTCGCTGTGCTATCTCTCTGGCCCTAATATAAATTAATTAAAAAAAGAAAAACCATATATAATATTCTGAATTAAAAAATCACAATAGCCAAAATTAAAATTCAGTGAATAGGGGTTGCAGTGATAGCACAGTGGGTAGGACTTTTGCCTTGTATGCTGCCTACTCTGAATTGATCTGCAGCTTCACATTCATGAATCAGGAGTGATTTCTGAGCTCAGAACCAGGAGTAATGCCTGCATGCTGCATCCGATTGTGACCCTTAAACTAACAACCCCCACCCCAGAAAAACAAACAAAAAAAAGTTCAGTGAATGGGTACAATATTAAAAATGGAGGGATGGAGAAACAAACTAATGAAGGATAGTAGAAAACAAAAGACAATGAAATTTATTCTGTCTGGACAATAGAAAAATATTGACTACTTATCTACTTATGGACCTATGGAACTCTTAATAGTAGATGTTCCATTCATATCTTGGGAGTCCCAAAAGGAAAGATGAATAAGAATGGGCTATAAAATACTGGGTTAGAGAAATAGTACATGGCTTAAGGCATCTGTAAGCTACCCATTCAATATTCAGTACTATATGATCTCTACCTGAGCATCACTGGAGATAGCCCTGGAGTACCCTCAAACACTAGAAGTTTGACTCCACAAGCCCACAAGCAACAATACCATGGTCCAGGTAGTCTGTGGCACTTCAGCGCCTCAGAGGTACTGTGTTCTCAGCTTGTAGCTATTATCTATGCTGCCCAATTCATTGAAAATTGTAGGGAGTGGTCTTTGGATCCCCCCAAAACTGCTTGGGAGAGTCTTCCTGAATGCCAAAATAAATGCAATAATAGGTTTAAGAAGTTTATTGAATGAACACAAAGAAATTTATGTCAAAACAGATAATATTTAAATTTCTAAAACTAAAGAAAATTTAAAACTTGAAAAAACTGGAGAAAAAGTATTTTCTTTAAAGGCAAAATATAATTTCGTGACAGAAGTAATTTCACTAAAGGTATAAGACCAGAAAAGCATGGTACAATATAGTATAGCCTGGTCTAGAGTGTGCTCTGAGTGACAGCAACTTCTGGTGCAATTGCAGTTAATTTTGTTAGCCTATTAAAGACAATATATTTTAAAGAAATATGTTGACTCGATTTTTTTCACCCTGAAAATGAGGTAGTAAGACAAAAATGTTTATTAACTTGAAGCAGATCAACAACAACCAATAAATTTTATTATGAGATAGACCTTATGGAAAGGAACAATAAAAAGTTCATAACAATACAGGGGAAAGAAAAGAGAAGGCCTGGACTACAAATATAATGAATGAAATGAAATGATTCTATAGATATTGCAAAACTATCATGAGAATAATACAAACAATTCTAGACAACTTAGAAGTCTACATGAATAATCTCAGAGGAGACTCCAAGATGATAAAACTCCCAAATCTGGGCCAGCATGGGGTTTGGCAGGCCTCTGCCATGCCAAAGGCCTTTTTAACCAGGCCTAGGAGGGGTGCGGGACTTGGGTCACTCCAGCACCCCTCTATCTCCTTCCTCTGGAACTCCAGGGCTCCCCGTGGGCCACATTTCTGGGCAAGCCATTGAGGTGGGTCCCTATGAGGAGTTTAAAGGTTACCCTAGGCCAGTGGTTGGCAACCTGCAGCTCGCGAGCCACATGTGACTCTTTACACTTTTAATTTGGCTCTTCTGTGTGATGGGCGGCCGCTCCAAGAGTCAGGACTCTGATCCTAGCCTCTGTCAGTGTGCGCCCTGTGTGGCAGGCAACACGGGGATAACATGGTTCCATGTGCTCTTAGCTTTGCCAAATCACAGACCAAAGTGGTGTCTCAGAAACAACAACCTCCCTTTTGACTAGTTCTAAAACACAAAAGGGACTCGTGTTTCTCCTTTGTATATCTCAGATGTATTCCCTTAACATCTATAACTCTTTTTGAATATTCTTTAATATAGTGACAATTTTGCCCACTGGTATTTTTGATTGTTTATTCGATTTTCCCCCATTGAGATCTATTTTATAAGCAATAATGGTAGAAGAGTATCTCTATATAGAATTCATGTTTGAACCAAGTTGCGAGGAATGTTGGACTTTATTCGTCGGATATTTGTCAGATGCACCAACAATATCTTGTGGCATTGTTTCCCTTTTGCATAAAAACATTAAAATGGGAAAATAATACATATACAAACAAGTTCTTATCTAATAGAGATGGGAACACAAATTTGGTAAATTAGTTAGGCCTTATACCCTGAACACCTTGGCATAATGATTTGGCTTACACCTCAGAAGAATGGGCAATGTCCATACACCCCAGAACAATGGATACACAACCACCATTGTCTATAACATTACCAGGATCCAAACCTCTACCAGGGAAGACCAACCACTGCTCTGGTATTGTCTTACTCCAAAGAGTGCTCTCAACACCCAGACGACTCAGCAACAGCCTGCTTGCAAGGCAGATTGCTCCGTATCTAATGGTGTGCTGAAACTAGAGGATGCTCCACATCAGCCTGACTTCAATGAAAGAAATGCATAGAATCCAGAATCTTTAAATATAGGAACCTGATATCAACAACAGCTAAAGTGTGAAAAAGTTTCACCGGGACCATGGGGAATGACTTGGATTGGACAGACTAGTATGCCTGGAGCTCAGAGTCAGTCTTATGCCAATAAACTTTAGGGGTAAGGCCTTTTTGTAATCAGGCCAAGGATTTTTTTCCATTTCCCCATATTTTTCTGATCCTATGCAAACAATGGCAATTGCCACTGTCACACCTTTATTATTCTTTTTTAACACTTATCCTTTAAGAAAAAAAAAACAGTTTACTGAACTGAAAAACAAATAACTATAGTAGAATACCTGTCTCAAATACGGGAAGTGGGGAGGGGGCATTGTGAGGGGAGAACTTTACACTGGTGAAGGGGGTGTTCTGTTTGTGACTGTAACCCAACTATAATTATGTTACTTAAATAAAAATTAATTAAAAAATCAAAAAACAAGAAACAAACAAACAAAAAAAAAAAAACCAAAACTCCCAGATCTGGCTCATGCTAGAGCATCACTGTTTAGAAGTTCAGTGAACAGGAGCAAGTTCTCTAAAAGGAATAGTTCTCATTACCTTGCAGAAAAGTTAACAGAACTTAGTATTGCTGCTAATCTGATACACTGCAAATCTTCAATATAGGTATAGTTTCCATTTTTTTTACTAATAAACCCTAATGCTCTATTGTGAAAAGAATTAAGAAATTGACTAAATTCTTGGAAAAAGCAAACCATTGAAACCTACCCATAATAAATATATCATTGGTTTGCCCTAATAAAATATCTCAACCTACATGGTTTTACTACAGAATTTTACTAAGATTTTAAAAAGAATTAATTCTAGTTAAACACAATATTTTTTATAAACTAAAAGGTAAAATTTACCAACTAATTTATGAAACTATTTATAATCTGGAACAAAACAGTGCAAAATAAGGAAAAGCTACAGAAATCCAAAGGGAAAACAGAGATTACTTTGAGAAACTCTATGACTCTTATGTTTCTTATAGAGTTTATTGCAAACCTCTCTTTTTATCTATTCACATTCTTTGAGTTTTTTTCTATCACGCAATTGTTTAAAGGCTCTTTTTCAGCCTCTTCTGTTGTATGAAAGTGTTATGTTTCTCATCTTCCAGTTCACAGATTCTTTCTTCAGCAGCTATTTCTCTGTTGATGAGGCTTCCCGGTGAGTTTTTTTTTCCAGCTACCACAAGTCTTAGACCTGATATTTCAGATTGAAATTTGTTTGGAGTTTGTTTGTACTTTCAAATCCTCTTGATTCTTATTTGTGGATTGTTCAGTTTGTTCCATGGATTCTTTAAGTTCCTTAAATGCCCACCGAAATTCCTCTCTAAATTTCCTTTCAGAAAGAACTATGTTGGTGGCTGGTACTTGTTTGTTCTTCAAATCCATTATCTTAATTCTCTAAGCATAGTGGTGTTGTGTGTTGATTTCCCGAAGTGTCCTTTGCAGTATGTTTTTTCTATGTGTTGTGCTTGTGCATGTTGATTATATGCAGCTGCATATTGAATCTGACTAGCTGTTCTCTGCTTTTGTGTCTATAGGTAGGAGAAGCCTGTGTTCCTTCAGCAGAGGAGGAGCCCCAACTCGCAGGTTAAATATGTCCTTTGGGGGAAGGGGCACTCACCCCTTTGTTTCTCAGGCTTCACAATTGTGAACGCTGATGTCATAGTTGTGCTATAATAATAGCTATTGTTGGAGCAGTGGCACAGCCATAGGGCATTTGCCTTGCATACTGCTGATCTAGATTGGACCAGTTAGATTCCCCAGCTTTTCCCATATGGTACCCCAAACCAGTAGTAATTTCTGAGACAAAGCCAGAAGTGGACCCTGAGTGTCACTAGGTGTGGCTCAAAATAAAAGAAAATAATATCTATTGTTACACCATAATCATGTACTATGAAACCATAGGTTTGAGCATCATGAAGTCTATTGTAACAAAACAACCTTGATTTCTGACATCATAGTGTTGCACATCAAAATGTCCAATTTGATGCCACAATCACTAATCTGCACTCATAGTGGTTGGCATCATAATGTCCATTGTGACTTTAGAAATGTGAACTTTGACTTCATAGTCGTGTGCATCATAATGTGTGTTGTGATGTCACAACCATGAATTATGATATCATAGTGTTGTGCATCATAATGTCTGCTGTGATGTGACAATCATAAATTGTGTCCTCTTAGTCATGTGTGTCATGATATCCATGGTGGTGGCATAATTGTGAACTATGACATCATAGTCATGACTCATCACAATGTGGTTGTGGTGATTGGCACACATCACAAAGAATGAAAACAATCAGTGCTGGCGGGGATGTGAAGAGAAAGGACCGCTTATCTACTGTGGTGGGAATGCTGTCTAGTCCAACCTCTATGGAAAGTGATATGGAGATTCCTCCAAAAACTAGAAATTGAGCTCCCATTCAGCCCAGCTATTCCACTCCTAGGAATATACCCTAGGAACACAAGAATACAATACAAATACCCCTTCCTCGCACATATATTTATTGCAGCACTATTCACAATAGTCAGATTCTGGAAACAACTAAGATGCCCTTCAAGAGACGAATGGCTAAAGAAACTGTGGTACATATACACAATGAAATATTATGCAGCCGTCAGGAGAGATGAAGTCATGAAATTTTCCTATACATGGATGTACATGGAGTCTATCATGCTGAGTGAAATAAGTCAGAGGGAGAGAAAGACACAGAATAGTCTCACTCATCTATGGGTTTTAAGAAAAATAAAAGTAATTTTTGCAACAATCCTTAGAGACAATGAGAGGAGGGCTGGAACTTGCAGCTCACTCCATGAAGCTCACCACAAAGAGTGGTGAGTGCAGTTATAGAAATAACTACACTGAGAACTACCATAATGATGTTAATGAATAAGGCAGGGGTCTCAAACTCGCAGCCTGCAGGCCATTTACGGCCCTCCATACAATACTTTGTGGCCCATGGCTGGCCTTCAAATATTGCACTATTCGCGATTATTCACTTACCAAATAATCGCAATAAAAATCGTATTAGTAAGAAAAAAAATCGCATTAAAATTTTGCATACCCTGAGCAGTTCCATTCGGATATGCAAATGTTTAATGCGATTTTTTGCGATTTTTTCTTACTAATGAGATATTTTTATTGCAAATATTTGTTAAGTGAATAATTGTGAATACTTTATGCTTAGCACAGATGTCATTTTCGCTGCTCCTGCCCACTGTCCCTTGCATTATCGGAGGCCTAAGGGAGAGAAGTTTATTACAGAATTAAATTTTGTCATATCTTCATCATGACTTCATCAAAGCCTTCAGTGACGAGAAAGACTGATGACGAGCACAGAGAATTTCAGGAAAAGTGGGAGATGCAGTATTTCTTTATTGAGCACAGGGGCATCCCCACATGTCTTATTTGCTCAGAGAAAGTTGCAGTGCACAAGGACTACAACTTGAAACGCTATTATTCAACTAAACATGCTGAGGAATGTGCAAAATATCAAGGAAATGAGAGAGCCAAGCAGGTTGCCAGTCTTAAAGCATGTCTAATGAGGCAATAAGATTTCTTAAAGAAAGCAAAGAGAATGTTGCATCAGTCGAAGCTAGTTACATGGTTAGTGAGATGATTGCTAAGGCAGGGAAACCATTCACAGAAGGAGAGTTTGTTTAAAAAATGCATGTTACAGGCTGCAAGTATTATCTGTCTGGAAAAGAAAGGTCAGTTGAGCAAAATCAGCCTTTCTGCCAACACTGTGGCAGGGTGCATTTCTGACATGTCAAGTGACATTTATCATCAACTGTGTGAGAAAGCCAAATGTTTTATGCATACTCAGTTGCTCTTGACGAGGGCACAGATATAACAGACACTGCACAGCTCACAATTTATGTCCGTTGTGTTGATTGCAATTTTGAATTGACAGAGGAGCTGCTCACAATAATTCCAATGCATGGCCAGACCACCACTAATGAGATATTTTGGTATCTGTGTGATGCCATTGAGAATGCAGGTTTGCCATGGAAGAGTTGTTGGAATAATAACTGATGGAGTGCCATTGATGACAGGGAGGAAACATGGACTGGTGGCACTTGTTCAAAAAAATTTGAAGAGGGGGGTATAGAGAAGGCCATTGCTCTTTACTGCATTATCCACCAGCAGGCCCTTAGCAGTAAATGCCTGCTGTGTGACAATGTGATGTCTGTTGTTGTGAAATGTATCAACCAAATCATATCCAGGGGCTTAAAGCACAGGAGGAAATGGAGTCAGAATATGGAGATGTGCTCTATTTCACTGAGGTACATTGGCTCAGCAGGGGAAATGTCCTGAAAAGATTTTTTGAGTTGAGAGAAGAAGTGAAACCTTCATGGAGAAGGATGGGAATGCTGTTCCTGAGTTGAGTGATCACAAATGGCTCAGGGACTTAGCTTTTCTGTTCACATCACACATAAGCTGAATGTACTAAACAAGATGTTACAAGGCCCCGGGGCAGCTTATCAGTGCTACCTATGACAATGTGAGAGCATTCTCCACAAAACTTGTGTTATGGAAATCCCAGCTCTCTCAGACAAACTTTTGCCATTTCCCAGCATGCAAGGAACTTGTGGACGCAGGCATACCATTCAGTGGTGAGAAATATGTTGATGCTATTTTTAAGCTAGAGAAGAAATTTGATCACAGATTTGCAGACTTCAAAAAGCACAGAGCCACTTTCCAAATTTTTGGACACCTTTTCCTTTGCTGTGCAAGATGCCCCTCCTGTGCTTCAAATGGAGCTCATTGAACTGCAATGCAACTCTGATCTCAAAGCCAAGTTCAGGGAGATTAGTGGAAAAGCAGACATGCATTTTTTGAGAGAATTGCCCCCCAGCTTCCCTGAGCTTTCCCGAATGTTCAAGCGCACCATGTGTCTTTTTTGGGAGCACATATTTATGTGAAAAGTTATTCTCCACATTGAACTTCAATAAGTCAAATTACAGGTCTAGACTTAATGATGATCATCTTCAAGCCATACTGAGGGTCTCAACTGCTTCCTCTATAAAGCCAAATGTGTTTCAGACTTGTGAGAAGTGCTGTCAGATCTCTGGCAGCAAGGAATAGGCAAAAGATGCCATGTTCAGAAGAACTGTTCATGATCTTCACTCAATGTTCTATTCATGTTCAGAAGAAATAATTAAAACTGTTAATAATGACGTTTGAGGACTTTTTTTTTTTGTGAAATCCCTTATGCAGCCCTGCCTCACCCCGACTTTGCCTCCTGTGACCCCAGGTAAATTGAGTTTGAGACCCCTGGAATAGGGAACTGGGAAGCCTATCTAGAATATAGGTGGGGGTGGGGGTATGGAGGGAGATTTGGGACATTGGTGGTGGGAATGTTTCATTGGTGAAGGGGGGTATTCTTTACATGACTGAAACCTAATCACAATCGTATTTGTAATCAAGATGTTTAAATAAAGATATTATAAAAAAAGAAATGTGAACTTTGACTTCATAGTCATGTGTATCATAATGTGTTTTGTGACATAACAATCATTAATTATGATATAGTGTTTTGCATCATGTCTATTGTGATGTCACAATCATAAATTGTGTCCTTTTAGTGGTGTGTATCATGATATTCATTATGACATTACAATTGTGAACTATGATGTTATAGTTGTGGCACATCACAATGTTTATTTGATTCCACAATCATAATTCATGACTATGATGGCCCAAGTTGGGGTTTCAATATATATGTAATATTTGTATGATATTTAATATTCCATATTATATATATGTTTTATATATAGTATATAATATATAGCATATATAATTATATGTTATTTATATATTATAATTATATTATATAAATATATAAATGTATTAAATATATAATATTTATATATATATAAATATTTAACACTAGCAAATAGAGTCTAGCAATATATAAAATGAATTACACATCATAAACAAGTAGGATTTATTCCAGGAATCCAAGACTAATGAACTATTTGAAAGAGAAAAGCTATGTACCAATATAGGCTAAAGAATGTTTAAATGATAAAATTAATGCAAAAAAGGCATTTGACAAGTTTCAATGTCTTTTTCTAAAAACAAAATCCATAGGAAATTGAGCAGTAAAGACAATCAGAGAGGAGGACACATAAAGAATGACTTCTCATGATATGAAGCTCACCACAAAGAGTGATAAGTGCAGTTAGAAAATTAACTACACTGAAACCTATCATAACATTGTCAATGAGTGAGGGAGGTAGAAATCCTGTCTCAGGCCGGGGCGGGGGGGGGGGGGAGATAGGTGCATTGGTGAAGGGGGATGTTCCTTTTATAACTGAAATCTAACTATGTTTAAATAAAGTTTTTATTTAGTTTTAAAAAAGAATGATTTCTCTCATATGTGGAGTTAAAGAAATACAGTCAAGTAACAAATAGCCAATGTTAACAGATCATTAGAACCAGTCTACAGAGCTGAATTTCTCAACAGGTGGGTAAGAAAAAGAGAGGTGACTTTTAAATGTTAGCATAGGAGCACTCTAGTTATACACTGGGTTTGTTGTGGATATTAATTTCATATTGCATATCTAAATTTATATTATCAATTGCTTTGTATGACTTGGTGCCTAAAATAAAAATTGTTGGGAATATTTAAAATATGATCACATACCAAAACAACACATTTTTCATTGTTCGGTTTTTTTAAATTCTCAAATAATCTTCATTAAAATAATTTTTAAAATATAAATATTGGAATAGAAAGTACATTTTACAATTTGAAAAAAATAAACCTATAAAACTTTTGGTAAAATAAAGCTAATAAAAGACCTGTATACAAAGACTAGCAAGGGAATGTATGCATTTGAATCTTTATTCACCAATGTATCAAAACTGCTAGTGAAGATGATTGTTGATTTTTAATAAAATTACATGAATAATCTAAGTAAAGAAAGATAAACATTTAAAATAATGGTGCTGAAATAAAAGTATATCATCAGACTTTATAAATGAACTCTGATATATAAATTTTAAAAAATATTCAAAATTGAAAATAGGCTTTGAAGTAGTTATAAAAATTTCAGGAATAAAAGTACAATAAAGTTTTTGGGATGCAGAACAAGGAAAAGCTGATTTTACTTCACATCAAAATCAGAATTAATAAAAAGAAAAATAAATAAATTTATATTTTATTCAAGTGAATAGTGTTTTCTACTTTCTACAGAAAGTAGACAGAAAGGCTGTTTAGAGTACAGGCTGGTGTGGGGTGAAGAGGAAGGACACTTGGGATATTGGTCATGGGAATGTTGCACTGGTGAAGGATTATATATATATATATATATATATATATATATATATATATATAAATAAAAAAGAAAAGATAAGGCTCCCAATTCTTACCACAGGCTGTGCTCTTTACACTGACTGTATAGAAAGAGGAGGTACAGTAAATGCATCCCATATACACCTCAACCCAGGCCCTTTGCTTGGTCTGTATTGTGAATTGGGGGACACAAAAAAAAAATGAATAGTGTTCTGTGTCAGAACCTGTGAATGAATTAAAAAAAATCCATGCACATAAATAATGTGTTTGCAATAGATTATACAACAAAGAATTTGAATCTAGAACTTAAAAAGCTCAACAAAGAAATAAACAATCCAATGAAAAATGGTTAGAAGAAATGTGAAGTCATTTCACAAAAGAAAAATTTGCAGATGACATATGCAAAAAAGCCTCAAATATCATTAGTTATTTAGAAAATGTAAATTAAAATTTCAATGAAAGAGTACAATATACATATTATAGTGGATAATATATTAATGTGACACTATAAAATGTAGACAAAGATTAAAATAGAATGACTTAAGGGAATGCAATACATTGTAGAATAACTCTGGAAAAGTTTTATAATAGATGATCTAGACTAACAATACATATTTTCTATTAAATTTTCAAATAATATTCAACATTTAATAATATAAAAGTTTGTAAGGACACATCTTGCATTCATTTTTATAGATATTTTAAACGAGGGTGTGTTTAACACAATTAATGTATATTTGAATTTAGACTAGCCACATTTTGAGCAATTCACTAACTACTTAGAGTTTGTAGTTAATATGGTATTCAGTTTGAGTTTCCATATCAAATATGAGAGACAAAAAAAGCCATAATTTCCAACAGACAATGCCATCAGTCATATTGACATTGGCATATAGGAGAGAGCAAAATTTTTCCAATAATTTTTCTGGGTCCAACAGTTAGTAGAAATAAACAGCAATAGTTTTCTATTATCTGTGTTTTTTCTGATCTCTTGTACTATAGTTCTCTCTTGCCTGAGTCTTCACTTTTCCTCTCCCTCAAATGATTTCTAGATACCTTTTAATGCCCTGTATTAAATACCTTCCTATCTAAAATACCTATAGGTTTCTGTAGGTATCATAAATCCTTACAAATAAGACTGGCAATGCTATTTACTATTAGCAAATATTCTTAAGTTTTCCAACAATTCTTAGATTCTTATAACTCTAAATCATTTAAATTATTTTTACTAATATACCATGAGAATTAGTTATATATAATTTTAAATCCAACTTTTTAAGAAATGAGGTTAGAGAGAAAGCACATGGGCTGAGACACATTCCAACTTGAGATGTAGTCCTAAAGCACTGCCAGGATGGTCTGTAATATAACACTACAGGATATGAGCAGGACCTCACATGGAACTGCTTACCTCGTTGGTTAAAAATCACTAGCAGGAGTTCCAATATCTCTGAGCACTGCTTATGAGGTCCTCCAACCTCCACAAAGGAAAGATTTATATGACTTTATAGCCATTATTCTGTGATATGACTTGATAAAGGTCATTTACTATAGTTTCATGAGATAGTTTTATTTCAGACACCATTCATTTCTTCCCAAACATTGGTTTTGGTTGTGTCTGATCAACAAATATCTAATTACAATCTTCTTAATTCACATTATATGCTTTTAAATTAACGTTCACTGACAATGCTATTGCTTTACTCCCTTTATTTATTTTTGGTTGTTTGTTTGTTTGTTTTTGGGCCACACCCCGTGACGCTCAGGGGTTATTCCTGGCAATACGCGCAGAAATTGCCCCTGCTTTGGGGAACCATATGGGATGCCGGGAATCGAACCACAGTCCGTCCTAGGCTGGGGTGTGCAAGGCAGACATCTTACGCCTTGCGCCACCGCTCCAGCCAGCTCTACTTCCTTTAAATAAAATATTTGAAGGCATTTATAACACACTTATCTTTTCCCAAATTTACCTTTTCAATTTCATCTACATTGCCAAGGTGAACATAGTCTTCACATAGAAAACCCAACAATTTGCCTATTTTCACTTGAATTTTTAGGCAGCATTTGAAAAGGCATTCCTTTCTTCTTTTCGGAAGTATTCTTTCCCCTTGTTTTTCCAGAAAAACATTCAAGTGATTTTCTGACTACTCTCCTTTCTTCCCTTCAGGCACTTTTATTTTTTCATCATTGTCAGTTTATTTAACCTCTAATTGTATTAATATCATGTAACTCAGTCCCAGACTTTAACTTTATTCTATCTATATTCTCTCTTAGATGATTCATAAAGTTCCAAGGCATTAATTATAATTAACATGTTTAATGACTCTCAAATTAATATATCTTGCCCTGACTTTTCCTCTAAACTCTGAACTCTGATGTTCAGCTATCTAGTGGACATCTCCTTTTGGAAGTTAATAAGGAGCTCTAATAGCATGAGTAATTAGAAATCCCACTTTGTATGTGTGTTTTACCATGGTTGTTCAGTTTACTTAGAACCTCCCTTTATTTCCTGAGTGAAAATCTAAGAGTGATACTAAATTTTTTACTTTGTTCATATCTAACAACTAACAACACATCTCAGCCTTGTCTCCAAATCTATTAAAAAAACACTCTCAACTAAAGCTGGGTTATTTAGGGGCCGGGCGGTGGCACTGGAGGTAAGGTGCCTGCCTTACCTGCGCTAGCCTAGGAGACGGACCGCGGTTCGATCCCCCGGCGTCCCATATGGTCCCCCAAGCCAGGAGCGACTTCTGAGCGCATAGCCAGGAGTAACCCCTGAGCGTTACCGGGTGTGGCCCAAAAACCAAAAAAAAAAAAAAAAAAAAAAAAAAGCTGGGTTATTTAAAAATATTCACACCAAGACCAAACAGTCGTATGAACATCAAGTAGAAATAAAAAATGATCAGACTTAAACACCAACTCCAAAGTCAATGACAACAGAATCGATATCCAATCTACAACAAGCTAGACACAGTAGGGACCACTTATACTAGCAGCCCAGGGGGCAAAGGAGGAGGATATGGAATGCATGCTGGGAACAGGGGTGGAGGAAGGACAACACTGGTGGTGGGAATAACCCTGATTCAATGTCACTATGTACCTAAAATATTACTGTGAAATATTTTTAATCCATTGTGGTAAAAATAAAAAATTCTCAAAAAAATATTCACAACAATTGTTCATCTAATGTTGGCTATTTGCAATATCTTTTTCCCATAGTTGCTGAGTGATAGTTAAGGAACCCCTGAAGTATTTCAATATAGTTAAACTATATTTTATGTAAATTTTGAAATGTATTAGCATGTATTTATCTATGGTAATATTTTTTAATTTATATACCAGTAAAAATGGCTTTTGAAATTTTTTTTACTTGATTAGTTTATCATTGATCTATAGTTTTGTAGAACTCCAGTTAAGCTCTGTTCATCTACATGTCTAAGTATCACCACCTTCACATAAAAATGAGAGATCTAATAATGCAAGCATTAGATTAAAAAAAAAGAAGCAAAATAAGGAAATAATAAATGGTCAAAATCACCACAACTGAAGATATTGTACACAACTGAACTTAAAGTCAAGGGAGAGTGGGGAAAATGGGAAGGGTCCTTATGACAAAACTTTGAACATTAGGAATTCTCAAAATTGAAACTGGGACACAGAGTGCCAAGCATACTAATGGCCTTGTTATAGTTAACAAGTTACCGAGTAAATAATATAAGAAATAAATTATTTTTCCCCTGGTTTTTGGGGCACACTCGGTGACACTCAGGGGTTAATTTTGACTATGCACTTAGAAATCATTCCTGGCTTGGGGGAACATATAGGGCACCGAGGGACCGAATCGGGGTCAGTCCTAGGCTAGTGTAGACAAGGTAGACACCTTACTACTTGCGCCACTGCTTCAGCCCCAGAAATAAATTCTTTGTTATCACATGGAAAGATATATTTGTTTCTCCTAATAATGTTTTGCTTACAAATATGTTCACTGTCATTATTTATTACTTATTATGAACAATTTGCCATTGCACTTTTCAAATCTATTTCTCTGAAACCCACCCTGTAAAATGATTGCCAACAGTAGGACAATTTATAATCAGGCAAATTAATTTTTGCCTGATTACTCACCTCAGTTCAGTTCAAAATGGTGCTTTTTGGGGTCCAAATTCACAGTTTATAGTCACTCCTGATGCTCCTGGTGATCAGTCTGACTCTTTTATCCCCCAACCTGGGCTCATTCATCCAGTTTAGTTCAGTATCTAAAGTGCATTTTTAAGTTCACTTTTTTAAATCTTACACTTCTCAGTTGGATTTATCATGGCCTAGATAGCTGAGCTATGTTTGCTCATGTGGTTTTTGTTTCTGCTTTGGGTATTTTTATAGAAGAAAGATAGAATTGATTTTTTAATTCAATAGAATGACCTTTTGAAAATAATTTAAGTACCATGAGTTACAAAGTTATTCATATTTGAGTTTCAGGTGTACAGTTTTCTAACACCAATCCCATCACCAGTGGTAACTTCTCTTGGTAAATGTTCCTGTTTTCATTCCCTCTTTCAGTAAATTTGAACACAACTAGGCTATTGTTATTTATATTAATATGCAATTATGCTCAGATTAAATATTTTATAGAGAGTTAAATTGCATCTAGTTTTGAGAAATGAATGAATGAGAATTCAAGTTCATTAAAATACATGGTTTTTAAAAAGTAATGAAAACCTCTAAAAATTTCTTTTGAATGTAACCACAAAATATCTTGGACTTTTATAAATTGTAAGGAAAAATACAAAAAATCTGGTAAATTGTTCAGAATGCTTGAAATTATGCATCACAAATATTTGTGAGAGAAAGAAAGAGTGAGAGAGTAGTAACTGACATTTTGTGAGGATCAAAATTACCACAGATATTTGGCCAAGTCAGCATCAAGTGATTTCACACAATCACTGAACTTTTCTCAGTTGGAGATGTTCCCGGCCAAGTTCTTCCTTTTTGGAAATTTCCTGGAGCTCCTTTGGCTGCTGCAGAATAGCACTGAAAGTATTTCAAATAAACTGAGGAAGTTAAAGGGACCCTTTAACTTTAAATATACCTTTATAATTTACCTCAGAACTAGTTCCTTCGTCTTTTCTTTTAGCCTTTATCAGTTACCTCATGTTAAATTCCTCGATTTTCTTTTTAATTCATGGTTTTCTCAAATGCTGTTGGGTAGCTTTCAGAGGTGCTTCCAATATTGAACTCTTTCACATACCTATTTGGCTCATTTGTAACTCAAATTTTAGCACAGAATTTTCCAATAGTTCTTTCATGATGATGGAAATGTTTTATTCAGTAGAGCCTCAGTGATGACAGACATGTTCTACAATTGTCCATGTAGTATAGACTTGCTGAAATTGGCAAGCACTACACATGTTCTTGAACACTTTAAATGAGAGATATAGAAAAGATGGAGTCTAAATTTTAATTAATTGTAAACTTTATAATGTATGTCTGTACCTGCCAGCACAGGTATAAGTGGTTTACTTTGATTAGACTCATCAATCTTTTAAAATCTACCTATAGACTGAGGAGTGCAAATATGGATAAATAAGGAGAACCTTTGTAATTAAGAATAATTTGTAATATATACAAAAACCTTGCATTTTCAAAGAAATTTACTTGAAACCCTGATGAGGAGTGGATGTAAAGGAGTACAGGTTGAATAAAAATTAAAGAGGTTCCATTACCAAAGCATAAAGTTCATCTGAGAGCAAGTTAATTTATTTTGCAAGAAATAATAGAGTATAAGAGATATCATAGACACCAAAAGGTAACATCTAAATGACATACTATAACCTTGCTGTTGGGTGCCACATTGGATTCCCAGTTGCCATAGTTGTTGACCTTTCACAATATAACTGATGGTTGCCATATTGGAGCTCCCCTTACAGTATCAGATCCTGAAAGTTACTTAAGGTGGCCTCTACTTACACCAGATTAATAGTTCAGCTAATGGTTGACAAGATTTGCTCTGCTACCATAACTACACCTGGTGATGCAGTGGAATATAGTAGTCATGTGCTGTGTCACTTAAACTAATTCAACAGTTTAGCTTCAAATTTCTATGTGTCCTAGTCTTTGTTTTAAAGAGTAAAAAGAAAACAGAAATAAGAAAATTGAGTTGAAATAAAATACTTTGTACTTAACTATATGATTATTTTCATTTGTATGTGTTTTATAGGGTAAGTATAACAAAAATACTGTAAGCTAGGGGGATAAAACAAGAGCAATTTATTTGCTTATAACTTCAAGGTCTAGAACTTCCGAGTTAAAAGTAGGGCAGCATAAATTTCTTCTAACATATCCTTCTGACTTATTAACTCAACATCTTGTATTTTCCTGGAATGTTCCCTTTGTGTCCCATTCTCCTCTACTTATAGATACTACCGCATTGGAAGTTATACCCTATTAATATGTTAAGTTAGTTACCTTTTCAAGACCCTATCAAATATAATCATGTACTGAGGTTCTGAATACTTACATCAGGACTTTTACATAAAAATCTGTGGGTAGACACCATACAGAATTTATAACAATTATCTAAATATAAATCATTATAAAATTATTAGAACAACTTATTCCCTAATATTGCTAGATAATAAATCACCATAGAAAACAAAGGCATTTTATATATGTTATAAAATTTAAGAATGTATTGTTAAAAAAGATTTCTACTTTTAAACTTGACTACAACATTTATCTATATTATGGGGAGCTGAAATGGGTCTATAAAAATTGAACCATATGGAATGGTAAAAAAGATGAGGTTCAGAAGTTTACATACATTGCTGGTAAGAGTGTCATTAATTTTTGAAGGGTGACATCTATCTGTGCTCAGGGACGATTCATGATTCATTTCTCAAAGGTTATAAGGGCTGGAACCTTGTGGTTCCAGGGATTAAACCTAGAATTCCAATACTTTCACTCTATACTATCTTCCAGGCAAGTGGGAATATAACTTGTAGCAGCCATTCTGGAGAGAAATTAGTAATTTTGTATTATGTAGTAAAATTAAAAAGTCTTTTTTCTCTGCATTCCTCCTTCCCAGAAATTTTATTTTGGGGAAAAAAACTAGAGAAATACGCAGAGGGTGACAGATACACAAATATTTACAACATTATGGGTACAATAAGAAAAGAAAAAATAAGTACATATTAGCAGCAAAATGTTAGTTAATAAGTTTTGTTAAATTTATAAAATTGAATATTATACAGTAGTGAAAATGAATGACAATATATCTATCAATATAGACGGAACAAAAATAGCAATTTGTATATGATATAGAGCTAAGTGCTACTTTATAAAATATGAAAACTTGAAAATCATGTGCCAAATTTATGTACACATATATGTGATAATGGTATAAATATCCACTTTGGAATGGAAAATATAAAATTCAAAATAGTGGATACCCCAGGAGTAGCTGGGATTAGGGCCCAAATAAGTCTGCAAAGATATGGGGAAATAAAGCAAAAAAATTGAAGTAAATATGACAAAATATTGTGACACAGTAGAAGATAGTAGTATGTATATAAGCATGCTTTTTTGAGTTTTTGAAGCATTTTACAAATAAATGATTACTGTTTTAGACATTTAAAAACTGAACTAGAATTCTAACTTCAAAATGATAGAGTTTTGCCTCTCTTCATCTTTCGGTGTATTGGAAAGTATCTATAGAATTTTTTTTATGTTTAGAGACTAGACTAAGTCTACACCCCACAAATACTCCAAAATTGAACTCAGTAGATTGAGAATTTAGTATGTGTCTATATAGTGAAAGGAAAAGAACAGGAAAATTGAGACTAACCAGTGACAAAAGATGGTCCTGCTCAGTCATATATCTGTAAATTTTCAGTTCAACATTCTCCTTATGGCTCTTGCTAGGATGTTTGAGAATCACAAAATACTAAACTAACTGTAATGGGACAGATGAGAAGGCTCTTACTATGAAGTTTAAAAATAGTTTTAATCTCCTAACTTCTTTTTTTTCTAGTTTTTTTTTTAATATTTTTTTTATTGTGACTGAAGTTCATTACACAGAATTATTTACAGTACATAGTGACAATGAAGGGCTTTCCCACCACCAATGCTGTCCTCCCTCTACTCCTGTTCCCAGCTTGTCTCCCACATATTCCTCTTTTACCCCCCAGAATCCTAGTGTAACTGGTCTCCACCTTACAGCTTGTTATAGATTGGGTATCTATTCTGTTTGGTGTTCCAGTCTGGTCATTTTTTATTTACACTACATGTTCATATGACTGATCCTGGTATCATTCTTTTCCCCTCTCATTTTATGAGGCTGAATGATTCAAGTTATGCTATTCTTTTGGAGATAAAAAGGTTAAGGAAGAGAGTAGAAAAAACTTGGTATCAACTACTAAAATAGAAAGAAAAAAATCACTGAATAATATCCACAAAAATGAAAAAGAAAGAAAAAAGTGGAAGAAAAAAGAGAAAAACAAACAAACAAACAAACAAAAAATAAAGCAAAACAAAACCAGAAAAAGTGGTGTGGTGGCAGGGCTTGGTGTTACCCCACCATTTTTTTTTTTTTTTTTTGTATAGGCACAGTAAGTATTGGGGAAGGAAGGAAATTCCCGTGGCCTAAGAGTTTCAGTGTTTCTCTACTCTTGAAGCATATTCAAAGTGACTTATGTGCCAGACAGGGTATTAGATTTGCATTTTATTTTGTTTTTAACTTGATTACTAATTTGAGGCCCACATCCAATTTACTCACCAATTATTCCTGGCTCAATACTCAGGAATCATTATTGTGGTACTTAGGGAACCAGGATGAAGCCAAGGTCTCCCTGTGTAAGGAAGTCACCATACCCTCTGTACTATCTCTAGTTTTCTGGTTCCTAGATTTGCATTTTAATTTGTAAATACTATTTTAATATCCTTTGTGTAGATATGAAAACAGGGAGATCATTTGTCCTAATGTGCCAGTTGTTCGGAGGCAGAACAAGCCTTCAAATCCAGGATTGTTTGATTATAAAGGATTCTCTAATTTTTATACTATTTTATTTATTTATTAATAAAGGGATATGGGTTTTTATTGTTGTGATGAGCTTATTTGATCTCCTCAGAGTGTAATTTCTGACATTTTCTGCTCTTCTTGTGAAGAATAAATGTACTTTTACAACAGCATTTGAGGGGGACTAGGGAAATAGTACAGCAGGTAAGGCTGGCCTGAGTTCAATTTTCAGGATCCCATAGAAATACTGGAGTCCCACCAGTAAGAGATTCCTGAGCACAGACCCAGGAGTAAGCCCTCGGCATAGCCAGGTGTAGATCAAAACCAAACAAATTAAAAATCAATTAAAATATTTATTTCTTTATTCATAATCATTAGAAAATAAATTTCTGTTGTCATTATATAATGTATTTAGAGCAATTCTTCCCCTCTCCAGGATAAATTTTCATTTCTCTCAGATGTATTTTATACACAAACCCTTGCAAAATAGCATTCTAGATGGTCATGAAAAATTCTCTTTTCCCCTCTGCAAATATTATGCTGAAATCTGTCATTCAATCTATGTCTCAAATCAACAAATGGTAAATATTTCAATATAGTTGTCTGGTATATATCTGGTATCTTCCTCTTTAAATTCCTTTTTAAAAAAAAGTGTGCCCTTTACTTAGCTAAAGGTATCTGCAAAGATATGAAAAATGATCTTGGGAGAAAAAGTATCTTTGTTTTCCTCTATTGTCTCATACAAGGACCTTTGTACTTACAAAATGCTGTGCAAAATGACTTTGTGTTCTATCAATAATGCATTGAGACTTCGTTTATTTCATTTTATGTTGTTTTTACTCTGCTTGGCAAATAACTCTCCCTTGACTTTCTCATTCTAATCAAACTGCAGAATGCTAATAAAACAAATCCAAACCAACAAGGCCCATTTTCTCTCTCTATCCTCTTAAAATTATCAGGTACTCATATCCATAGATACAATTAGACAGTCAGATATAAAGAAGGAAAATCAAATTTGGATAAAGGTAATATTAGTACACAAGAGTATTAAAGCAAAAGCATTATGACTAAAGCTGTACTGAATTTGATGATTATTTAAGACATAGGTTGGGTGAATGCTCACTTACAGGAGATATCCCATACTGCTAAGCACCCGTAAGTAATGCATAGTCATTATTTCAGTATTCGCTAAAAGGATTTCTTAAATATTATTTTGCATATATTTTGCATAATATTTTATAAATATTATGATCGATTTGTTTCGAAATGGATTTCAACCTGTGAAGCACAGATTTGATGATTGTTTTCCCAAGTATTGGAGAATTGAATTACTCTAGAGATTTTTTTTTGCTTTTCACAAGACAGAATTTCCTCTAAAATCTAGTTTAGTTTAATTATAGCAGCCTGGGTGTGATTGCTGTTTATATCCCTCTGGTTAAATCTGCTCTGGTTAGGTTTGGGTCAGAGCTATTTCTAGGAATTGCTTGCTACTTTTTCCTCAGATGGAAAATTCTTTGCATTTTTCTTTTCTTTATTTTTCTGACTTGATATCTTCATTACATTATGGTAAATGGTTTACTATATGTTCATCTGTAATTAGTCACCTGGGTAAGAAATAGTGATCATGCTGACTATTCTTGCTGAATTATTAAAGACAAGATCAGTGCGAGAGAAAATACAAGAGTTAAGATGGTTGCCTTGCCTGTGACTAATCTTGGTTTGATACCAGGGTTATGAAACCCTGTACCAAATATGGTCCCTGAGCACCTCCAGGAGTGACCCCTGAGAGGAGAGCCAAGAGTAAAGACTGAATGTGGCCTCAAAACAAAACAAAACAAAAATTAATCACTAGATTAAGACTTTTCATTTTCAGATAACAGTAACCAAACTTAGTTTATGCTAATATATTCAACCAAATATATAAAAAGGCAAAGAATAAATAACTTATGACTATGACAGAATAATATAATTTAAGTTCTTGGGCATGAAATCTGTTGGAGTCTAGGAAATCCTAGACATAGGACCCCAAAGACAACCTGGAGGCCCTGGGGTACTCTTTCCTCTATCATTGAAGAATTGTCTTCAGTTTCATTCACCTGGTAGAACATTTTTATCAAGAAAATAATGAAGGGAGCCATAGTTATAGCACAGTAGGCAGCGTTTGCCTTGTATACTGATGATCCGGAATCAATCCCAGACCATTTTTATAGCTTCATAGTCTACTATTGGGTACATTTACCACAACTCTGTATACTGGGTTGTTTACACACCCTGGCTATTATACTAAGTGCTTCATGAGCATGGGTGTGTACATATCTTTTATTATTAATATTTTTGTATTTGGGGTAGGGTTTAAATGCCAATAAAGATGAAACATTGGGAGTACTTAATCTTACTTTTCATGAAACACATGAGTTTTATTCTTACTTTTCTGATAAATCTTCATACTTTTTTTTTTTTTATAAACCAGATGACATGCCTATATGGTGAATTAGGGTTCCTTTTTTCACCACATTCCCACCACAGGTTTCCAGACTTCGATGTGTGTCATTTTCACTGGTGTGAGATTATATTGCATTGTTACTTTTCTGTTTGTTGGTTTTAGGTTAGTGGTTTTGGGGTAATGCCTGGCTGAGCTTAAGGCTTACTCTTGGAGCCATGTTCAGGGATAACTGTGAGTGAAGTTGTATGAGATATTGGGAATTGAATCTGGGTCAACTGTGTGCAAGACAAGTGCCTTATTCCATTGCTTTATTTATCTGGCTGCATTTCTGTTTTGATTTCAAGTTTTCTAATAGTACATTAACATTAAAACTTTTTTATATTCTTACATATTTCTGCTGACCATGAGAATGTCTTTTCTAGGTAAGTTTTTAACTCTTCATCCCAGTTTTTGATAAGATTCTTATTTTATTTTTGCTTTTAAGTTTTGTGAGTATAATATATATATATATACATATATCTTGGGTATTAGTCCCTATATCTGATGTACTGCATACAAATATTTTTCAGTAGTATGTCTTTTTATTTAACCTGGTTTCTTTCTTTGGCCATGCAAAATGTATTAATTTGATTTAGTATCATTTGGTTTTGTTTGTTTATGGACTAAATGTGCTCAAAATTTATTCCTTTTTTTGCATTTAGGATTCAGTCTTGGTGGAATTAATGGACATTATATGGTGCTGGGAATGGAACTTAATTTGGTTGTTCGCAAAACAAGTATCTTACCTACTGTACTCTCTACCCAGTCTTATAATTGTGTGTTTTTAATCTTTGTAAGTGGAGTTCAAATCATTAAAGATACCTATCAAGTCCATCCCCTGGATAATCTGCTTTTCTCAATGCATTTGATGAATTTTAATCTACTTTGAGTTAACTTTTGTGAGTAGCATGAGGTATAGTTCTAGTTTTATTATCTTGTATATGATTATCCAGTTTTCTCAACAGAGTTGTTGAAGAGACTTTCCATTCTCCAATTTATGCACTTAGCTCCTTTGTCATATGTTAACTGTCATAAATTTGAGAGTTTTTCTCAGGGATTTTAGTTCTGTTCCACTAATGTGAACTACTTAGAGTTTACTTTTATTGTGAAACCACACAATTTTATTACTATAACTTGATAGCATAATTTTAAGTAAGAAAATATAACATTTCACCGCCCATCTTCTTTTTTTCCCTTCCAACTGTTTAGGCAATTTGAGAAGTTATTTTTATTCCACATAAATTTGAAAAGAGTTTAAATCCCTAAAAATATCTTCAGAGTTTTAGGGACAGAGTGGTGGCACAAGGAGTAAAGGCTTCTGCCTTTCCCACGCTAGCCTAAGATGGACCACAATTCAATCCTCTGGCGTCCCATATGGTACCCTAAGTCAGGAGCAATTTCTGAGCACATAGCCAGAAGTAAACCCTGAGCATCACCAGATGTGGTCCCCCAAAAAATCTTCAGAGTTTTGATGAGAATTTTATTGAATTTGAATAATGTTTTAAGTAGGTTAGTCATTTTAGCAATGTTTATTCATTCAATGTATAAACATAGAATATGTTTTCTACTTCTTAATGTCCTCTTATATATTTTCTTAATAGTGGCATGATTTTCAATTTTTTAAAATTGGATTCCAAGGAATTTTATGTTTTGGGACACTCTTAAATGAGGCTATTTTTATTTCTTTATCTTTTAGTTTTTGTATTTAGAAATACATTGTGGGGCTGGCAAGGTGGTGCTAGAGGTAAGGTGTCTGCCTTGCAAGCACTAGCCAAGGAAGGACCGTGGTTTGATCCCCTGGCGTCCCATATGGTCCCCCCAAGCCAGGGGCAATTTCTGAGTGCTTAGCAAGGAGTAACCCCTGAGCATCCAACGGGTGTGGCCTAAAAAACAAAACAAAACAAACAAATAGAAATACATTGTATTTTTAAAATATGTATGTTGATTTGTTAGTCTGCTATTTTGTTGTACGGTTTGTTGTTCCTATGAGGTATTTTAGAAGCATCTTCAGACTTTTCCATATACATTTTCATGTTATTTATAAATGGTGATAATTTGACTTCCTTTTCAGTTTAGATTCACTTGATTTATTTTTCTTGCCTGCATACTGTGGTGAGGACTTTTCAAAACTACATTGAATAATAATGGAAATGATAGACACATTCAATTTCCCACTAGCTCTCAATAGTGATCCATTCTTCTGTTCAAGTATATGGTGAGATTTTTATTTCATAACTTTTGAATAAACAAATTAGTTTCTAGCCTGGAGGGGACTGATACTCAGCATAAAACATATAATTGGGTTTTGCCCAAATTGACCACTGAATGATTGACCCCTATATACCTTCTCAGCAATGTTTTAGGGTTGAATTCATGAAGCAAACTCCAGAAAAAGGTCAGTTTAAAGATTACAAAATACTGGAACAAGATGAAATCTATTACAAAGAAAAAGTGTAGATGACAAATTTTTACATTTCAATGAAACTTAACAATCATCATGAGATTTGAGCTGTTAAGGAACACTTAAGAGTTAATTATCTTCTAGGCATCAATCATAATACAGCTGGTATTATATTTGCAGGCTGCTGACCTGGAGTTCCATCACCAACACCACATATGGTCTCCAAGCCCTTCTAGGAATGACTCAGGAACTGAGAGCCAGGAGCAATTCCTGAGTATCAGCAAAAGTGGCTCCAAATCAAACAAGTTTTTTTCTTTTACAAAAGGTCAATAATTTTAGAGGTAAAATCTTTTGTATACTTACCTTATTTTTCCAGAAATAGAATAAAGAGGTAGAGGTATAGAATTTAAATAATTTCCTGGAGTTAATTTGGAATAAAATCTAAACATTACCTTATTTGATCAAGCCTTATTTATCTATTTCTCTCTTCCATGAGCACCTCATGCTACTCTATCAAAAGGACTATGTTCTAAATATCCTATTATTTAGGGTCATAGGAGCCTCAAGTTGGTTTCTTCTTTCTGAAAAGCAATAAATGTGGTACATATACACAATGGAATATTATGCAGCTGTCAGGAGAGTCATGAAATGTTCCTATACATGGATGTACATGGAATCTATTATGCTGAGTAAAATAAGTCAGAGAGAGAGAGAGAAAGATACAGAGTGGTCTCACTCATCTATGGGTTTTAAGAAAAATGAAAGACATTCTTGCAATAATAATTTTCAGACACAAAAGAGAGGAGGGCTGGAAGTTCCAGCTCACCTCATGCAGCTCACCACAAACAGGGATGAGTTTAGTTAGAGAAATAATTACATTGTGAACTATCCTAACAATGAGAATGTATGAGGGAAATGGAAAGCCTGTCCAGAGTACAGGCAGGGGTTGGGTGGAGAGGAGGGAGATTTGGGACATTGGTGATGGGAATGTTGCACTGGTGATGGATGGTGTTCTTTACATGACTGAAACCCAAACAGAATCATGTATGTAATCAAGGTATTTAAATTATATATATGTATATATATATACACACATATATATAAAGAAAGGTTGAGATATAAAGATAAAAAGATTATAAACTTGTTAGCATCAGATCTCCAGGGCTCCTGGGTTCTGTGAGGTCCTTAACTTTGGGTAAATTGACCAATGAGAAGTAGAATACCTGTTTGGAATATAGTCAGAGGGTGGGGGAGCATAGAGGGGGTCAGTGGTCGTGGGAAGGTTGCATGGGTGAAGGGGGGTGTTTTTTTATGACTGAAATCCAACTACAAAAATGTTTGTAATCATGGTGCTTAAATAAAGATATTTTAAAAAATAGAAATTAAAAAAAGAAATAAGCTGTAAAAAAATATCACCTTGTACACCGACTGTCACCCTCACCTTTTTCTTTTTCTCTAGCCCAATACTTCCCTATCATTCTTCTTGCCTTTTTTTACAAGAAAAATGACAAGGAAAGAAATGAACAGATCCCTACTAATCAATACACTCATCTAACAACTTAAGTACCCACACACTCTTTCTACTTCTTTGTTATCAGTTAAAGGTTTCCGGTTCCTGTCTAAACTCATTCCTAATGTGCATTTCCTATTAAGATACAACATCTACTATCTTCCTCTCCCTCCCTCCCTCCCTCCCTCCCTCCCTCCCTCCCTCCCTCCCTCCCTCCCTCCCTCCCTCCCTCCATCTCTCTCTTCTGTCTTACCTCTATTCCTCCCTACTTCCCTCCCTATCTCCTTCCCTCCCTCCTTCCTTTTCTCTCTCCCTTCCAAGTCAAAGTCATCCACACACAATCATGTTTCTCTCAGTGTTAAAGAAGCAACCAACCACCCCTAGAATATATTTTTCTTGACCAACTACAGTCTGTAGTATCTTTTACAGATCCAGCAAAGTTCCCTAAAGTGTTCAAAGGGATGGTTTATAAATTATCTCTGATTCTTTTCTCACTATTATTTATTTTATTTTATTTTAAATGAAGTCGAGTAGTTTCATTTATAGAATTTACTTAAAAAATGTGAGTGGAAGATAAAAGAGGAGAGTTGTGTCTTGAATAGAGTGCACAGGCTTCTCCAGAATATAAATACTGAGAATACACATCTCAGGTTGAGATGTGGTCAATATACAGGCTGGAGAATGCACCTTCTTTACTTTTTAAACTAACTCCAAACTTGTTGTTTCCTTCTCACTAGTCCACCAAAGTTATTCAGATGGCTTGTTAAATCTACGGTTGACCTGTTGTTTATCCAATTAGTGACACTTGATATAGTATGTAACTGTTCCTCCATCATACTTCTCCATTTGATCTGAACAAGCACAGTATTCATAATTTACCATTTCAACGTTTATTGTTCTTTAGATTACTTTAAGCTTTCTCTCATCTGCTAACTTCTCAAGCTTAATTTGTGGTTCAATTTGTTGTTCCCATTTGCTTCCATTACTATAATATTTCAAACACTTATCCTGAACTTTAGCTTTCAATCCAATGGTCTATTTGTTTCCTGTTTTAATGCTTAGTAAATATACATCAACGGGAACAAAAATGAACTCCTCTAATCACTTCCATCACATTATCAACAAGGATCTTCTACCCTCAACCTCTCAACTAAAATCACTCTATTCATCTCCTCTTCAGCTTGTAGTTCTTAGCCTTTCTATCTTGTGCATTCCATAGCCAACAAAAAGGAAATTCAATTTTCATTACCTGTAGTATCCAGAGTCCTGTCATGTTCTGATATGTCTGTTCCAATTCACCATAATCTGCTGAGTAGATTAATGTAACATTTTCCAAATTGTTCTCCTTGCTTCACATAAGGCTATACTTCTCCATTAAGACTTTTTCAATTCAACAACTAGAGAGGTCCTTAAATATGGAAATCACATCATGTTGTGTCAATGTTCAAAATTTGCTATACTTTGGCTCAAATAACATCAACATTTTTACTAGGGGTTTCTTTATAAACACGAGTCCTCTTATCAATGGCACTCACATGCACTGATTGTAATTCCAGGAGCTCTACTGCTAGGAGCCATAAGCAGCACAACCAGGCTTGTGCAAGTACTGCAACTTAAATTTATGACCTCTAGCCAGCAATTGAAAAATATGACAGCCCTGTAATCAGGAGTGAAATTTCTGGCAAGCATTATAGTATCTTAGTGAATGTTCCAACTAGAACATCTGCAAGCACCATAATTTAATGTGTGTGATCCTCGGTGACTATGTGTGCAAGTAATGTGTTAAATTCTGCAACCACTGGGATGCACCTTGGTTGACTGTGCTAGCACTACATTACAGTGTGTGTGAGTCCTGGTCAACATAACAGAGGAGTAGAAAAGAGAAGTGAAGGGAGAAAAATTCTTACTTTATAACTTGTTCTTATAATTCATTCTTACTTATAGCTTTAATTATAAGCCCTTAGTTAATTTCATTTTCTTCTTTACTCTGCTCCACTCATACTAGCATCCTGATACTTAAAATATGCCTATCTCCCTTACCAAACTGATTTATACATACAATCATGTTTCTCTCAGGACTGTTCCTCAGTTCTTGCACTCCTGGGTGCATTGCAGTACTGTTCATAACAGTAAATATCTGGAAATAATCTGGGTGTCCTAGGTACTGGGGGAGTGAATAAAGAAACGATGGTTTATCTACACAATGGAATATATCTCAGCTATAAGAGACAAAATTATGCAATACATTGCTACTTGGATGGATCTGGAGAGCGCATGCTAAGTGAAATTATCCGTGAGAGAGATCAATACAGAATGTTTTCTCTCATGTGTGGGATATAGAGAAACAATAGTAAAGGTGTAACAAATGACTAAAGTTGATAGAACCTGAGAATGTGTCGACAGAACTACAAGTTATATATATATGTTTATAATGGTGTGGGCGGTGGTATGAATCTATTGGGGAACAGGCACTAAAACAATTGTGAAGGGAAGTAGACACTGGTGAAAGGTTTTACGAAGGAGTGTTGTATGTGTGAAATGCTATCATTATTATAAATCTTGGAGTACCCAAATTTAAAAAATACAACCAGATAACTGCTTGACTATTCCTTTCTAATTTATTCAAAATGCTTCAAGATTTATCTTTATAATTCTGATTAATCTGACCTTGAACCAATAACCATCCCCTGCCATTTTTGTTATCTCAATACAAGTTCCTTCTGGCAAACTGTGCATTACTCTAAATTTACATTTAATTTTTGTGGTAATGTGGTGATAATGGTGTTAACACATATAGAAGAGTATGGCTATTTTTAACAGTAGTTTTTTAAAACTCTTGTCTGAAATATAACCTATCTATTTTGGTTATTATTTATTGTCCAATTCCACCCTTAGCAAGTAGGTGCTGCAAAATAGTTTTTGTTTGATTTATTGTTGAATGCCAATGAATAAAACAGAGGGGTGCAGAAAATGACTCTTGAATGAACATCTGAATGAATAGATGTTCCTCTATAACTTCATTTTATTTTCACTCTCAATGTCTGGAACATTCTCTGACCACTGTCACACGGAAGCTTATTCAGACCTCAAAAACCTCAAATAATCGTTTTAGCAATCTGAAAGAGCTGCATTGCTTACTTTAACTCATCCAACTTTATACTTCTTAACACTAGCTAATATTTTCTTATCTATTTGTTTTTAATATATTTCCTGTCAACATCTCAGTAATTTCATTCATATCTAATCCCTAGGATTCAGAACGTTGCCTAACATACACCCGTATACAATTATTACATGAAGAATTAAGTTATTATTTCATCTAAAAGACAAAAATGAATATCAATGGTGGATTTAATACAGAATTCTTTCCTACTGCACTCATAATAAAGATTCTGCCAATTTAGCCAGCAGAAAAACCTAAATAAAGAGAATGAAATATGATATTAATGTTTTAGAAGACTGTAGCCATACCTGACATAGTCAAGACCTAGCTTTCAGACATCCAGCTTGAAGCCATCGAAGTATAACAATTTCTCAAACTGATTAACTTTCCCATTCATAATAAGCACATCTTCCTTGATTGAGTTTCCTGATTGTTTGTAAATGTACTTACCTTTCATTCTTTTCATCTGAACAAGCATCTATAGAATTCTTTGTTGCTTAGTCCATGTTACAATTGCATAGGTATTTAGACAGTCAAAGTATAGGCATTGTTCTATGTAGAGTTAAAACCACTTGAAACAGCCTGGTGACAACATTCTATGCTTGTCCAAAATTTTCTTTACGTTATGTAATAAACATAATAGAACTATGTATGCAACATTGATGAATATAGAAAGCTTTATAGTGATCATTCATAATTGAGTGGTTACAAATGCAGAGAAAAATAGCTCAAATGATTAATTGAGGTATCAAATGCTTATAATGCAAATTCTTATTTCATATGTGGATTTTGAATTTTTACCAGAATCCTTCTTTTCCTTTTTTATTTTTTGGTATTAATATAAAGTACTGAGAGTCCTGATCCACTGAAAATCTGGTGATCAGTCTAAGGACAGCTGAGGGATTTTGCCAACTCTCAGGGATTTTGCTGAACTATCCAAAGGAGAATGTAAGGTGTGTTAAGGATGGAACATCTCAATGTTTCCAAATTAGAAGGTTAGCTAGTGGGGCACTTGAAGATGCTCATATAAACAGGCCCCTTTGACTTTGCTCCCCAACTTGTTTCATTTTATCTTGCCTTTTTTTTTAGTTCTGATGCTACCCTTCACTGTCACATCACATCTCTGTCTTCCCTTAACCTCATTACCTTCTCTAAGCACCACCAATTGCTAAGATTTTAGTAAAAGGACATTGCACTGGTAGATACTGGAGAACTTTCTGTGAGAAAGTTTTATGGGTAAAATTAGTGTTCAATAACATATAGGAATAAAAAGAGAGGGAAGCCTTCTAAAGCTTCTAAATAGGTGAGGAAGAATAACAAGGAAGGGTATCTCCAGTGTAACAGCTATCTCTGCCCAATGCATTAGCTGTTAGGTTTCATTGCTTTGAAAGAATAGAAAGGATGGGCATAGATATTATGTAAACAGCTAGGCTTAGAAGGTATGTACACATACCTACATTTTTTACTCAATAGCATTATACTTCTACAATAAAAAGGCCTGTAAACTTGTCCCCTCATTTGAATGTTACTACCTACTGATTTTCACAGAAGAAACCATTGAAAGGAGCCTAATGGCACATTCTGGAAGATTATCTAAACAGGTATGCAGACAGTTTGCTGGCCTAGTATATTGTCTACTGATAAACACACAGATCCAAAGAATCATTATCCCCCTATTCTTAGTTCAAGAAGCCTTTACTTCTTTCTCATGTGCTGATAGTGACAAGTGATACAAGCAGTGCATACTCCAGGGGTGTTCAAATGTCTAAACTGTCCAGTGAAATTTCAGTGGTATTTTTTCTAGTAAAAAGGAAAGAAGAATCTCTCTTATTCACTGAATGTTAGATGCATCTGATGAGGGAGTGGTAGACTGGGGATCCAGGAGGAGAATTTGCCTGAGTAATACTCTTTATAGCAAAACAGAGTAAGACAGGCAGAGAGGTTGGTGGAGAAGTGAGGAAAAGGGATGAGGGAGAAGAAAGGACAGAATAAGCTGCAAATTATAAGTCATAAATTCATAATCCTTAACAGATGCCAATTATATGGACTCTTTTACATACCTGTTTAATTCTCAAAACCCCAGAAATCTGAAAATATTATGTTGATAATATATCTCACTTTGCAGGTGGGGAAACTGTATACTTGAAAGATCTATGATGTCATTGATAGATTCGATTCAAATTCAAGAAATTCAACTCTATATATCATGCCCTAAACCACTCATACCATTAGTCTCAATGAATAAAGAATTGACTTAGAAGGGAACATTAATAGATTCCCTTACCACAAAGAGAGGTGAGTACATTTAGAGAAATAACTACACTGACAACTATCATGACAATGATAGTGAGTGAGAAAAATAGAATGCCTGTCTCGAATACAGACAAGGGGTGGAGGAGGAAGGAGTTGGGGAGCACTGGTGGTGGAAATGCTGCTATGGTGAAAGGGGTGTCCTTTTTTATAACTAAAATCAAACCACAAACATGTTTGTAAGCATGGTGTTTAAATAAAGATATATAAAAATATTGATGACTTCCAGAATAACTAATTCAAGTCCAACATAAACAGAGTTAGGAATTTCTTGTGTATATGTGTGTGGGGTGGGGTGGTTGTGTGTTTATGGGTAGATTTACTTCAATTAAATATAAACTTCTAAAGGGCAAGAATGACATTTCTTTTTTAAATTCCAAGTATCATACAAAGTTTGGAAAATATTTATACAATCAAGAAATGCACTAGATTGAAATGGAAGGCAGGATTTTTTGTAAAGAGGTCTGCAGTTATTCCTAAAATAGAAGATAAAGCCTAGAACCAAAAACTCACATAAATGTACCATAGTTTCTTTATCCACTCATCTTGTTGTTGCTTCCAAAGGCACTTGTGTTGTTTCCAAATTCTGGCTATTGTGAGTAGTGTTGCTCTGACCATAGGAGTGCCGAGCACATTTTTGCATTGTGTTTTTTGGCCCCTAGGTTATATTCCTACGAATGGTATTTCTGGGTCAAATGAAAGCTCAATTTCTAGCTTTTGGAGAAATATCCATATTGCCTTTTCAAAAAGGATAAGCCAATAAGATTCCCAATAGCAGTGAATAAGAGTCCCTTTTTCTCTACTTTTGTGCCAGTACTGATTGTTCTTGTTCCTTTTGATATATGGCAGTCTCATTGGTACATCGATCTATATGGTGGAAACTATGCAGATGTTAAAAAAATGAAGTCATAATTTTTTTACATGTATGTATATGGAGAGTATTATGCTGAGTGAAATGATTTAGAGGAAAAATAATAAACATAGAATGATCACATTCACTTGTGGGATATAAAAAAAGCATTGAATAATATTCATATCATGAGACAGTGGAGACAAGGGCCAAAAAAATAAAAACAAGATTGTCACAAATAGCAGGGGAGTGCAGTTGGAATAGAGAAGGGGGCTCTTTGACAATGCTAGTTGGAAATGATCACTCGGGACAAGAATTGGGTGCTGAAAGGAGATAAAGTGATATGCATGATACCCCTTCAGTAAGCATATGCCAAACCACTGTGTCTAAAAAAAAGAAAATGAGAGAGAAGTATGTCTGGTAGTTGGGGGTAAGTAGGAGAAAAACTGGGGACATTGGTGGCAGAAAATGAGAATTAATGACGGATGTTGTGTATTGTGTGACAGAAATTCAATCATTAACAAATTTCTGTGTACCTCATGCTGATTAATTTATTATTTTATTTATAATAAATAAGTAAATAAATGCTAGCTGGGCATATATTGTACAAAAAAGCTCACTTTTAAACATGTGAGTATTGTTGAGTTATTGGAAGCATTGTATATAGGACTTCATAATGAATCATGATTCAATCAAAAACTTTGTACTGTGGGCCCCCAAAAGAAACTTTGTCCATATTTCCCCCCCTCTTTTTTTCTCCATTTCTCTCACCTCTCTCTTTTCTCTCCTCTCCCCATCAAGTGGAAGTGGGGTTAAGAGAAGCCATTTGCAATGTAAATCATAAAGGAAATACAATTTCTGTCCTCTTTCTTGGCTTCTTTTGTAGTTTCCACCAGTACCCTCTTTATTCTCATCAAGTTCTAGTCACTTTACTGCCTCTGCCCAGTAGGTTCTGTGCACAGTTTTCTCTTCTTTTGCCTGCAGCTCTCCCCCTGACCCCACCTTCTTCCAAATGTCTGTTCTGATCAGATGGACAAGTCAGGCTTTGCCCAATTAGACCACTTTAAGTAGCTTACCCTGTACTTTATTAAAAGCAAAATCCACATTGGGTTGACAAGATTAGAGGAAAATATAAAAATAAATTACTGTATTAAAATTAATTAAATGAAAAGCTGTACCTAATACCAGGAAATGATAGACTTCACAGGAGCAGTGAAGCCCTTAGTTCAACCAATGATTTTTAAAAAATCCTAAAAACTCCCTATCCAGAGTGGAATTAAACATTCTACAGTGAATGCAAAAGTGAAAGGATGTTAATTTTGACTCTTTTCACAATGTAAATTAAAAAGTTAAATTTTCTTTATGTTTCTTGGGAAAATTCTTTTGATTATGGCACCATTCTCTAACGTTAGCTTTATAAATAACATCACCCCACACTTGGAGTATGACTTTGTCCTGAGGATATATCTAAGGCTTTTTGAAAACATTCACACAAATTAAAACATATATAGGAGTATAATTCAGTTATCAGTTTAAAATTTATTGAGCACTTATTAGGAGCCAAGTTCTACACTGAGTTTAGAATAGAATCTGACATAAAATATATGCTTCGCATTTTAATAACTACCCTGTAATCAATTATTTTTAAAGCTTAGTTTTTTTTTTTTTTATAAATTCAAGTGCCTTCACTTACACATAAATAACCAAAATAATTAGAGTAGGAAAAAATGGGCATAGAGAACTTGGGGGAAAATAAAGTCTCAAAGGGAATCTAATGAAATAATCTATACATTTTGGTTCCTTATCGGTAGTTTGAATTTCTGATACTACATTCTCTTTAGAGATAAAACGTGTTTTCTCATTTTTCTTTTGTGTGCATGTATTAACAGAGACAGAAGGATATAGAGTCAAAAGACAGAGCAAAAAGAGCCAAATAAGGGGATACATTTTTGACTTTTATCATCTTCTAAATTAGGTTCCCTAAAACTCCCCTATCTGTAAGCAAATGGGAAACTGACTGGAGCTCAGAACTAGTGTTACTTGGGTGGATCCTAGCTGCATCACTTACAAATCCCATGATAGAGATTTAAGAACTAAGCCCCTCGAAGTTTTTATTTCTGAAATAATCAGATCAGCAGCCTTCTAGAGTGACTGTGGAGATAAAATGGGTTTATGTACAGAGAGCTTATAGCACTGTGCTTCACACATAGACAGGGCTTGCTGTATTTTAGGTCCCTGGGTGAGCTGATACTAGCATCTGGGCCTTACTAGGATTTCATTCAATTACTTTATTCCCCTCCCCAGGAGAGATTGGATTACTCTAACCCTGTCCTTTACCTTGCTTTTCTGCACAGAACCTATCACCACGAACATCCATTCATTTATAGGTTTACTCTCTTTACAACTACCTCCCTGAGGTAGTTACTAGGGCTCTTAAAATGACAAAACCTCATCAAAGTTTTCACCCCCTGCCACTAGAATCGAAGGTCGAAGAAAGAAGAGACAGATTAATTCTGTTCCCTGAAGCATGCACAGATTTTACATCACAGCGCACAGTAGGCACTCAATAAGTATGATTGAAGTGAATGAATATACTTCTTGTCCTCTAGGGCCTATTTCCTTGCACAAATCAGGCCTGTAGTCCATATCTTCTTCCATTCGAATCCATAATGGAAAAGCTGCAATGTTCTGCATTTGAGGAGAACCTGATGATCAGATTCTCTTTAAATTTCTAATAAACCTTGTTTTATTTCTCCAGAGAGACTGATAACCTTTTAATTCACTTGGTACATTTATCTAAAATCTAGACTAGGAAGTTATTGTAAATGAGCCAGGTGTGTGTATATGTGTGCAAGGATGTGTACATATGCACATGTGTGATGTACATGTATTATTTCTGTGTATATATGCCAGTTTTAGCAAATAGTAAAAACTATGAAATTTCTGAGGCCAGAGAGATAGCATGGAGGTAAAGCGTTTGCCTTGTGTGCAGAAGGTCGGTGGTTCGAATCCCAGCATGGTCTTCTGAGCCTGCCAGAGACGATTTCTGAGCATAGAGCCAAGAGTAACCCCTGAGCGCCACCCATGTGACCCAAAAAAAAAAAAAAAAAAAACAAACAAAACCAAACAAAACAAAAAACTATGACATTTCTAATGGAAGTGCTTATTTCCAGATACATTCTAAAAATAGAAAGATGTGTGGCTATTTTGGCCTCATACTCTCTGGCATCAACTGGCTGTTCTTTCTTGTAGACAGGTTATGTATTTCTTGTGTGCTACAGACTGTGTCCCTCCATTGTATTTCTGTCATTGTGTGCAAATGTCAATTGTGATTTATTACTGCAACTTTGCTATAGCTCCTAAGATAGAGAAATCAAAAGAGGAAAATGAAGACTTGATGCTTAAGAAACATACAAAATGTTTAAATAATAAGGAAATAGATTATTTTTCTATATCTACTAAAGAATTACCTTGAAGATTTGACTCTATGTGTTCCTGGCCTCTCAGGATACTTGAGCTTGTCACCCCAGAGAGAATGCACTGTATATTGTGCCAGTTGAGCATCATGGGATTAAGCCAAATTGAGAATATTTTTTCCTTGCTGATTTGAACAAGACATGTTAGGGTGTGAACTTATTTTCTGTCATTGAACTTTCATGCAAGCAGTACTTTGAATAATACTTCTGCAGGACGTTAATTCACAACAAAATTGTCAGATATTACTGTTTCTTCAGGATTAGAAAAGAATCTGATTTTAATGCACTAGAACATTTCATTTCTTAATACCCACACATAGTAGTATATGTTTCATTAAGTCTCTGGTAGCAATAGGCATTAGAGGAAAAATGAAAGGTTAAATGAAAGAAGTGAACACATGATAACATAAATTCTATAGCCTTCTTTACTGTGAATAGTCTGCTTGTTTTTTATTTTTGAAGCACAAATACAATGAACCTCTATAGAACTGAGGACATGGTAAAATAAATGGAGGTTGATGTTGCTATGTTATTGTCCAAACTTTTTTTATTTGGTGAGAGACCCTTATTTTTTTATTACCAAAAATCAACTGGGCAAGTAGTATAGTTTTGATCATTTACTCTTCATAGAGTATATTATTTACATTTTGTAGATAAAATTTAATTGAATCTATGAAGATAGTACCACTAGAACAATTCTTATGTAAAACTAGCTAAGAAGGCCAAAAGATAAAATCACCTAATATTTTATTAAGATCTTATTATGATCAAATATTGTGCATGATGTATGCTGTCTGTTTTAATGTTTACAATTCTTTTTTTTTTTTTTTTTTGATGTCTACATTTTTCTTTTATTTTCTCTATAAATGACAATCTATTTTCTTTTTTTTTTTTTTCTGATACAATAAATAAACTTTATTCTTTTTTTTTTTTTTAATTTTTTTTTATTTAAACACCTTGATTACATACATGATTGTGTTTGGGTTTCAGTCATAAAAGGAACACCACCCATCACCAGTGCAACATTCCCATCACCCAAGTCCCAAATCACCCTCCTCCCCACCCAACCCCCGCCTGTACCCTAAACAGGCTCTACATTTCCCTCATACATTCTCAATATTAGGACAGTTCAAAATGTAGTTATTTCTCTAACTAAACTCATCACTCTTTGTGGTGAGCTTCCTGAGGTGAGCTGGAACTTCCAGCTCTTTTCTCTTTTGTGTCTGAAAATTATTATTACAAGGGTGTCTTTCATTTTTCTTAAAACCCATAGATGAGTGAGACCATTCTGTGTTTTTCTCTCTCTCTCTGACTTATTTCACTCAGCATAATAGATTCCATGTACATCCATGTATAGGAAAATTTCATGACTTCATCTCTCCTGACAGCTGCATAATATTCCATTGTGTATATGTACCACAGTTTCTTTAGCCATTCATCTGTTGAAGGGCATCTTGGTTGTTTCCAGAGTCTTGCTATGGTAAATAGAGCTGCAATGAATATAGGTGTAAGGAAGGGGTTTTTGTATTGTATTTTTGTGTTCTTAGGGTATATTCCTAGGAGTGGTATAGCTGGATCGTATGGGAGCTCGATTTCCAGTTTTTGGAGGAATCTCCATATCGCTTTCCATAAAGGTTGAACTAGACAGCATTCCCACCAGCAGTGGATAAGAGTTCCTTTCTCTCCACATCCCCGCCAACACTGTTTATTCTCATTCTTTGTGATGTGTGCCATTCTCTGGGGTGTGAGGTGGTATCTCATCGTTGTTTTGATTTGCATCTCCCTGATGATTAGTGATGTGGAACATTTTTTCATGTGTCTTTTGGCCATGCGTATTTCTTCTTTGTCAAAGTGTCTGTTCATTTCTTCTCCCCATTTTTTGATGGGGTTAGATGTTTTTTTCTTGTAAAGTTCTGTCAGTGCCTTGTATATTTTGGAGATTAGCCCCTTATCTGATGTGTATTGGGTGAATAGTTTCTCCCACTCAGTGGGTGGCTCTTGTATCCTGGGCACTATTTCCTTTGAGGTGCAGAAGCTTCTCAGCTTAATATATTCCCATCTGTTAATCTCTGCTTTCACTTGCTTGGAGAGTGCAGTTTCCTCCTTGAAGATGCCTGTAATGTCCTGTAGTGTTTTGCCTATGTGCTGTTCTATATATCTTATGGTTTTGGGGCTGATATCGAGGTCTTTAATCCATTTGGATTTTACCTTTGTACATGATGTTAGCTGGGGGTCTAAGTTTAATTTTTTGCAAGTGGCTATCCAATTGTGCCAACACCACTTGTTGAAGAGGCTTTCCCTGCTCCATTTAGGATTTCCTGCTCCTTTATCAAAAATTAGATGGTTGTACGTCTGGGGAACATTTTCTGAGTATTCAAGCCTATTCCACTGATCTGAGGACCTATCCTTATTCCAATACCATGCTGTTTTGATAACTGTTGCTTTGTAGTACAGTTTAAAGTTGGGAAAAGTAATTCCTCCCATATTCTTTTTCCCAATGATTGCTTTAGCTATTCGAGGGTGTTTATTGTTCCAAATGAATTTCAAAAGTGTCTGATCCACTTCTTTGAAGAATGTCATGGGTATCTTTAGAGGGATGGCATTAAATCTGTATAATGCCTTGGGGAGTATTGACATTTTGATGATGTTAATCCTGCCAATCCATGAGCAGGGTATGTGTTTCCATTTCCGTGTGTCCTCTCTTATTTCTTGGAGCAGAGTTTTATAGTTTTCTTTGTATAGGTCCTTCACATATTTAGTCAAGTTGATTCCAAGATATTTGAGTTTGTGTGGTACTATTGTGAATGGGGTTGTTTTCTTAATGTCCATTTCTTCTTTATTACTGTTGGTGTATAGAAAGGCCATTGATTTTTGTGTGTTAATTTTGTAGCCTGCCACCTTGCTATATGAGTCTATTGTTTCTAGAAGCTTTTTGATAGAGTCTTTAGGGTTTTCTAAGTAGAGTATCATGTCATCTGCAAACAGTGAGAGCTTGACTTCTTCCTTTCCTATCTGGATTCCCTTGATATCCTTTTCTTGCCTAATCGCTATAGCAAGTACTTCCAGTGCTATGTTGAATAGGAGTGGTGAGAGAGGACAGCCTTGTCTTGTGCCAGAATTTAGAGGGAAGGCTTTCAGTTTTTCTCCATTGAGGATAATATTTGCCACTGGCTTGTGGTAGATGGCCTTCACTATATTGAGAAAGGTTCCCTCCATTCCCATCTTGCTGAGAGTTTTGATCAAGAATGGGTGTTGGACCTTATCAAATGCTTTCTCTGCATCTATTGATATGATCATGTGGTTTTTATTTTTCTTGTTATTGATGTTGTGTATTATGTTGATAGATTTACGGATGTTAAACCAGCCTTGCATTCCTGGGATGAAACCTACTTGATCGTAGTGGATGATCTTCTTAATGAGGCATTGAATCCTATTTGCCAGGATTTTGTTGAGGATCTTTGCATCTGCATTCATCAGTGATATTGGTCTGTAATTTTCTTTTTTGGTAGCGTCTCTGTCTGGTTTAGGTATCAAGGTGATGTTGGCTTCATAAAAGCTATTTGGAAGTGTTTCTGTTTGTTCAATTTCATGAAAGAGTCTTGCCAAGATTGGCAGTAGTTCCTCTTGGAAAGTTTGATAGAATTCATTAGTGAATCCATCTGGACCTGGGCTTTTGTTTTTCGGCAGACATTTGATTACTGTTTTAATTTCATCAATGGTGATGGGGGTGTTTAGATATGCTACATCCTCTTCCTTCAACCGTGGAAGATTATAAGAGTCCAAGAATTTATCCATTTCTTCCAGGTTCTCATTTTTAGTGGCGTAGAGTTTTTCAAAGTAGTTTCTGATTACCCTTTGAATCTCTGTCATATCAGTAGTGATCTCTCCTTTTTCATTCCTGATACGAGTTATCAAGTTTCTCTCTCTCTCTTTCTTTGTTAGGTTTGCCAGTGGTCTATCAATCTTGTTTATTTTTTCAAAGAACCAACTTCTGCTTTCGTTGATCTTTCGGATTGTTTTTTGAGTTTCCACTTCGTTGATTTCTGCTCTCAGCTTTGTTATTTCCTTCTGTCTTCCTGTTCTTGGGTCCTTTTGTTGAGCATTTTCTAGTTCTATTAGCTGTGTCATTAAGCTACTCAGGTAAGCTCCTTCTTCCTTCCTGATGTGTGCTTGCAAAGCTATAAATTTTCCTCTCAGTACTGCTTTTGCTGTGTCCCATAAGTTCTGAGAGTTTGTGTCTTTATTGTCATTTGTTTCCAGGAACCTTTTTATTTCCTCCTTGATTTCATCTCGGACCCACTGGTTATTGAGCATGAGGCTGTTTAACTTCCAGGTGTTAAAGTGTTTCTTCTGAGTCCCTTTGGAGTTCACAAATAATTTCAGAGCCTTGTGGTCAGCGAAGGTAGTCTGCAAAATTTCTATCCTCTTGATCTTATGGAGGTATGTTTTATGTGCCAGCATGTAGTCTATCCTGGAGAATGTCCCATGTACATTGGAGAAGAATGTGTATCCAGGTTTCTGGGGATGGAGTGTCCTATATATATCCACTAGGCCTCTTTCTTCCATTTCTCTCCTCAGGTCTAGTATATTCTTGTTGGGTTTCAGTCTGGTTGACCTGTCCAGTGTTGACAAAGCCGTGTTTAGGTCCCCCACAATTATTGTGTTGTTGTTGATATTATTTTTCAGATTTGTCAGCAGTTGTATTAAATATTTTGCTGGCCCCTCATTCGGTGCATATATGTTTAGGAGAGTGAATTCTTCCTGCTCTACGTACCCCTTGATTAATATAAAATGTCCGTCTTTGTCCCTTACAACCTTCCTGAGTATAAAGTTTGCATTATCTGATATTAGTATGGCCACTCCAGCTTTTTTATGGGTGTTGTTTGCTTGGATAACTTTTCTCCAGCCTTTTATTTTGAGTCTATGTTTGTTCTGACTATTCAGGTGCGTTTCTTGTAGGCAGCAGAAGGTTGGATTGAGTTTTTTGATCCATTTAGCCACTCTGTGTCTCTTAACTGGTGCATTTAGTCCATTGACGTTGAGAGAAAGAATTGTCCTGGGATTTAACGCCATCTTTATTTCAAAATTTGGTGTGTCTTTTGGGTAGTCTTGTCTTAGATTAGGTCTTTCAGTTTTTCTCTTAAGACTGGTTTTGTGTGTGTGAAGTTTCTGAGCTGTTTTTTGTCTGTGAAACCATGTATTCTTCCATCAAACCGGAAAGTGAGTTTTGCTGGGTATAGTATTCTGGGTGAAGCATTCATTTCATTCAGTCTTGTCACAATATCCCACCACTGCTTTCTGGCATTGAGCGTTTCTGGTGACAGGTCTGCTGTAAATCTCAGGGAAGCTTGCTTGAACATGATTTCCCCTTTTGATCTTGCTGTTTTCAGAATTCTGTCTCTATCTGTGGGATTTGTCATTGTGACTAGGATGTGTCTTGGGGTGGTTTTTCTGGGGTCTCTTTTGGTTGGTACTCTTCGGGCATGCAGGATTTGATCACATATATTCTTTAGCTCTGGAAGTTTCTCTTTAATGATGTTCTTGACCATTGATTCTTCCTGGAAATTTTCTTCCTGGGTCTCTGGGACTCCAATGATTCTTAAGTTGTTTCTGTTGATCTTATCATAGACTTCTATTTTCGTCTGTTCCCATTCTTTGACTAATTTTTCCATTGTCTGCTCATTTGCTTTAAGTTTTTTGTCCAATCTCTCCTGCTGTATGGAATTGTTATGTATCTCATCTTCCACAGCACCAAGTCTATTCTCAGCTTCTGATACCCTGTCCCAGAGCTTATCCATTTTGTCATTCACTTCGTTTACTGAGTTTTTCAGGCCTGTTAGTTGACATGTTATTTCAGTTTGGAGTTTTGTGATTTCTGCCTTCATATTTTCTTGGTTCTTATTAGTGTTCTGTTCAACTCGATCCATGGTTTCTTGGAGTCTGTTGAGCACCTTCCATATTGCTAGTCTAAAGTCCTTATCTGAGAGGTTGATTAGTTGTTCAGTCATTATCTGGTCCTCAGAATTGTCATCTTCATTCTCTATGTCTGATGCTGGCCTGCGCTGTTTCCCCATTGTCACATTTGTATTGTGGGTTTTTCTACGTGTTGTAGTGGTATTCATTGTCTATATGATGTAGGCAGCACACTCCTCTGGCTCCTCCCTTTCTGGATGGGCTGACTTGCCTCTAAGGAAGGGGAGTCCTCCGTGGATGAAGCCTCACACTGGGTCAAATCTTAGGCCCGAGCATGTAACAGAGAAGACAGTCCAGAGAGAAATGTTTGCTTCTGTGATATAGCGCTGTTCTTAGTGTGATTTTTCCTTCTTGTTGCAATGGAGTTCTTTCCTTAGAAAGAGTGCACGGCCGCATAGCGAAGCGGAGCATCCGTGCTCCGCTGGAGCCTCTTTTTGCCCCACTCGCAAGAGTTTCACGCAAGAGGACAGTAGACAGACATAGACAGGTCACACTCACAGTCTTTCACAGCTGAGCCCCACTGGGCCGGTGTACTTTCGCGGATTTTCCCCGCCTGGTGTCACACACAGGGAGCCAGCTTTTGCAAAGGATAGCCGGTTTTTATGCTCTGAAGTCCCTCCCTGAAAATGGCGTCTGGGCGAGCGAGGTTTCTGGAGGCTCTTTTTGCCCCACTCGCAAGAGTTTCACGCAAGAGGACAGTAGACAGACATAGACAGGTCACACTCACAGTCTTTCACAGCTGAGCCCCACTGGGCCGGTGTACTTTCGCGGATTTTCCCCGCCTGGTGTCACACACAGGGAGCCAGCTTTTGCAAAGGATAGCCGGTTTTTATGCTCTGAAGTCCCTCCCTGAAAATGGCGTCTGGGCGAGCGAGGTTTCTGGAGGCTCTTTTTGCCCCACTCGCAAGAGTTTCACGCAAGAGGACAGTAGACAGACATAGACAGGTCACACTCACAGTCTTTCACAGCTGAGCCCCACTGGGCCGGTGTACTTTCGCGGATTTTCCCCGCCTGGTGTCACACACAGGGAGCCAGCTTTTGCAAAGGATAGCCGGTTTTTATGCTCTGAAGTCCCTTAATGTTTACAATTCTAAAAGCAAGTAACACCCTCAATTTTTGTTTTTTGGGAGATCACATCCAGCAGTGCTCAGAGATTACTCCTGGCTCTGTGCTCAGAAATTATTCTTGGCAGTCTTGGGATTATATAGGATGCTGAGGATTCAACCTGTGTCAGCTGCATGCAAGGCAAATACACTACCTTTTGTGCTATCACTTTGACCCCATATCCCTATTTTATAGATGTGGAAATCATGGCTTTACAACATTGAATAATTTATTTCAGACTCACAAAGGAGTAAAATTAAGTCTCTAGAAACTGTTGTGTATTTTATCTCCTTATTTATATAAAGACATACCAAACCCAACTACAATCATATTTGTAATCAAGGTGTTTAAATAAAGATATTAATAAAAAAGAAATACCTAGCATTATTGATAGTATAGTTCTCTTTTTTAACTGATTAGAAATCTAGCTTGAGACAAAGCTCAAACCAAGTACTTTATCAAAGAATCAGTTATTTGTGGGAACAACTCTGCACATCTGGGGAGATACATACATCTACATGCTAACTTCTATTGTGGATGTTCCAAAGATATGCCTTAAACATCTGTTATTTATAAAGTTCTATGATGAATACTGATATTTAACCAGATTTTAAAAGCATAAAAGAAAATAGAAGGAAAGTCATCTAATGCAACAGAGCTGTACCATCAAGAACAGAAAAGATTTCAATTTTTCACAATTTCATTAAAAGAATTCCTTGTTGTTCAATGTTTTTATGTATTTTTGTTTCATTCTTCACCTATATAACTTCACCTAGTAGATTTTTCCTATAAGACAAAACAACAGCAATGATGACAATGACAACAACAACAACAACATCAACAACTCAATATTTGTTTTAATGAATTTTTCATGAACTATCATAGAATCCATTGTGCTCACCTGTTTCCAACACACAGCTGCAATCACTAGTGGTATGTGGTTCTCTGATCTTGTGGATATTCCCCATAGCCCAACGAGGGTGTTTCCACTGCAAGACATACCCACTGATGTAATAAAGAGGTTGACAGTTTCCCTAAGAATGTAGAGTAAGGCACACTTGGAGAGAAAATTGGAAGTGAACGCCAGAGCTTTACAAAGAGCTTCCAAAGTAGGTCCTTGTAAAAGTGAATAATGAGCTGCATAGACTGTTCCTTCATGCTGAGCTCAACACACATCTTTAAACATAAGATTGTTGAGGAAGCAAATACTTGGAAACCCTTTCGTCTTAATTAAAGTTATGTGAGCTACAAAATACTTTTCCTTTATATTAAGCTCTTATTCCTGCAGAGAAATTTCTATTTGTTTTTATCTAATTTGAGCTTCAAGGTTAATCTCGATTTAAGACTTTCACTCACTGGGAGAGATGGTCCATCCTGTTCGCCCCTGAGCCCATGTATATGCATGCATCCACCAGGACCCTGCTGAGCTCCAAAGCCTCTTTCTGGCAATGCATTCTTTATACTGTTCCTTTCTACAGAATGAATGAGCTGTGTATCTGGGAAGGATATATGGAATGAGAGGATTTAGAAAAAGGTCAGAAAGCTTTCTATTTTAGGGACTCTCATGCCACAATTTTTAAATGTGAAGTTTCTGATAAAACTTGCTTTGGGATATAGAACCTAAACCTTACTTGTTAAGAAAAATAATGGAACATGGGAGTTATTATACACAGAAAAAGGAATTCATTTTATTCCAGAAAAACATTTTCCATATTTTAAGACAACTGATAGAGTAGACTACTCAGTATAAAATACTCCCTAATACTTAAAAATTAAATATATACTTAGATGAATTCAAGTGGTGATGAAAATAGTAAATATTTAGAAATTGGAAAGCTGTATTTTAAAATTAAAGTACAAAATAAAATATATATGTTGTAAAAGATCTTATTTAGGGTTAAGCTGGAATTTCTTAGAATATTTTGTGTCTGCATTCCATATTTGAGTGTAAGATATCTTACATAACATCACATGCCATTAGTGCCTGAGAAATAATACATACTAAAATGTTAGTAAAATGAATAATGGTAGATTCTGATATATATGACATGTATTCAACAACACCCTGAAACTATGCACATGATAGGCATTAACCTAATATGTTCTTCTTTCGATTTGCAGCTGGATGCAACCTCCAAACTCTTAAACTTGATTATCAGAAATAAGTGAACAATGCTGGCTGAAAACTTATCACATTGGGTTCGAAGTTCAACTTTTCTAATATATTGCAAAACTTATCTGGTTATTTATGGTATACAATCTATTTACTTTTCAACTAAAAATGATCTCGCTCTCTTCCATCCTTCAAACTTTATTTTATTTTATTTTATTTTTTGTTTGTTTGTTTGAGCACCTGTTAGTGCTCAGGGATTACTTTTGACTCTGCACTTAAAAATCACTATTGGTGATCTCAGGAGAGCCTATGAAATGGCAGAGACAGAACATGGGTTGATTGCATGCAAGGTAAACTCCTTACCTGCTGTACTTTCTGGTCATCCTCCAAATTTTGCAAAAGTCTTTACCAACTGAATTAGAATTTCTCTGTCAGTTCTTTTGCTTGTCATTTGGAGTTTCTATTGTGTATATCCATGAAGCTTCTGGTAAAACCATGACACAGAGATAAAAATAATTCTGATAATTGTTTACATGTATATTATCATGAGTAAAGATGGTATTGAAAGTCTCTTTAGTTAGTATATTAAAATTTTACCTTTAGCAAATAAGATTTTAGCTCAGAGAATTATACTTGTAAAAGTGAGGTATTTGGAGTCATTCTGGTATTTTCACTTGTGTGACCTTGGAAAAATTATCACATAAATCAGTGCCTTGATTATCTCCTGAACCATTCCCCCATGTCCTCATACAAAAATACATACATATTATAAGGAGAATGAGCTATTTGGGTCTTTCCTTTGGGTTTTATCTTTCTCATTGTCTATATGACAGTGTAAAAATGAGATATCTTATTTATGAGACAAATAATAAAAGTATTTTATATGATTGGCTGATTACTCATTCACTGAATGTAAGAATGGACTACAGAGTGAAAAAGAGGGGACTTTGAATAGTTGGGGAATTATGACAGAAGCCAGCTCCTAGCAGTGGTCTTCAAACTATGGCCCGTGGGCCACATATTGTATTTGTATCTGTTTTGTTTCTTCATTGCAAAATAAGATATATGCAGTGTGCATAAGAATTCGCTCATAAGTTTTGTTTTTACTATAGTCAGACCCTCCAATGGTCTGAGGGACAGTGAACTGGCACCCTGTTTAAAAAGTTTGAGGACCCTTATGAGCATAGTAGAGTGAAATAGAAGAAAAGTCCTTTTGCATTGAAGAACTATCTCTTACCTGACCACATTTCTAAACTCTAATCTAGATAATAAAAACAGAACTTGGAGGGAGTATAGAAGATTTTGTTTGAGAAAAGTATCACCTTGGTAAAGGTCAAGTTCTTAGTAAATGTATTTCTTTGCATTTTATTCCCACAATGAATGAGACTACAACCCTGCTAACTCTGGAATCTATATATGAATTTTTGTATGGACTTTAAATTAAATATTTTTGTAAAGGGAACTTACTTCATGGTTCCAAAATGAAAGGAATAGATTCATAAGGCCACCTAAACTTAGTATGGTCTCACAGTTTCTCTCCCTTGAATTTCTGATCTCAGCAGATATGAGGGGTGCACAGATCCTAGAGGAGTGCAGATACATGGGTAGCTCAAACTATGGCCAGTATGAGAAAATACTCATGAACAAAAGAGACTCCCAAGGTTCTGAATCCCAGGGGAGTATGGGCACCAGCAACTACAGTGGCTCCATCTATATAGGGACACCAAGTCTGAGAAAAACTAAGAGGAGTGTGTGCAACAGAAGTAGTGAGAGCAGTCACAGCAACAAAGGGAACCGAGGCCAGCAAAGATCCTTGGGAAGTTAAAACACTGGCTGCAGCACAAACATGCGAGAGAAGTCCAACAACAAGAAAGAAACAAAAGAAACCTGTGGCTTGCCCATCCACTCAGAAGCATGGCCTATATAGTAGATTAGACCTTATGTAATAGCAAGATAATCTATCATCCACATGAACTCCTCTGAGACTTCTCTGGTAGTGGGGAAGGCTAACAGTGATATAGGAAAGAAACACCTTGTGACAAAAAAAGGAACCATGGTAAAGCAGCACAAAACCTCATCAGTCCTTGTGGGTAAAAACTACAATCCTGCAGACCCAATGAATACCTATTGTTGATGAATGGCAGTTGACTTGGTTACACCCCTTGAATAACTCCACTCTAGTGACAGTTGAACCTGGACCCACCTCCTGGACATGCCCCTTGGACATGACCCAGTCATACTGGATATAAAAGTAAAAATTTGGTTGTGTGTGTGTGTGTGTGTGTGTGTGTGTGTGTGTGTGTGTACAGGATAGTGACAAGAGATAAAGCATCAATGATATACTGCTTGTTTAGTATCTATCCCTCTTTCTTTCCCTATCGAACCTGGAGCCTCTCCTGGACACCTCTGGCCAGTGAATCTCTCTCTCTTTCCCTATCCCTGAAACCCCTGCGTGGTGGTGGCAGGTCTCAGATTCCAAGAAGAATAAAAAAGATACTTGGGTTTTCCTCCTCCTCCTCTCTCCTCCTCCTCCTCCTCCTCCTCCTCCTCCTCCTCCTCCTCCTCCTCCTCCTCCTCCTCCTTCTTCTTCTTCTTCTTCTTCTTCTTCTTCTTTTCTTCTTCTCCTCCTCCTCCTCTTCTCCCCTCCTCCTCCGTCTCCTCCTCCTTCTCCCCCTCCTCCTCCTCATTCTCCTCCTCCTTCTCCCCCCTCCTCCTCGTTCTCCTCC